>NC_056680.1:141346529-141654991 GCF_018350215.1 Panthera leo
TAATGGCAACTGGGCATTTGACCAAAGAACATGAAAACCCTAATTTTAAGGGATATATGGTACCCTCTGTTCATTGCAGCATTATTTACACTGCCAATATATAGCAGCCTAATGTCCATCAACAGATGAATGGACAAAGAAGATGTGATATATATCTCTTTATATCTCTATTTATGTGATACACATGCATGCACACGTGTGTGTGTACACATGCACAATGAAATATTATCTAGCCATAAAAAGGAATGGAGGTCTTGGCATATGCAATAATATGGATGGATTTAGAGAGTATTATGCTAAGTGAAACAAGCCAGTCAGAGAAAGACAAATACCATATGATTTCACTCATATATGGGATTTAAGAAACAAAACAAATGAACAAAGGGGATAAAAAGAGGGATACAAACCAAAAAACAGACTCTTAACTATAGAGAACAAACAGATGGTTACCAGAGAAGAGGCAGGTAGAGTGATGAGTGAAATAGGTGAAGGAGATTAAGAGTTACACTTACCTTGATGAGCACTTGGTAATTTATGAAATTGTTGCATCACTATATTGTACACCTGAAACTAATATAACACTGTATGTTAACTACATTGGAATTAAAAATTTTTGAAAATGGTGTTGAAACTTGAATCCTATATCCTAATAAGTTGCCAATTATATGTTAGGACAGTTCAAGATAATTTTAGGCACAGGAAATCCTAATTTATTTTCTCATTGTGTTTTGTGGCATGACTACTCTTTACATTTATAAAAATACTACATCAAAAGAAACAAAAAAAAAATCACAAGAAAGAGAAAGATATGGGTTTCAAGAAAGAGTAGAACTAACTTAAAGGGTAATAAGAAACCATAGAGTGAAGCTACACATTTGACCCAAAAAGCAACTTATCAAATTAGAACACCAATCAGTAGACTTCTAAAGCAAATAAATCTGTATACACACAAAAGGGAATTCCAGTCAAGAAATAAGTGGTGAAGGATTAAGAAAACTTTGACAATAAGGTTTAAAAATACTTAAAAATAGTTACTACAAATTCCAAGAAGTTATCAATAAAAACTGAAAGACCCAAAAATATTGGTGTGATTTTAAAAATCATATAGCTTATAAGAATAAAGTCAACTTGATTTTAATGTTTGAACCATTCTCTCTTAAACATCACAAATTTAGAACCATTATGATTAATAAAATTCAATACACTATTTTATATTTTGTAGCGATAGTTACGAGCTCATAGTAATTGATTAATATTAAAGGCATCTAAAAATTGCAAGGCAATGAGAATATTATGGGCTAAGATCCTATTAAGAAAAGACAATCTCTCTGGTAAGTCCAACATTATAAAACTACTTGCCAGTTCACAAAGAACATGTAGCACATGACTGAGAAGCTGAGAAGACACAGAGAGCAGCAATTGAGAAATCTTTTGGTAATCTCCTAAGACTGGAAAGAGAAGAATTTAGAGTTCTGAGATGGCAAGGTAGCCATGCCTTGAGGAATCAGGATCCTTAAGAGAAATGAGGCATAGAGAATTAAGCCTCCTACACTGGACTACTCCTCTCCTTGAGTCACTTGCACATACGTAAATGCTGCAGGGTGAAAGGATAAAAAGGATGCAGGCAGCTTAAGGTAAGCACAGCTTCTGGCAGTCTCATGTTTCTAGAGATAAAAATATTTTTCAGGACCTCCCCAGGATGTAGAGCTCTTATCAACATTCCAGACCCTCACCTGGAACAAGTGAAGGGATATCACCTAGGATTAAGAGCAGATAAAGAAAGGCCTGAAAACACAAGCTTGGATTCAGTTTCTGATTTAATTTAAGGCACCCTACATCAAAACCTACTGATAGTCATAAACTAAATAAACTATTTCCAGATGTACATAAGATTATTTAGAGATTTTAAAATTTTGCGAACAAAATATTCGGTGTTTAATGAAAAATCACCATACTTACAAAGAAACAGAATCAGTGGAAACAAAAAAAGAGATTTGCATTGTTATTCACATGTAGATTATAAGAAATATAAACTGCAAACAAAACCTTGTAATTATTATTTTTAGCAAAATAATGATTCCAGAGAACGAGAATTTCAGAGAATTGGGATCCATAAAAAATACAGTGGCAATTCTAGAGCCAAACAATATAATACCTGTAATTAAGAGCTCAGTAGATGAGTTTAACATCAGAAAAAAGAGACTAAGGAGATGAATAGTGTATTGAAAAAATGGGCCAATAGAAAATACCTAATCTGGAACATAGAAAGTGACACAAATGGAAAATACAGAAAATAAAACAATGGACAGGTGATAGTTGAAAGAATTTTAACCTAAGTATAATCAGAGTTCTAAAAGCTGTGGGGAGAATGGGACATTCAACCAGATTCAAGATAAACTAAGAACTCCAATAATGTAAAGAAAACCTACCAGACTTCTTGTTGTGATGACTATATGTGATGGTTTGCATAAATAATACTGAGTTATGTATGTATGTTTATTTTTTTCTGGTGTCATATTTAATGCTACTCTTTCCCTCCTAGAAGTTTCCAAATTGGAAAAGTGCATTTACAGTTAAATTATTAATAGTCATAATAGTCAATCTAATGAAAACATTTTCTAATTAGGGACATTAAAGCTTACTGTTGACTTCTCAAAAGAAACAAAGGGAGCCAAAAGAAAATGGATTGACATCTTTGAAGGTCTGAAAGAAACTGCTAGCCCAGAAAATTAAACCTAGCAAACACATGTTTGAAAAATGAGGACAAAGTAAAGATCTTCTCAGAGAGTCAAAAATTGAGAGAATATGCCACCAACTTGGCTTTTTGTTCAGGAATAAATTAATGAGAGAGAATAGAAAACCCAAAAAAGAATTATGAACATGTGGTTGTAGTTTATGACACAGGTGAAACTACAGTGCAGTGAAGAAAAAAAAAAGTAAAAGGTACTGGATGAATTGAATATTTATTAGAAAAAAAAAGAAATTTGGGGGCGCCTGGGTGGCTCGGTCGGTTGAGTGTCTGACTTTGGCTCAGGTCATGATCTTGCAGTTTGTGAGTTTGAGCCCTGTGTCAGGCTCTGTGCTGACAGCTCAGAGCCTGGAGCCTGCTTCAGAATCTGTCTGTCTGTCTGTCTCTCTCTCTCTCTCTCTCTCTGCCCCTCTCCAACTCATGCTCTACTCTCTGTCTCTCTCTGCCCCTCCTCCACTCATGGAGTGGAAATAAATAAATATTTATTTATTTATTATAATAAATAAATATTTATTTATTATATTTATTTATTTATATTTATTTTATTTATATATTTATTATATATTTATTAATCTCCTTCGGAAATAAATAAATATTAAAAAATTATTTAAAAAAACGAAGAAAAAAGCAATTTTGAATTGTAAAGTTAAAATTGCCAGTTGCTCACTTTAGAGATCTAAAAACAAAACAGAGGGTGGATTCTGAGGGCTAATGAGGTTCTACTTCTTGACCTAAGAGTGGTTACCCAGGTCTACTCCTTTTGAGAAAATTTAGGAAGCTGTACAATTCTGATGATATGCTTTTCTGGCATTAAGTCATGCTTCAAAAATGTTTACTTACAAAAACCAAATGACAAACTAGAAAATATATTTTCAGCATATGTATATTAATACCTGTATTAGTATTCTCAGGCTATCATAAAAAAGTAACACAAACTGGGTGGCTTAGACAGCAAAATTTATTTTCTCACAATTCTGGAGGTTGGAGACCCAAAACCAAGGTGTTTTCTGAGTTGGTTTCTTCTGAGGCCTCTCCATTTGGCTTGTAGATGTTCATTTTCTCCCTGTATCTTCACATTATTTTACCTCTGTTCATGTCTGTGTCTTTCTTATAACACCAGTCGTGTTGGATTAAGGCCCATCCCAATGACCTCACTTTAACTTAATCACCTCTTTCAAAGACCCTATCTTTGATACAGTCACACTCTGATGGACTGGGGATTAAGAATTCAACATATAAATTTGGTGTGGAGGGGATACAATTCAGTCCATAACAACCTCATTAAATAAAATTAAAATAAGACCATATAAAGGTAATAATTTGATAAGTAATGCTTTTCACAAAATGAAAAAAAATTATAAATGGCTGAAAACATAATGGTAACTTTAAGTTATAATTTTAAAAGAAAGTATACTTTAATGTGATTATGTTATTCCCCTCATTTTGGTTAAAGTGAGAGAGAGAGAGAGAGAGAGAGAGAAGGAGAAGGAGGAGGAGGATAAAGAAAAGGAGGAGGAGAAGGGAAGAGAAAAGAGTGAGAAAATAATTCATGAGAGTGAAATAATATGGCCATTTTGATAGTTCTTTGAGCATATAAAATGGTACCTTTATTTTAGAGAGTAAATTTACAATATTTGTGTTTATGTGTATCTTCACACTTACGTTTATATGTATAAATATGTACATGTATATTTAAAAGTGAAAATAAACACATAAGATATATATGTACACATAGATATTTGTAAATATGTGTATATACATACATATGTGTATATAGTATAGGATAATACACAGAATTACATAAAAATCTTAAGGTAAATGCTCATTGCTGTACAATGTATATTTTAATGGCATTCTGACTGTTTTTATTTCTGTTTTTATTTGTTTATATCTTTGTATTTGTACCCGAGAATTTTCAATAATAATTATATGTTTTAATAAGAAACAAAAACAATCTTCTAAAACATTTTTTCCTCTTACTTCTTTTGAGAACACTGAAATATAACAAATGATTTTCAGTCATGACAGGGATTTAGTAAATGAATTTACATGCTGGTTGAAGGGAAATATCATGGATTTCAGAGGGGAAAACACTAAGTGAGTCTATGGGAGCTTCAGAATTTCATTGAGTATATTGCTGGTTTTGATAGCTATGGGTCTGTATTCTTAATTGAAGTACCACCACACAGCTGTGGAGCAAATGAGAAGCAGGCTACCTGGGAAGTTGAGAAGAAAAGCCCCAAGGAATAAAACTCTCAGATGTTAGAGTTGGACCTTTGGGGCAATAAAGGAATCCTAAATCAGCCTCACCAGAGGACCATGTTAGATGTGAAAAATAATATATCTGTAATCACTTATTGGTGGAAAGTGAGGAGTAGAATTAATAGAATAATTGTTTCCAAGGAAAAGGAGATAAACAGCAGATAGGTAAATAGATGTATCTGTATTATAGAGAGAGACATTGTATACAGATACATATATTTTTTAATAGTTATTTTTACCTGAACAATACAGAAATATGTAAACTATGTCTTTTACTACCAGACCCCCAAGTTAACCAATATACATAATTTAGCAGATACATTTCTAATGATCTTTCTAATCTTTCTATTTATATGGTAATATAATAACAAAAAAGTTACCATAAGAACTAGCATTCTAGCATTTCCTGTCTGCAAAGCACTGTGAAAAATATTTCGTAATATCTTCCTAACAACTCCTATGATAAATACTACTGTTTTCTTAATTTTATAGATGAATGAATTAAACCACAGAGAAGTTAAGTAAGTTTCCTTATATCACACAGCTACAAATTGGCTGAACAAGGATTTGAACCCAAACATCTGGCACCAGATTGCTCATTCTTAACCATTAGGAGAGGTGATTAGTAATTTACTTATTCAGTAAACATTGTTGAGCAGTACTATGTTCCAGGCACAGTTTTAGACACATGGGAATATAGCAGTGAGTTCTCTGCCTTCATGGAATTCATGAATTAGTGGGAATTCAATTAGTAAGCAAGACAACTGGGACATATACAGAAACAAATGGTAAAGGATTAGGGTCAGAGTACACATAAAAATAGGATAGCCATCGAAGAGTTCATTAAGAAAGTGAAATTTTAATGAAGACCTTTAAGAATTGAGGAAGTTAAGCAAGATGTCATGATGGGAAAGATTATTCTAGGCAGTGGGAATAGCAAGTGTATATACCCTGAGGTGGGAAGATGACTTGCCCATCTCTAAGGCAAATTGCACAAGTGAGTAAATTAGCATGATTGGGCTAGACCCAAGTTCTATATTCACTCGGGTAAATCTTTTTCTTAGTCTTTCTAAAGAAACATAGTCATTTGCCAAAGTGGTTGTACACTAAGAATGTGAACATACTTAGACTTTGTGGAGATGACTGGGCTCTGCTCTGAATTTGCACTAATCTAATGTGCAACAGATGTTCACCTTTCAGAATGGGAGAGCCTATAAAGATCAATTGATAAGTTTAAATTTGACTAGATTTATTCACATATAGCTATGTGAATCTGTGACCCACAAATACTTATTTTGCCAGTTTCTGACCTCTTAGGTAGAATGTACAACCTCCATTCAACCTTTCAAAAAACCACTTCACCCTCATGACCTGGAAGAAGGACCATTAATACAAGAAATGTTAAATGAAACCTTTATATTATCCCCTCCTATCAAAATAGTGTTACATACATGTTCATATAGGAATTCATTTTTACATGATTAGAGAAAAACCTTCAGGCTGCCTCACCATTAAATATGAAAACAGGGGAAATTCTTTTTATATTTAGTAACTGTATCACCTGATATAGTGTTGCTGTTGGTTTTTTTTTTCTTTTTTGGTGGTATATGTATTTCCTTTTTAAAATAATGAGAATTATGTACTGAGAGAAATTGAAAATATACCAAAATATTTAGAATGCAATTAATAGTACTGAGAAGGACATTTATGGGACTATGTGTTTAAACAGAAGAGAGGACAGGTTTCAAGTCCTTAAGTTCCTACCTTAAGAAAACAGAAAAAGAAGAGCAAAATAAACCCAAGGTAGGCAGAATGAAGGAAATAATAAAGTCAGAACTCAATAGAATTGAAACAAGAAAACAGTAGAGAAAATGAACAAAACCAAAAGCTACTTCTATTTATTTATTTATTTATTTATTTATTTATTTATTTATTTATTTTTTGAGAGAGGGAGAGAGAGAGCATGCTAACGTGAGTGGGGAGGGGCAGTGAGAGACAGAGAATCCCAAGCAGGCTCTGTGAAATTAGCTTAGAGCCCAACGTTGGGCTTTCAATCTCACGGTTCCTAAGATCATGGCCTGAGCTAAAATCAAGAGTCAGACACTTAATGGACTGAGCCACCCAGGCACCCAAAACCAAAAGCTTCTTCTTTGAAATAACAAATAAAATTAACCAACCCCTAGCTAGGCTACCCAACAGCTCTATATCTCTCTTTGCCTCTCTGTCTCTCTATATCCATTGATCACACAAATAACTAATATCAGAAATGAAAGGTGATCACCACTACTAACCCCATGGACATTAAAATTAAAATATAAAATGAGAAACTCTATGCCCAGAAATTTGATAATTTAGATGAAATAGGCCAATTCCTTGAAAGATACAATCTACCAAAATTCATGCAATGAGAAATGGATAATATAAATTCACCTACATAGATTAATAAAGAATTCAATCAATAATTACTAATCTTCCAAAAAAAAGAAAATACTAAGAAAAGATGGGTTCACGCGTGAGTTTTGCTAACATTTGAGGAAGAAATGATACCAATTCTCTACATTCTTTTCCAGAAGAGATTTTAACTCATTTGATGAGGCCAGAATTACCATAAAACTAAAATGAGATAAATTATGAGAATAGAAAATTAAAAACCAATTATTTCTCATGAACATAGATAAAAATTGTCAACAAAATAATTATCAAATCAAATCCAACAATGTATAAAAATAATTATATATTATTATCAAGTGGGATTTATTACAATTATGTAAGTCTGGTTTAACATTTGAAGATCAAACAATAAAATCCACAGTATCAATAGGGTAAACAAGAAAAATTATTTTAAAATATCAGTAGATGCAGAAAAGTATTTGACAAAGTCCAGTACCCCTTCATGAATAAAAACTCTAAGTGCTAGGAATAGAATGGGACTTTCTTGACTTGAAAAAGAACATGTACAAAAACCTTCAGCAATAGAATGCTTTGTTGTTAAAAGTTGAATGTTTTCCCTTTAAGACTGGGAATGAGACAAGAATGTTTGTTCTCACCATACTTATTCAAAATGGTGCTGGAAATTCTAACCAGCACAATAGGGCAAGGCAAGAAAAAGTGTAAAAAACATACAAATTGCATAGGATGAAATAAAACTGTTCTCATTTGCAAAAGACATGATAGTCTACATATAAAACTCTGAGTAATATTCAGAGGAACTCCTACAACTAAGTGAATTCAGCAAGGTCTCAGGATACAAGATTAACACAAACAAATCAATCTTATTTCTATATATTAATAATGAATATATGGGTACCAAAATTAAAAAAAAAAAAAACTTTTACAATGGATACAATGAAAATTAAATGCTTGGATATATCTAACAAAACATGTAGGAACTATATGTTGAAGATTACAAAATCCTCATGAAAGATACCAAAAAAGACCTAAATAAATGGAGTGAAATACCGTGTTCATGGATTAGAAGACTCAATGTTGGTAAACTGTCAGTTCTCTCCAAATTGATCTATAGGCTTAATTCAATTTCTATTAAAATCTTAGCAAGTGTGCCTGGGTGGCTCAGTTGGTTAGGCGTCTGACTTTGGCTCAGGTCATGATCTCATGGTTAGTGGATTCGAGCCCCACGTCGGGCCTGTGCCTGGAGCCTGCTTTGGATTCTGTGTCTCCCTCTCTCTCTGCCCCTCCCCTACTTGTGCTCTAGCTCTTTCTCTCTTTTAAAATAATAAAATAAACATTAAAAAGTTTTTTTGAAAAGAAAAATTTTAGCAAGTTCTTTGTAGACATTTTAGGTATATTCTAAAAATTATATGGACAAGAACAAGACCTATTATAGATATAACAATTTTGAATAAAAGTAATGAAGTAAGATTAATCACTCTACCAATGTTAAGGTGTACTGGTTACAATAATCATCGAATTTTGGTACCAGAAGAGGGATAGATAGATCATTGAAACAGCTCAATGGAAAAGAATAGAAAACCCAGAAGTAGTTTTGCACAAATATGCCCTACTGATTTTTTACTAAACAAAATTGATGAAACAAGATTGGCGCAACAACAGTCTATCCAATGGAGGAAGAATAGCATTTTCCAAAAATTGGACATGCATAGACTATACCCCCACCCCTTCCAAAAAACCCTCAGACTTTATACTTTATACCAAAATTAACTCAAAGCTGATCATGGAGTTAATCGTAAGCATGAAAATATAAAACATTTACAAAAAGTAAAAAAGAAGAAAATTTATGGCTAGGCAAAATGTTCTTAGACTTCCTTAGCCTTAAATGCATGATCTGTATGAATGAAAAATTGATAAATTGCCCTTTTTGAAATTAAAAACTTTTACTCTATGGAAAACCCTATTAAAAAGATGAATAGATAAACTACAGATTTGGAGAAAATGTTTGCAAACCACATTTCTGACAAAGGACTGGTATCTAGAATATATGAAGAACTCCCTAAACTCAATAGAAAAATGTAAAAAAAAATCAATTAGAAAATGAGCAAAATACATGACTAGACATTTAACTGTAAGGTAAACACGGGAAGTAAATATATTCACTAAATATGTTAAACATCATTAGTCATTAGGGAAAAGTAAATCAAAACCACAGCTAACACTATCTGCCTATCAGACTGGCTAAAATAAAGAATAATAATACCAGATTATGGTGAGGTTACAGAAAAATTGGATCACTTATACACACTACTAGTGGAAATGTAAAATAGTATACCCAGTCTGGAAGATTATAATAGTTTCTTAACCAATTAAACATATAATTACCATGTGTCCTGGTAAATTTAATCCTGGGCATTTGTCCCAAAGACCTGAGAACTTATATTCATACAAAACCTATAACAAATGCTTATAGTAGCTCTGTTTATAATATCCCCCAGATGAAAGCAACCCAAATGTCCTTAGATAGGTGAATGGTAAAACAATCTGTGGCAAATCTATACCATGGAATACTACTTGGAAAAAAAAAAAGTATTGATAACACAAAACTTATTTGAATCTCCAGAGAATTGTGGTAAGTAAAAAAAGGCCAATCTGAAAATACAGTATGATTAAATTTATATAACACTCTTGAAATGATTGGATTATAGAGCCATACAACAAAGTTAGTGATTGGTAGGGGTTACAAAGAAGAGGGAGAGAGGTGGCTGTGGCTTATAAAAGGGTAGCATAAGGCATCCTTGTGATGAAACTGTTACTTTGAATGTGATGATAGTCATATGATTCTACCTATAAAATAAAGTGGCACAGAACTCGATACACACACACACGTATGCACACACAAATTAAAATTGCTGAAATGCAAACATGGATGGTGGATTGTATCAATGTCAATTTTCTGGTTGTGTTTTCTTACTCTAGCTATGCAAGATGTATTATTCTCTGTATTATGTCTTAGAACTGAATGTGAATTTACAATGATCTCAAGTTAAATACTTTTAAAAGGACTTAAACATTAAAAGGAAAGCTTTTATAATTTAAAACTTGTAATATCTTTAAAAACAAAATGAAGACTACAAAATATTCCAGATTAGAGCATAGATAATTATATATAATTCAACTTTACACAAAGCTTCAATTTATAATATCTTAATTACTAAACTGTTATTTTAAGTTCTATTTTATAATGTCAGTGAAGAAAAAAATTGAAGATAATTTTTGTATGTCTGAATTCTTTTAAATATCTACCAGAAAATGATGAAAATGTGACATTTTGCTCCTAAGAGGGCCATCTATTTGTACCTCAAGCAAATTGCAAACATGTGAATCTCTTCCTAATTGAATTGTTTTATTAGGGTAGTTGTGAAAGTTTAATTCATGCAAGTGACATTTAGTAAAATATGTTTTCCCATTCGTTAGCTTGTTTATCCTTACTCAACGGTGTACTACAACAAATTTACCACAAAGAGTAACTTGAACGGTTGCTTGTTTTTAAGGACATTTTTATTTGCTGTTTTTACATTTATAAATGTCTTAATGCTGGCTCTAGTAATTTTTCATTAGAAAAATGAATCTCTTAGATAACCGATTAAACAAGACAGTCTGTAGTGTCTTTAACTGCTAGCCATATGTAGTTCTGTTTATTTTGCAATCACCTAGCACATAATCATATCCAGCTATATTACCAATGGCAATAAAAATGCACTTAGAATGTACATGCTAAATGCTGCTTCTGTTATCTTCTGGTTTAGAATCAGAAAAGAAACAACCTGAAGTCATTGATATTCATTTCAGTGCACTCAAAAGACATTAATATTTGAGGTGCCTAATAAAGTAAGTATGAATTATAAAGAATTAAGACAAGTTTGTATAAAATAGACTTTCTTCCAAACTCTTATAATTGGGTCTAGTGTGTCAAGAGGAGTATATACCATTGATATACCCAGGTAGAATGACCTGTGAGGACCATGTACAGATCACAAACTTACCAATCCATATTCCGACTTCTTTCCCCTAAATTTCCCTTATTTTGTTGAGAAGGTCAGAACCTCAGGTCACCATTAAGCCTCTGATAGCCATCTTGGAGCTCTGATGTCAAGCTATGAAGGCAGTTTTTCTGGCTTTAGCATTTGCCTATTGGCAGGCTCCCCAGGAAGCTGTGCTGAAGATTATAAATTGCCCTTGGGCTAGTCATACAATTTATCTTCCAGAAGCCAGGGTTGAATAGCTATTTTATTTTCTTTCATTCACTTTCTTTTTATTCTTTATTATTTCCCCTAAATTTTATTCTATTTATGTAGAGGTAAATGCAAATCACCATCAATGGCAAAGACCCTTTTTATTGCTATGCTTATACTTACATGATCCAACTTTTAATTTATTTTCATTAATGAATGTGAGCTCTCCCTCAAATCACCCATTCTTCCTTTGAAATACACTTATAAAGAATGAAAATCATAATATTTTCCATGTAATTCATTTGATTTTTCCTAGTTTTTCAAAATACTGTAGTGTATAACTGAGGGAAAATAATTTGTACCAGTATTGTTATTGAATCATGTTTGGAATGTTACTTGGACATAAATGAAATTTCCAGTTCACTCTGTTTACTTCACAAAGACTAAATACACTTGAATTTGTGATAATTTTTTCATAAGAGATGTTGTCTAGGGTTAGGCAAAATCTATTAGTTATCCAAAGTATAAAAAATATATGTTGAAAAATTAACTTGCATGAAAGTGACATACTTTACTAAAATGGGAATATGTGGAATTCAATGTTAATAAGTTTAATCAGTATCTTAAAAATTTTTTTAACATTTGTTTATTTTTGAGAGAGACAGAGACAGAGTGTGAGCAGGAGAGGGGCAGAGAGAAAGGGAGACAGAATCTGGAGTAGGCTCCAGGCTCTGAGCAAGCTGTCAGCACAGAGCCCCACGTGGGGCTCGAACCCACAAACTGAGAGATCATTACCTGAGCCGAAATCAGACACTTAACCAACTGAGCCACCCAGGCACCCCAATCGATAACTTTTAAAGGAGTGTAAAGTTTTATTGGATGAGTTTCCATACACTTAAATCATTTTTGAATTCTAAAACTGTATTTCACATGTTTGAATATGAAAATGGAAGTGCTTTGTAGAAATTTTAATAGCCAATGTAATTTTATTTTAGTTGCTTTAATGTGTTTAACATTTAATACTGTTTTGAACTAGAGATTTTTTTTCATGTTAGTAGCCCCAGACTATTCTTCAGCAAATCTTGTGTACTAGAGCAACTCCTCATTAAACAGAGATGGCTTCTGACCATTTGTCTTCTCTTAAACTATAACTTTTTACAAGCCTTAGATATGGTGTCATTTTTTTCATTTAGAAGATTTAAGTGTTTTCTTATATATCTAAACAATCACAAACTTACAAAAACAAGAGATAGAGTATAGAAAAATTATTCCTGAGTTATTTGACAACAAGTTATTAACTTAATGCCCATCATCCCTGAATACTTCAGGGTGTATTTTCTACATAAAAGGACATTCCCCTACATAACTGCAGTGGGATCAATATAATAAATAAATTTACATTGATACATTACTATCATCTGAACTTTACAGCCTGTTCCATTTTACCAATTGCCTCTCCATTATTTGTTAATAGAGAAGGTGTCAACTTCAGAATCTTAATTTAGATGTCATACTTCTTTAATCTCCTTCATTCTGGAGCTGTTTCTCAGCCTTTCCTTGACTTTCAGTAGCTTAATACATTTGAAAATTACAGCTTAACTGTGATACTCCCTTACGATTATATGCAGGCTGAACTTTTTGACGAGAATATCACAGATACATGTTGCATGGTCTTCGTTGCATCCTATCAAGTAGCACAAGATTTCCGTTTGTATCATGATTGATGATGTTCACTTTGATTATTGATTAATGTGTTGTCTGCCAGACTTCAACACTGAAAACTTATTTTTGCTCCTTTGTAAATGTGATTTAGAGAAAGGCACTTTAAAAATATATAAATATCTTTACTCATTAAACTTTCAACTTATTTATTTATTTACTCTTACATCTGTATTATGGGTGATGGAAAAAAACAAATCCCAGTTTGCCCAGGATTGAAGGGTTTCTCAACATGCAGGGCTTTCTGTACTAAAAGTCAAACTGTATTGGGCATATGTACTTGTCTTTATATTGAAAAATGTTCCTATTTATATGGAGTAAATACATAGAAATGAATGCCTGGGAATGATGATAATTATTTGCTTAATATTTTATGAGACTTCCAAATATTTTTCCGAAGTAGCTGTTCCATTTTAAGTTCCTACCAACAATGTATTACATTTTAGCAGCCTCACATCTACTACAAAACTTTGTATAGACAGTTCTTTAAAAAAAAAAAAGTTTATTTGTTTATTTTGAGAGAGAGAGAGAGAGAGAGACAGAGAACGAGTGTGGGAGGGGCAGAAGGAGAGGGAGAGGAAAGCATCCCAAGCAGGCTTCGTGCTCAGCACACAGAGCCAGACTTGGCTCAAGATCATGACTTGAGCCGATATTGAGCCAGATGCTCAACTGACAGAGCCACCCAAGCACCTCTTAACTTTTTAACCATTTTAATAAATGTGTAATAATGTGAAGTTATGATTTTGATTTGCATTCCCTTGATGACAAATGATGTTAAACACTTTTTCATGTGTTTATTGGTCAATTTATCTGTCCAAATATTTGTACTTTTTTAATGGACTGTTTGCCCTCTTATAAATGGTTCATAAGATTTCTTGATATATTCTGGCTACAAATATGTCACATATATGTACTGAAACTATTCCCATTTGGTGGCTTGAATTTTTGTTTCCTTAATGGCATCTTTTGAAGATAAAGTGTTCCTATTTTGAGACTCCAATTTCCTAATTTTTCAATTAGGACTTGCATTTCTTGTGTCTTACCTAAGAAATCTTTGCCTATCGAAGGCAATAAAAATGTTCTTTTATGTTTTCTTCAATAAGTTTTTATAATATTAACTTTTAATTTTAGTCTTTGATCTGTTTCAAGTTAATTTTTGTGTGTGTTCATTTTTCTCCTAAATACATAACCAAATGGTTCTAGCATGAGTTTTTGCAAAAACTTTTCTTTTGTCATTGAATTGCCTTAACATCTCTGTCGAAAATCAATTGAAAACTTATGGTTGGGTCTGTTTCTGAATTCTGTTCTGTTCCATGTATCTGTTCCATATATCTCCATTCTTTCACCTATATCATACTGTTTGATGATTATACATTTATATTATATTATGCCTTAAAATTCAGTAGTGTAATCAGACCACTGGATACTTGTTTTTCACAACCTCTTTGGCTCTAGTGGGTCATTTATTTCTATAAAATTTTAGAATCACCATTAATTTCTCCAAAAGTATCTGTAGTAATTTTGATAGTTATTGTCTTGAATCCATAAAGTGATTGATTTTCCCAAAATATAATGAGATGCGTTCAATTTTAGTGTCCTTTAATTTGAGTTGGCAGTGTTCTGTAGATTTTGGTGTGGAGATACTGCATGGCTTTTGTGAATTTATTCCTAAGTGAATTCATTTCTTCTATAGTGAATGAAACTTTTAAGTTTTATTTTTCAGTTCTCTGCTATTTTAAAAAGTATACACTTCTTACAAGCAAAATATATATATTCTAACTTTTGATATCCCTTTCTATTAATTATATCATCTGTATCATACTTGGGTCAATTTTTATTATTTGTCTTATTGTAATGAGGAGTCCTATTTTCTGCTTCTTTGCCTACCATAGTTTTTAGTAGGAGGCCTGAGATCATAGATTTTCCTTATGGGTGCTGGATATTTCTGCATGCTATAAATATTCTTGAGTTTGTCCTTGGATGCTATTAATGTCTTCAGAAGCACTGTAAAATGTTAGGTCTTGCTTTTAAGCTTCTCAGTGGGGCCAGTGCATTTACTTCATCTAAGATTGTTTACCCTCCCATCTGAGACAAAACCCGTCTGAGTATTTGAGCCAATGTCTCATGCAGTGCGAGGTTTTCTAATCTGGCTTTTGTGAACAAACATTATTCTTGGTAGTTTGTGAGCTGGGATTGCTTTTCCCTTTAATCCTTTCAGATAACTCTTATTGTTCCATTGTCTGAAAATGTCTTTACTTCATATTCATTCTTGAAAAGTAATGTCATTGAATATAGAATTCTGAATTGGCACATTTATTTCCTTTTTATTTCAGCACTGCAAAGATATTATTTCACTGTCTTTTGACCTCCATGGTATCTGTTAAGAGGTAAGTGATCATTCCCATTATGTTTCATGTTTCTATAGTATATAATTTTTATATGAATTTTTTTATTGCTCCTCCTTTCCTAAAATCTTTCTGCTTTCGTTCACTCTCCGTAGCTCTCACTTGAGGTTCCCTCCAAGATTTTATAACTATTATTTGCTGCAGAATCAGCTTATTGAGAATTTGCATCCCATTAGAGGTACCTCCTTTTGTACTTAGGCAGGGAGATAATAGAGGGCGGGGAGATGACATATTTAAAGTATTTTAAAAAATAAAATAATAAAAATAAATAAAAAAGACTATCAACCAAGAAATCTATTTCACAAAAACCATCATTCAAAAATGAAAGAATAATTAAGACATTACTAAACAAAAACTAAGAGAATCCAGTGTTTGTATATCTGCCCTATTAGAAATACTAATGGGAGTTTTTCAGGCTGAACTGAAAGGACAATAGATAATGGCTCACAACTGCATGGAGAAATAAAGAGTGGTGAAGATGATGACACATTTAAGTATTAATGTTAAAATGTATATAATCTTGTTTGAAACTCTTCTGCATTCTCATTTAAAAGACAAGTGCATAAAACACTAACTATAAGGCCATATTGATGGGCCATGATGTATAAAGATGCAATTGGTGTGACAATAGTATTACGAAGGAGGGTGGAAGGAAGGGAACTCTACTGGAGGAAAGACTTTGTGTACTAATAAAATTAAGCTGATATTAATTAAATGATGTTGTTTTAAACGTTGGAAGTTAATTGGAATCCCAAGGGCAACTACTAAGAAAAGAACTCCAAAAACAGAGACAGAGAAGAAACAACACAGGAACTAGAATGATACATGAGAAAACATCTACTTAAAATAAACATCTGTGTAAAATCAGAGGTTGCTAGAATTGGTTTTTAAAACCCTGACTCACTGTATCTTATTCAGATTCCAAGAGAGCTGGAGTGGTAATCCTAATATCAGATGAAATATATATTAAGAAAATATTACTAGAGAAAGAAAAGACATTTTGTAATGGCAAATGGTTCAATAAATTAAGAAGATGTAGCAGTTAAAAAAAAGACGTAACTATAATAGCCATATATGAACGTAGTAGCAGACCACAAAACATGGAGCAAAACTGATAATTGAAAAATACATAATTAAACAACATCCCTGTATTGCAAAAGGTGAAAAGATTTTAAATCAATCATCTAAACTTCCACGTTAAGAAAATACAAAAAAAAAAAAAAAAAAAAAAGCCAAGTTATACACTAAGTAAACATAGGAAAGGAAATAATAAAGACTAGAATGGAAGTAAATAAAACAAGGAAGAAAAGAGTGGTGGAGAAAATAATCAAAACTAAAGATCTTCAAAAATATTAACAAATTTAACAAATCTTTAGTTAGACTGGCAAAGAAAAAGAAGAGAGAAGACCCAAATTACTAAAATAGAAAATGAAAGACAGAACATTACTCCTGACATTACAGAAATAGAAAGGTCATAAGGGAGTAATGTCAAGAATAGTATATCAATAAATTAGGTAACTTAGATGTGCCAGTTTTTTTTCTGTGATGTTTGGCAGGAGCAGAATAGCTTTCATTGAAAAGTTTTTTCATCTTGTTAAGCATCCTCTTTTCTTGTCCTTTGGCTAAGAAATTACAGGTTTGTTGTTGTTGTTGTTGCTGTTGTTTGGGTCTGCAGTCAGTTGATATTTCCAGATTGCCTTCTTCAGCTCCAGTGCTGAGACATATGAGATAAAAAGAAACCCCGAGGGAACTCTGTGCCATTTCTTGTGTCCCAATGTCCCTAACGGGTCTGTCTTCTCTTTACACTTTAGATTTTTTTTTTTTCTGCTTTGTATGTAATCCTCAAGATTCTTAGTTAATCATAAATTAAGTATTATAGATGGTTAAATAAGTGATTTGGATTAAGGAGTGTACTTACTGTGATGAGCACGGAGTGTTGTATGGAAGTGTTGAATCATTGAAACTAATATGCTGTATGGTAACTAACTGGAGTTTAAATAAAAACTTCAAAAAAGTATTAGAAATATGTCTCTTCCATCTTCCTGGAGGTGTAAGCTTCCCTCAGTTTTAAATGCAATGTTAAAACCACCTGTTTGTTTTTAATATTTCTGATTTATTATTATTAGAAAACTTTACCCATGTCATATTACTGTTTAGAAATTCTAAAGACTTTCTGACCTCAAACATATTCATTTTTTGTAAATGATTCATGTGTGATCGACAGAATTGGTTAATGTCACACTTAGGGTATCTCTCTAAATATCTATTAGATAAAGTTTGTTAACTGGTTTATTGGAATCCTATATATTTTTATAATTTAAAAAATTAATTTATATTTTAATCTAATGATTAGAGGGTTATACAGTAAAACCATGGATTGCGGTGGCTTGTTTTGTTAGTGTTCTGAAAGACAAGCAAACATTTCTAATAAATTTTAACTTTATAAACGAGCAATGCCTTGCAATATGAGTTGTACATGATGCCAAACGTCATATGATTACAACTAAGCAGTGGTTCTTCTCTCTCTCCCTCTCTCTCTCTCTCTCTGCGGGATTGTGGGTGATCGTCCCCCATGCTCAGATGCTCGCTTTCAGGCCACGGTGTTTGGCAGAAATCAGTGATTTTTCAGAACATTGGACAATGCCCACAACTGGTACTAGTGTATTTTTTGTCACTTCAAAACACCTATGAACTGTCCTTTGCTTTTCCATACAAGAGTAAGCTTAGGAATGCTTTGCTTCATTCTAGGTCAGGCTGCCTGCAATAGAGACCCTTTCCTCTGCTGTCTTATTGCCAGTTACGTTAAATACGGTATATGGCAAGAATTTATTAATACTGTACCGTAGTCAACATTTGTGTGAGCTCATACAATGGCCCCCATGGAGAAAAAGATTCCATTGAGCCAATAGATAGCAGTGACTCAGTTAGTGATAGTGAAAGTCTTCCTACATAATAACCCTCCTCTCTCTTGTCTCTGTCTCACAAGCCATGAAGGTTTTCAAAGGTGAGTGCAGGTTAACTTGTTTATTTTTCTTTGTATTTAGTATTTTCTTTATTATTTTGTATTACAGTATTGTAATCATTTTTATATGAATATTTTTGGATTGTGGAATGAATCAGCTGAGTTTCCATCATTTCTTATGGGGAAATTTGCTTTGATATATGAGTGCTTTGGATTACAAGCATGTTTCTGGAAGGGATTATGCTCGCAAACCAAGGTTTTCTGTATTACAATGTCACTATCAGATTCTAGGTCAATTTGCTTCTCCTTAGTATTCGGTTCTTAATTTTTCTTTATAGATTTCAAGTTTTGTTGTTAGGCTAATACAACACCTTAGTTTTTATCTTTAGTTTTGAACATTGTTCCTTTTATAGTGATATACTATACCTTGGTATTACTCTCATTAGTACTTGTACATGAGTATCTGTTTCTTCTGATAGCAATATTTCTGTTACAAATTTCTTTAATATTTATCTGTTATATATTTACCCATTTTTTATTCTTGGAGTTTCAAGCCACTTAATATTAGTGTTTCCTTGCATTTTTTTCATTTTATTTGATTTTGTGTATTTTAGGTGAATTTAATCCATGTTAAATCGACGTATTTAAACTAATTTGCACTATGCTTGTGTTTTCTATTTGCCATAAATTGTCTTATACTTTCTCATTTATGACCTTCCTTTCTTGTCACAGTGTGTTTTTTCATTTGGTAGATTAACTTTCTTTGTAATGGTTAACTTAACATTCTAACACTGTATATCACTTATAAGGTAATTAAAGTTATTAAGCGTATCTGTCTTCCTCACAAACAAGACAATTACCTTGGTATGCTTAAACTACTCATTGAAATATTTCCCATATTCCTTGTTACTGCCTGTAGTTTTCTCTGTAGCTATTAGTTAAACACAAAATAATTTTACATAGTCTCTATTTTTTATAGGAAATTCTTATTTATGTACATTAACATGCATATTTTATTTTACAAATTTATTTTTCAGATTCCATTTTGACAGCCCAAGCACCATTTTATTCTGAAGCCTAGCTAAGGTGTTTTGTCGCATATGAAGTGACACAGGGTTTGTCCAACTAAACAGTGAACATCTAGACTCTACTAGGTTTAGATCTGCAACTTTTATTCTGTAAATGGTATAAAACACCACCACCCACGCCACCTCTCCAAACATATGTCCTAATCGACTTCTGCTTTTGTCTCCTCATCTGTTTCTCTTGTTTTTCAGTTCAGCTTTATGTGTTTATCATGTTTACAATATTTTTTTTTCTGTTGCTGGCCTGTTATTGATGGAGTTTCTTTTGAAATCATACCACCATCAAGGGGAATTTGAGAATTTTAACTTTATTCTGCCATTTTCCTTTTAACTAGTGCTTCATCGGTTACCTGGTGATATTGTTAAAAGTTAGTGGATCTGGGTGGAGCCTAGGATTGTGCACTTCTAGCAAGCTCTCAGGTTTTGCCCCTGCAGCTGGTTGAAGGACCACACTTTGAGTAATAAAGCTTTATTTATTTCCACTGTTTTCTTGCAGAGATGAGATTGACAATTACAATATTCTGCTTACTTTGATCATGTTTGACCAAGAGCTCAATATAAGCTCTTTGTTCTTTGGGACTAGTCAAGTTTGCCCCTGCCTTGGAATTAGCCTTTTTAGGAAAGAGAGTAGGCTTTCAGTCATTTAAAAATTTTGAGACATTTGATGACAGGTGCACTTCCATCTCTGTTCTCTTACGTTTAAAACAAATAACTTGTCTAAATGACAAAATGTGTCAGTTTACTACTTGTAACCGATCTATACAAATTATCTCGGAAAATTAACTGGAAATTGGGATTTGTGGATAAAATATAGTAGTAGTTCATGGCCAGCACATGCTCTATAAGAAAGCATTTCTTTATTTTTCAGTTATTGACTTGACAGATATCTTTAATGTCAGTCAGGGAAATAGAATTGTTCTATCTGTTTCTGTAGATTTACAACAAAAATTTGTGTACAAAAGCATAACTAATTCTAAAGTTTGTGAAACTTTGAATAATACATTTTTGCTAAGTCTCTGTAGTAATGTGATAATGAAACCAATGCCTGACATTCATATAAAACCCTTAAAAACACATTTATGTTTCAAAGCAAAAGTCACCCTTGTCATCCTTGGCATTCAGATTTTCTCAGTTTGTGGACATTTGCTGATATTTTACCCATTCCTCAAATAACCCAAGGCTGTTCTGCCTTTTTAGTTGTCTTATTTATATGGTAGTGTCATAACAATAAAGTTCTTATTAAAGCAACTGATTTTAATTGCACAATGAATACTAAAAGAATGGAATCAGTAAAGTTGTGACTGCTTACATTTCATGCACATGGTACTCTGGTGGAAAAAAATTGCTGCCAGGTGGCTAGTAAATGATGAGTTTACATCATAAGTTTCTGATAGAGACCAAAATATATTAATTCATGAGTAAGAGTAAGGATTTTTAGCAGATTCTCTTTTCTTATTAGGAAAAGTCCAATTTTTCCTAAGGAGTAATATTTTACATAATCAAATGGCCTTGAGGAATTCCACCAATGTCATTTATAGGTACAAACAAGCCTTCCTCTAGCATTAGTCATACAGTGACATTGAAAACTCTTTGGCTTATATAAACATATTCATCGTATTCATTAAAGTAAAATTCCATTCCCTTTTGCTTTCAGTTCCATATGTCTCTAGTCCACTACCAAGTCAGTGATGCAGCACAAGAATCTTGCCCCAAACACACATTTGCTTATTTTGGATCCTTTCTTGCACTGTGTCATAGAACAGCTGGTCAAGGATAGCTACCTTCTGTGGCTGTAATCCTAGTGCTTGGGGATAGTTCCTTCTATTTTAATATGAAAAAAGAAATACTGTTTTCTTTTAGGCTGCTAGAATAATCTTATATCATTAAATTGTTACTATAAAATAATTAGGGAGATTATGAGAATTAGAAAACATCACTAGACCAGACTGTTGAATAGATAATGTCATGACAACATTGAAAATGGGCTTGCTTTCTCTGCTCAGAATTAATATTTGTCAGCTATCATTTCAAAATGCCAAGTTGAAAATTCCACTGACTATTTTTTTCAAATAATTAGGATTATTTAATAATAAGTAATATATATGCTGTTGATTCAGAAATAATGCATTAGAATTTCAGTATTTGTCCGTAAGAAAAATATTGACAGATTGGAAGTGAGGAGTAAAATAAAGACAGAAATGTTATTTGTGAATAGCTGGGCCTATTTAAATATTTAATAGAGTCTATTTTAGAATTTCTGTATTGTGTTTCTTAGCTAAATATAATTGCTATTTGCATAATTTGCTGGAGGCAATTTTGAGTTTGTTGTGTAGGGACCAAAATAAATATTTCTAGTACTATTTTGGAAGCTAATTTCTTTGACTCCCACACCCCTCTTGCCTAATTACAGGGTATTTTATTTACATTAAAACTACGATTTTCTAAAAGCCAGCTATAACGTGAAAATTTTAGAGGTGCAAAAAACAAAATTAAATCAGGTAACGTTAGCCTAAAATCAATAACATTTAGATTATATGCCAAACAAAATTTGTATTTTCTTTTCAAAGCTTTGATATTTCAAAATATATACCATTTTAGTATTCTATTTACTGTTTACAGGACTACAACAACAGATCACTGCTGCAGTTTATGTAAAGTAGGCCAACTGAAATGATGGTTACCAGCCTTTTAAACTACAGGGCATTGAAAAATGCCTGGGGTTTTGTCTTTTATTTTTTATTTTTTTTATTTTTTTTTTTTTTTTGGGGTTTTGTCTTTTAATAATATTTGTGAAAACTGGGCTGTTTTGAAGAGAGATACATAATCCTTCTCTATGTTTGGCACAGCTTGCTAAACCGAATCTAATGAAAAGAGAAAAGAAAGAGGAAGAGATAGTGAAAGACCACATAAGCCAAAATTCTGTAAAACTCTGTGTGATGCCTCTGGAATAAATCTAGTACAGGAAACCTATGTTCAAGCACCCTGCAGAAACAGCCCTTGTTGATTTATGACCATATAGTATACACATAAAAATAACTGAAATACCGTTATAGGACACAGATAAATAAGAGTAGAGATTGTTGCACACCAGTATTTCTTGGGAAGAAACATGATTAGAGCACTGAAAACAATCCAGCATGTTGAACTATAAAAAATTAAAGTTGAATCAAAAGCATCAGAGTAGGCAGCATCACAAACTCATTCTTTTTGTTTGAAGGCTTAAGTTTGGGCAACTTTTGTGAAAATTCTTGAATTAGAGAGTTCTAAAAGTGTGTTTCTGGGTACAGTATGTCAAACAATATTTTTAATATCAACCGACTTTTCATAGAAGTTATGCAGGAAAAAGTATTTGTTTCAGTGAAGAACGATTTCCCCCCCAGGCATAAGAAGTGAAAATCAGAAATGTAATCATTAAATCTCCAAATTCAGGGGCTCCTTATTCTCTTTTCATTTAGCTACATTGGAAGAAAAAAAGAATGAAAATAATTTGAAAAAGTGAAAAGAGAAAAAGATAACAGAGGAAGGCATAAGACGTAGTAGTTTTCCCCCCTATAGAAATGGGAAAGTGGACTCAAAGCCACCAGAAGAGGGCGTAACCTCACCTGAAGCAATCAGTCTCAGAAAAATGAGTTATAATAGATTTCTAATAATATATATCCAATATATATTCCAATTTTGGAAACATTTTATAGATTTATCTGCTTAAATAAATGTTTTAATGATATTTACACTAAAGTGAACACAATTACTTTTCATATCTTCCTTTTCACTGTAGACCTCTGTTCTTCAATATGGTAACCACTAGCTATATATTGCTTTTGAGTACTTTAAACGTAGCTGGTTTGAATTGATATGTGTAATTGTAAAGGGCCCCATATTAAAGAGTTAGGATAAAAAGTGTAAAATATCTTATTAGCAATTTATATTGATTACATTGTAAAATTATAATATTTTCAACATATTGGTTTAAATAGAATATATTAAAATTATTTTTACCTGTTTCTTTAACTCCTATAATGTAGTTAATAGAAAATTTAAAATTATACACATGGCTAACATTTGTGGTACCAGTTATATTTGTATTGGACAGCTCTGGCGTTCTGACCAAGATCATCATGTATGAAAGTGGGATCCATACCCAAAATCTGATAGAATTCAGTTCCTTTATAGAGACATGATATAATCATGCATGTACACTTACCTCTCAGGGACAGGGACGCTTCCTTTTTTCAAACCAATTAAAATTTTAATAGATAATTATTATTTACTTTATCAGTATGAAAAAGGCATTGTTAAGCAGTTGGGATAGTAGGTGACAAAAGAAAGACACAGACCTTCCAGTCATGATGTGTGTATTTTAGAGGAAGAGACAGAAAGTAAACAACATGAATTACAGAAATCAGCTCTCGGGTGTTACGGAGAAGCACAGTTTCTGCTTTGGATATGAAGGGGACCTAACCTAGTCAATATGTCTCTCCTGTTCCCAGGTACACCACTCTGAATATAAAAGATACTAATTTTTTAATGGAAATAAGGAAAGTGGTTATATTATTTTTAATATTATCAGAAAATTGTGTGGTTAGCCATTAAGTTACATTTTAAAAATTATTTAATGTTCATTTATTTTGAGAGAAAAAGAGAGCAAGGGAGGGGCAGAGAGAGAGGGAGAGAGAGTGAGAGAAAGAATCCCAACCAAGTAGGCTCCACACTGTCAGCACAGAGCCCAACACGGGACTCAAACTCATGACCTGAGAGATCATGACCTGAGCCGAAATCAAAAGTCGATGCTTAATGGTCTGAGCCACCCAGGTACCGCGGGGTAACTTACCCAGTAAGTTACATTTTTGTGTTAATATATCACATTTCAGGAAGTTGAAAATTTTAAAAACTGTATCTCAACGAAACTGTATATAGTCAAGGCTTAATATAATTTGATTTTATCTTTGAATAGTGGCCATACAATCTAGAAAATAAATGGTATCATTTTATTTCTTTGTAGATGAGGCACTTTCATTATGCCTTTTAGGCTATGCTAAAGTTGAACTTTTTTCAGGTAAAAATCAGAGACATTTTGTCTAGGGAAGTGTATCACAGATTCATTTGCTGAGATTGATAGAACTGCTGTATTAATGTACTACATTCATTTCAATTTTGCAAAGCACATTGAAGTATGCATTGCTAGTGAGGGGCAACACATTGGAAATATCATGTATTGTGATTTATGTCAATAAACCGTTTCCCATGTCTGTTACTGTGTGTTTTCACATGTTGTCTACTGGCTTATGTTTCCGAACGTTGTAACCATCTTGCCCCTATCCAACTAATGTAGTCTCTACTCTTCAGAAACCCTTAAGGCTTATATCTATATAGATTTTCTTATAGGTGTGCTTCTACCATACATTATACTTTTATATTTGTTTACCTTTTCTTACTATACCCTAATATGCATGAAATGGCAGTTTATGAGCTTAATAGATCAATGTCTTAATATATATCATTGTTGCATAGAAACTGGTTTTCAGTACATGTTTATTGCGTAAGTGACTAAAGATTCATTTAAAAATAATGAAAATTTAGTTTTTAGCAGGCATTTTTCTAGGCATTTAATATAAAAGTAAAAAGAGAAGCAAAAGTATAAAATCTCAGTGATGTAAAAAGGTTTATATAGTCCATGTATGTGAAAGCGTTAATAAATATAGATATCATAGAGGAATTTAATACATAATATATATTCATATTGAAACTTCCAGGAAAACAAGGAGCTAAACGTTCTCTTGCATAATAGGCTTATTCTTTGTCTTGTAGAGAAGAGAAAATATTTAATAACTTTATTGATCTTGGTTATGGCAAATAACTTTTAAAACATACTGTTGGACAGGACTGTTGTTAAAGGTATGTGCATAAACTAGAACTTTATTTGATGCTGAAATAATGTTATTCTGGATATGTCTGTAAGTGTTTTTATAGAACGTGATAGAAATAATCCTTAAAAAGTCAATGAAACAACCAAAAATCTATTGAAAGAATTTGCTGCTTGTAATTTATTAAGTGGGTTCTAGTTTTCAGGTACTAAAATGAAATAAATCACTCCATTTGTCTTAGAAGAGTAAGAGAACTCAGCAATTATTAAGGAATAAAAACATGAATTGATAAGTTGGAGACGTTTAGCGGGACTTGTAACTCAATATTTTTGCTATATTTATTAATAGTAAGGAAAGCATGTGAAGAGACTGAGAGTGAAAGTTTAGACTCAGATGAGCCAAGAAATAAACATAAAACAGTGAAAATTAAAAAAGGTAAAAGTTTGCAAAAAGTATTCTTTGTTAGTGGAAAGTTACCCTTTTTCCAGCTTTTCATTTTCTTGACTTTTATTAAAGCACACCTTTCTAGTTGTATTTCTGTTCTGCTCCAATGTACTTATTTAAGGAATATATAATGAGTAGCTAGTTCAGTAAGTAATATGGGCACTTGAGATGTGTCAGACACATGATAAAATATCATATCATTTAATAGTCAACCATATATTATAAGTATAGATACCCCTGTCCCTTATATAGGTTGGGATGCTGAATTCCAGAGAGATTAAATACCTTGCGTATGGTCACATGATAGTGGTAGAAATGAGAGTGAGAAAAAGATCATTTTACCCCAAACTCTCATTCTCAGATGTTATACATAGATTATAACTTGTTTCAGGCATTGAACTAGAAGCTGGGTCTATAATGTCTTTATCTGTTTGTTTATTTTTTTGCCTCCCTTCATCCAAAGGTAAATTCTTGATTCCCAATGCTTAAAATAATGACTGGCAATGTGGACAGTGTGAAATAATAATAATAATAATAATAATAATAATAATAATAATAATAAAAGAAAGAAAGAAAGATGTGAGGGCTGAAAGGAAAGAAGGAGGAGGAAGGGGGAAAAGGATAGGAAGGAGAGAAAAAAGGAGAAAAGGAAAGAAGGAAGGAAGGAAAGGTTCTGAATGTGTCTGCGTGTTCCCCTCCTCTCTCACACTTGTTCTACTCACTACACCTCACTAAGTATCACAGGCCTGGCAAGGGACAACCTAATTATTTTGTTTGTCTTATTTTGTATGCTTGTGAGATGTACAGTTTGAGCACTTTGAAATTTTTATCTGACCATTTTATTCTCTCACTTAAAAGCGAACTCTCATTGCCTAGAAGATATAATCCTAGCTTTAACAGTGACTTGTAGACAAATCGCTTTACAATTTGGTTCTAATTATCTCATTCCTCTCAGCCCACATTAGTGGTTTCAGTTAAGTTTGAGATTCTGAACTCTCATAGCTGACTATTACAAAATGATGACACACACTGTGACATTTATACGATATTCCTTTACTTTGAATGCCATTTTCTGCCCTTTCTTCCTGAAAAGCTTCCGCTCACCCTTCAATATCACCTTCCTTGGAAACCTCATAGCAGAATGCTGCACACTCAGCTCTCTGGTCTGGAGACCCTGACCCAGCAGCCCATCCTTATATTTTTATATCCTTTAACACATTGTATGGTCGTAATTGTTTACATGTATGAGATGAAAAGTCTAAAATGTTGAGGATCATGTCTTCTTCATCTTTAAAAATGCCATAGCTGAGTGTTTGACACATGGAGTGGGTTCAATATATTTTTGTCAATTATATGAATAAATTGTCTACTGGATTTCAAAATGGGCACAATAGGATGAAATGTAAAAGCCTTGCTAGGGTTATACTTAACAAATCATTGTTCATCATGAAACCCAAATGACAGAGAAAAAGAGGCCTATCTTTTTTTCAAAAGAGAAAAACTTACTGTAATGAATATTAAAATCAGACTATCAGTATTATTCAACAAAGCCCTATTGCAATAAATTTTGTGTTCTAACACTGTCCGAAAGAATGTTTTTATAGTCTCTTTTATGTACTTATAATATATATGCTATTTCTATCAGGGATGTTGTGCTCATTTATTTATCCATTCATCAATTTATGAAACAGTGTTATTGGGTGACAGGGTGTTACGGTGTGGAATATAAACTACATCAGATATTGATTGCTCTTTGTGTGAGAAGGCCTTGAAGCTGGTGTGAGCGGAGTAAAAGTCTTGTGTGGCTGTAACGGAGTGAGCAAAGGAGGTGTGAATAAAAACAGTGAAAATTGCTGAGAGTAGATTTTAAACACTGTCAAAACAACAACAAAAAAGGAGCTAACTATGTGAGGTAATGGATGTGTTTAATATCTTAATCTCGGTATAACCATTCTATAATGTATATATACATTCTATAATGTACATCCAGTCTTCAAGATGTACATTTTAAATATGTGTAAATATATGTCTGCATGTTCCCCTCCTCTCTCACACTTGTTCCACTCACTACACCTCACTGAGTATCACAGGCCTGGCAAGGGACAACCTAATTATCTAACCATTTCATTTCTCACTTAAAAGTGGACTCTCATTACTTAGAAGATACAATTCTAGGGGCACCTGGGGGGCTTGTTTGGGCATCCGACTTCGGCTTAGGTCATGATCTCACACTTCATGAGTTCGAGCCCCACGTCAGGCTCTGTGCTGACAGCTCAGAGCCTGGAGCTTGCTTCTGATTCTGTGTCTCCCTCTCTCTCTGCCCCTCCCCTGCTCACGCTCTGTCTCCCTCAAAAATAAATAAACATTAAAAAAAGTTAAAAAAAAAAAAAAAGAAGGTATAATTCTACCTTAACAATGTCTTTAGACAAATCACTTTACAATTTGGTCCTAATTATCTCATTCTAAATATCTCATTCCTCTCAGCCCACATAAAGAATGTGTGTATACATGCTATAATGTATATCCAATCTTCAAGACTTATATTTTAAATATATGTAATTATTTGTCAATTTGGTTTGGGAGAAAAAAAGAATTTCAGAAGGAAATTGTGGACATTGGTCATTAAACTAGTAAGTAAAGCATTAAAAATAGATAATTATAATTATTTTATGAGATATGTAAATGTTTCAGGTTTTTACCCTAATAGTAACAAGATTATAAGATATTTTAAGCATGTTGGTGGTAGTCCATTTTTTAAGATATATGCTTGTTTGGATAATGAATGTGAATGAAGGAACACTAAGACTTTTGAGGCCAGTTAGGTACTACAGTAATTTAGGCAAGCAATGATGATGGTTTTGACTAATGATACGGCAATGAAGAAGAAAGAAGTAAGATTTAGGAGATGAAGCTGCCAGAACTTACTGATAGATTGGATGCAAAGCATATAAGGGAAAGTCAGTGTTTAGAAGAATAATGTAATTAATGTGGAATTAAAGACAGGAGAGGAGAGAGAGTATCAGCTGTACTACATTTTAAACTAAATTAACTTTATACCATGTTTAAATCAATTAAATATTATAGCAGCAAGTAGAATTTCAAAAATGTTTTTGCCATGCACATAGTAATAAGCACCAATTTGGTGATTATTGTTTGATCAGCTTCTGCTAAATGATATCTATTATTATATTCTTAAATTTTGCCAAGACCAATTCCACCATAACCTGTAAGAACTATCTACAGTTAAAATATAAATTTTCCTTGCCTTGGAATTCACGTTGGCTAGCTATCTTGTTCTCCAACAATCAGTGGAGTTGGAAGAATATTCTTTTGCTGCCGTAAGCTAGAAAGCTAAAATGCCTGGAGATTATGAAACCTCTGGATGTTACTGTCACTCTTCCATGGCATAATCTCAGTATGTTGTGTCGGGAAAGTATCTCAGGCACAATCATTAAAACTCTGTAATGCTTACAAATGTCAGCCATCCATCTAAGCTGTGTCATATTGGTGTAATAATGTGCAGTTTGTAAAGCTGTACTTATGATTTCTTTTGCCTCAAGTTAAACCACTGTACTCAGTTAGTAAGCAATTCCGATTCTTATCTTCACCATGTGCACCTTTCAACATTGCCATTGTGATGCCCCTAACTGATGTATTTGGATTAGGCAACTCCCTCAAACCTCAGCTGTCACCAGCAGCCAGTTATTGAAATATGTATGCCAGAAATCAGAGAAAAACTTAGCTTTTTCCATGGACTTGCTTACTTAATTTTATTTTTTATTTTTTCATTGTGGCAAAACGCACATAACATAAAGTTGACCATTTTAACTATTTTTAGGTTCATAGTTAAGTGGCACTAAATACATTCATAATGTGCAGTCATAACCACCATTAATATCTGTAACTCATCTTGTAAAACTCTTGAAACTTGACGGTTTCAACGTCTTGAAACATCTTGAAACTATACACCCCTAAACAATACCGCCCCCTCCTCTCTACCCGCAAGTCCCTGGCAACCACCATTCCACTTCCTGACCTCTATAATTTTGACTATGCTAAGTAGCTCATATAAAGGGAATCCTACAGTATTTGTCTTTTTCTGTTACTGTCTTATTTTACTTATTGCAATCGGACTTGCTTATTTTAGACTGCCGCATGATGCAGAAGAAAAGGCTGTTGGTGTAGCACCTCATTGTCACACCAAAATTCTGTTTGCCCTCTGTCCCTTCAGTCGCAGTCTTTGAAGTAGCAGACCTTGCACTCTCTACCCTTTACCCAGGAAACTTAAGTAAATGAAAAGTCTCCAACTACTGCGAATTCTTCATTATACAGTGTGCTTCTTTTCCAGTATTCCTTTGGTGGTCTTGTGATTTCTTAGTGGCTAATTTTATTATGTCAACAAGAGAAGATGAGAATCATTTAGCAGTTTTGTCATGATTACGGTATCCGCCATAAAATCTTGGTATTTTGGTGCCTTTACACAAGTAATGTTCTTGCTTATTTTCTTTTTTTAAACATAATTTAGGGTTAGTCAACATTTTGGATTAAAACATTGTTTCAGAAGACAAAATTACACATGTCTGATGATGTTATAAAGGTTAATTCCAGTTTTACATATCATACCAAAAGGTTTGACAGATTTTCAACTTAACTGTATCTTGCCTCGCCTTGATTGTGGGAATGCAGATATCTGTAGCAGGGCATTTTAAGCTCAAGAGATCTGATTGTAGATTGAAAGGATTAACCCAGAAGTAATGCTGTCATTACTATTACCTGGCATTTTTAGTAAGATCATCATTTCAGATTCTGAAATATTTTAACTCCCTGCCTGACTGATTGCATTTGAATATTGTGACCCTGAAATTATTGTGCAGTAATTAGAAACATGTTCCGTGGTTTAAATTGGCAAATCACTCTGTATTATTAACTGCTGCTCTGTTTGTTATGTAAATACTTCAGGCTGCTGCCTTGTACAATGCATGAATTTCTGAAGGGATAAATAATTTACTTTCAAGACAGATGACTGCCACTATCCACGCTAACTCCAAGTCAACTCCAAGTATTGATATACCTTAACTGATTCTTTAAGTTCTTTGAACTTGTCAGCACTTTCTTCAGTAAGCATTTTGGTTAATTCTTATGTTAATCTGTGCCTATAAAAGTACAGAAAATTATTCTCCTTGAACAAGTAGAAAGTGTACATGAGATTGGGAGTCCAAGGGAGGAGATAAAAGGCCTGTGTCTCTGCCTTGTGTTCATTTGGTATTTATATGTATTCTTTTATTTGCATGAATTTTTTACCGTGTGTGAAGGTTTTATTTCTATTGTGTTATTCGTAACCCAATTTGACTTATGTGATCACACTAAGATTTGACATGAGAAAGATGCTTCCTCAACAATTTGATTAATGCATCTGTTCTGCCAACTTATTCACCCTTCTACTATTGAACTGATAATTTGTAATGATATAAAAATACTATAATACAGCTTCTCCAGGTTTTCTGTGAAGTAAATACATGTCAGTGTTTCCATAATAATTTCTCTAATTCTTCCTCAGGTAGATGCTACTGTATGCTAGAAGAAAGGCATCCCAAAGCAAAGATGCCTGGAGTGATCTGTCCTAAACGTAATGGGCTTTATTTTTGGTATGAAAAGCTGAACACAACGCCCATCCTATGACATAGTGATTCCAATTCTAGGGATATAGCTCAAAGAAATGCGTGCATATATTTACCAAAAGATATGCTCAAGTATGTTTATAGCGGCACCATTCAAACGGTTAAAAACTGTAAACTACCCAAATGTCCATCTACAATAGAAACATATATGTGGATTATGGTAGACATTCCATGAAGCGGAATACTATATGGGAACTAAAGTGAACAAACTAAAACTACGTGCAGCAAATTCTGTGAACCTCATACACATAGTGTTAAATAGGCATAAATAAGTATATACGTTATTATTTTATTTATAGGAAGTTCAAAAGCAGACAAAAACCCACATTTGGTAACCAAAGTCATATGGTGTGTACCTTGAAGAGGTAGGAGTTAAGTGGTTTGAAATGAGCATGAGAAGAGTTTTTGGAGTGCTGGTAATGCTATTTATTGATCAGAATACTTAGTACACAGGTGTATTCAGTTGAGGGAAAGTCATTAGGCTATATATGTATGATTCGGTCCCATTTCTTTTTAGATTTTATGATTTGATTAAAAGATTCCTCCCCTTTCCCTTAAAAAGAGAAAACTGACATATCAAAAAGTAACAATAGTTACTGTGGGAGGCTTTAACAATTCAGCCTATCTTGAGATGACTTAGACAGAAATTTGTTAATGTTATAAAAATGTGATGAAGCATAATCAACATTTGACCTAATTTCTCTGTCTCCATCTCCGTTTCCATCTCTCTCTCTTTCCCTCTCTCTCTCTCCCTCTCCATTATTTGGGTTTTCTAGAGAAACAAAACCAATAGGTTATATACACATACATATTATATATATTTATGATAATACATATATATATATATGCATATATACACACACACACACACACACACACACACACACACAAAGATATTTATTGTAAGGAATTGGCTCATGCTGTTATGCAGTCCAAGAGGTCCCACAGTCTGCTGTTGGCAAGCTCGAGAACCAAGAAAGCCAGTGATATCAGTTGCACACCAAGTCTGAAGTCCTGAGAACTAGGAGAACCAGTGCTGTAAGACCCAGTCGGAGGACAGAAGAAGAGCATGAGTCAGGTAGAAAGAACAAATTGTTATATATAATATAATATATGGTATACATATTTTCGCTTTACTCAATAATGACAAGAATTAATACTGGCAATTTTTTTCAGACATGTTTTTATTCACTAATTCACTATTCAGCAATGTCAAATATGTTACTTCTTTCCCCATATTGAGTTTCTAATTTTGACTATTATATATTAAAATCTTAGATAGTTTTCCTTCAAAAAAATTTTTGTTCAGTTTTTATGAATCATTACTTTTTCATTATAATTTCAATACCTCCTTTATATTTTAAGAATATTACAAGTAAAACTGATAATATGTAACTAATAATTATCACTACTCTTATCTTTTGACATTCTGGATCATTAATATGTTTAATTATTTTTTAAATATTATGTCCTCATATTTTTAAATTCTAATTGGTAGGAATTCCTAGAGGTTGTCATTTGAAGATTGTATTTTCCGTATATTTGTTTCTGTCAGGCACCTAAGAGCACTATGAATTCAGAGCTACACTAAAATTAAATATTAACACAGATAGTATGAATTCATGGACCAGATTCAGGTTGATATGAGCATATGGTTAGCTATTCTTAAGGGATGCTTATTTTATTTTGTCTGTTCTGCTGTAAGTAGAGTTTGAGAAAGGCATATATTCTCTCTATATATAATGTGATTTTTCTCTGCAAAATGTTGTCCTTTGGGGTTCTAAGTTTCATGAGAGGTAGAAGTGGAGTGTCTAACATGACCCCAAAGTATTGGCAATATTCATGCTGTGTCTCTTGTACTTCTAAGCCAGACACCTGTTAAAACTTAGGCTTTATCCTACCAGAAACCCCTAAGGAAAAATGCCAGGGGCAGATCTCACCCCTATCTTTGTAATAAAACTCTCTTAACATTTGTGTAATTGATTTTCCTGCCATTCCAACCAAGGAATAAAAAAATTGTAACATATTTTATGAAGAAATTATTCAGAGTGTTGGATTGAGAAGGTTTCCTCAGAAAATTCAGTCAGCATTTGCTACAAATTTAAGCAAGCAATCTTTCTAAATTTTAAATGTGATTATTTGACCTAGATGAGTGAAATCTTTCAGTGGATCACTTTGATTTTGGGATAAATTATGAAGTACAGAACCTGGTGTCTAAACCTATTTCTCCTGGGGTGCCTGGGTGGCTCAGTCGGTTAAGCGTCCAACTTTGACTCAGGTCATGATCTCACAATTCATGAGTTCAAGCCCCGCATCGGGCTCTGTGCTGACAGCTCAGAGCCTGGAGCCTGCTTCGGATTCTGTGTCTCCTCCTCTCCCATGCTCATGCTCTGTCTCTCTCTGTCTCAATAAATAAACGTTAAAAAAAAAGTGAAAAAAATAAATAAACCTATTTCTCCTGCTTAATCTCGTTACACCCCAACTCATGCCCTTGATATCAGCAAATTTTACTTTTGCTTTTGCATTGCTCTAAGTATGCCTTGGTCTCTCATGACTGCACTTTGATAGTGCTGCATAATAAAAGACCTTAAAATACTGGTAGCTTAAGAAAGTTCATATTTATTCTTTTTATGCATGGATCTGCATATCTGCTTCAGTATGGGCAGATATTTTGATTCTGGGTTCGTCAACTTGGCCTGATTTCAGGCTTTAGATTTAGGCAGTGCTCTATTTTTCTTCATTCTGGGCCTTAGATTGAAGGAGAAATGCCTCCTAGAGCATTCCTTTTTCTTGCTTGTAATCAGAAACTCAAGAGAACAGAGCAGGAACATACAACGCCTCTTAAGGGCTTGGCTCAGAACTGGCACACTTATTTCTGCCTACAAGCAGAGACATGGTCTAGCATAACATCACTGGTGGGGCAGAAGGGTCCTGACTACAGTAATTATGGCAGGGCAGAGGAGTTACATGTGGAGAAAATTATACAACCTAACAAATCTCTATAAAATGATATTATGGCCTTAAAATATCCATTAAAAACTATAAGGAATAAAAAGGGGAAGTTTCTACCAGAATGTTAGAAATTATGTTTATGATATTACTCATTATCTTATCCACAGAGGTGGTTATGTTTAATTTAATTGATTTTGTTATATACTTCATAACAATATATTTTGAGGTTTTAGAAATTAGTTGATTTACTTCATTTTTTAACAGATTTTATACTCTAAATATGTTGTATACAACATAATAATAATCAGCAATGTGGTATTTCTTACTACCCTTGCTTGAAAATAATGTTTTCTGGAACTCCATATTTGTAAAATTTTCATCTCTTGTTTTCTGTTTTTCTAAACCTGAAAATCAATCTACCATAGGATTTCTCCTAATTGCTTCTCTTTTTATTTCTTAACTATTGGTAACATGTTTTATTAAATATAGTTATTGGGGTAAACTCAAATTAAAAAGGAATATAACACAATATATATCAAGATCAAGGTCTGGATATCTACTAAAGCAACTTCAATGGTACGTAAAGAATACTTGATTGCAGGGGCGCCTGGGTGGCTCAGTCGGTTGGGCGTCCGACTTCAGCTCGGGTCATGATCTCACGGTCCGTGAGTTCGGGCCCCGCGTCGGGCTCTGTGCTGACTGCTCGGACCCTGGAGCCTGTTTCGGATTCTGTGTCTTCCTCTCTCTCTGACCCTCCCCCATTCATGCTCTGTCTCTCTCTGTCTCAAAAATAAATAAACGTTAAAAAATTAAAAAAAAAAAAAAAAAAGGAATACTTGATTGCATTTCATAGGAAACAGCGTATAATTGCCTTAGCAATGTTATACTAATATTTGTCAGTTAAAAGAAGGCTATTTGATATAGAATGAATGTTTGTGTCTTCTCAAAATTCATATGTTGAAGCCCTAACCCAAAAAGTGATGGTATTTGGAGGTGGGACTTTAGGGAGGTAATTAGATCATGAGGATTGAGCCTTCATGAATGGGATTAGTACCTTTATTAGAGATATGAAAGATATCTCTCTCTCTGCCATGTATGGATACAGCAATAAGATAACAATATTTTATACAGAAATAAGATACCTGGTTTCACCAGAACCCAACCATGGTTTGCATATTGATCTTGAACTTCTCAGATTCCAGATTTATGAGAAAATTTTGTTGGTTAAGCCACCTGCTCTGTAGTATTTCCTGAGTGCAGCCTGAAATGTCATGTTACTTCATAAAAACAGAAACCTAAAATTATTTTAAGATAAGGAAAAGAGGTGGCCAGAATTAAATATATATAAGTCACAGGAGGATTAATTATTCTTATTTCAATATTCATTTGATTAGTCAGTTTAGGCAACTACTTTTCTAACCAGTTAGCTGTTTAATTTGAAATAATTGGTTATGTAAATAAGAGTACCATTCAACTTAAATAAAATAGGTGAGATAATCTCTGTGTATAGATATAATTTAAGAGGTATGTTGTCTTCTTGCTAAATGAATTACATGACCTACTGATTTCTTAAAGTATTTTTCACTTTTTAACATGTATAGCTACCTCTGAGGCTCCCTTCAGGTCTCTTCTTCTTATCTGAGAAAACTATTTTCATCATAAAACTACTACTGAATTATTATGTAAATAGTATAATGAAAAATGGGAGGTATAATCTGATAAAATATTTGGACATTGTTTTGAACTAACTTCAGACTGCATAAAGCTTCAAAATAAGATAAGACAAAACAAAACAAAACAAAACACATGCGTGTTTAATAGATTATTAATTGTGAGGGCAACTTCAATGACAGTAATATAATTTCTACAGAAGATAGCATCATTTTAGATCAGAAACAGTATGAATATTGTGGCTGTAGCCTAGAGGCAGTTTTTTATATATGTGTTGTAGAACTAACACTCTTTCACAGAACTGAAACTGATCTTGTCCTAAAGTCTCTCTTGTGTTCTTTAGATGTAGTTAATGGGAAATATGACTAGATACTCCTGAGAAATTCTGAAAGGAAATAAAGAAAATCAGGATATTTTTCTTTGTTGTTTTTTTTTTTTATGAAGTTACCAAGATGCACTACCAAAAACATGAAATTCTCATGTCCATTTGCTGAAATCTTTAAAAGCCTGTCACTCCGGGTTTGGTGGTCTCATATCAACAGATCAACAGATTGTGCCTCTTTTGAACTAGTAAAACAATATAAATAATAATTACACAAGTTTCTACCATCTACCTAGAGTAATGGTTACACCTGGCATGCTGTCTTCCAAATAAAGATCACCATAATGGTTACCCCTGGTTTTAGCCCTAAGACCACTGGGGAAAAAAAAAAAAAAATTTATAGTCTGTGTTTTTCATGAATGTCTGAATGAGTATTTCCCAAAATGATTTCCAAATAACCCAGTATCTAAGGAAATGTCTTCAATAATTACTAATTTTTCTCCTGAATTTAAGAGTTTTAATCATCTTTCTCAATTGCCTGTTGATTAAATACATAATGATTTTTAGCAATGCTGAAATAATTTCTTAAGTAATAATAATGTTCATAGTTATACAAAAGAATCTGTTAGCTGCCCGAATAGCTTCAAATTTAAGCTGTAATGAGAAAACAAATTAAATATTAAGAATAGGGATAATGAAGTATCAGCATTTTAGAAAGTATCTAATTTTAATTCATCTTCAAATAATATCTTACTGAACATATCTCCTAAAGAGATTTTTAAAGCATGCATTTTCCTCAACATCTTGTGTATTTTCTTCAACATCTAGTTACAAAATATACACTAGTTACCTAATGAATGCTAGTCACCTTTCTTAAGCAGTGGTATGCTTTAAAGCCTTTTTAGAGTTACAGTATTCCTTGTAATTAATTTGTTTTAAAAGATGGTAAAAATGTTTTGCTACTCTAAGCTTCAGGACTTCATTTCATTTGGATTCTTTTCATTATACAACTTACATGTAGGTAAACAAATTAAATTAAAAAACTATCTTGCCAGAGAGCAAGATTGCACACACACACACACAAATTTTTCTTACCACTCTTCATCTAAAATCGGAGTACAAAGAAGGGCTGAGATAAACCCTGTAAAAACTTTTAGGCTAAGAGTGGAATGGAACTGAGAATTATTCTCCCAGATAATCTCCACTTTCACCTAAGGAAGACAGGGGAAGTGCCATAATCAGAAAACGTGAAACAGTGAAGTAAGGCTAAACAATCTGTGTGGAGGCTCAGAAATCAGTGAGTGATATGGAGAGCAAAGAAAATTCTGCAGCCATCACAAATACATGAAGCAGATCTAGAAATCAAGGAGATATTTCCCACTTCTGAAAGTTTATAGCTCAACCTGGAAGCATAAACAGATCTTCAGAATCTCACCAGGGTTTATTTAGATCCCAGACTCTGCTAAAGAGAAAGTTGTTTGGGGAGTGGGAGGGGGCGGGTGAAGGGGGGAGAAAGAAAAAGTTGTGAGTCCCTCCTCAAAATATTAAAGTTGGTGTGAACTGATTCTAGCTAAAGGTCAACTAAGCTCAGAATTAAGTAAACTACCAATACATTCTATATAAGAAAAAGCAAGACCCTCTCTGGGGTAAATATTGTTTATTTCTTTATTATTCTTTTTTATTTTTGCAGAAAGAGAGAGAGAGAGAGAGAATGTGTGTACAAGCAGGGGAGGGACGGGGGTGAGCAGAGAGAGAGAGAGAGAGAGAGAGAGAGAGAGAATCCTAAGTAGAATCCAGGCTCAGTACCTGGCCCATAAGGGACTCAATCCCATGATTTTGGGATTGTGGCTTAAGTTGAAATCAAGAGTCAGGCACTCAACCAACTGAGCCACCCAAGCACCCAATACATCTAGATTATTCTTAATGTAATAAAATCAGCATGTAATAAAAAATTATAATGAACATACAAAAAAATCAGGAAAATATGGGCCATGGTAAGAGCAGCAATGATCATTACAGACACTGAGATGTCATAGATTTGGGATTATCACTTAGTTTGAAATGACTATAATGGAAGTGAAAAAGAATTTTGTGGAAAAGGTATAAAGAATTAACAAAGAAGATATGGGAATTTTAACAGAAATATGAGAACTACATAAAAGAAAAGATAGAAATTCCATAAATTATATATATATATATATATATATATATATATATATATATATATATATGTGTGTGTGTGTGTGACACATCAGAAATAAAGAATTCATTTAATGAACTTAACATAAGATTCGATATAACAGAGGAAATGATCATTAAAAAGTATATATACAAACAAAAATAAAAATATAAAAAAGGAAGAAGTAATAGAGCATCATCCAGGATATGTGAGAAAATATCAAGCAATCTAATATATACATACTTGGAGTCTCTAAAGGACAAAAGTAAGAGAATGGGAAAGAATACATATTTACAGAGATAACAACCAAAAAAACCTTTGCAAATTTATTTAAAAAATACCAACCCGGAGCTCCAAGAAGTTCAGAGAATTCCCCAAGGAGTATAAACAGACAAATGCAAAATATGTAGGCTCACTCACATATGCAGACACACACACATCATAGCCAAACTGCTAAAAACTAAAGATAAAATCGTATTCTTAAAAGGAGAAATTAGGGGAAAGAACCCTCTTATAGGACACTAATAAAGATTGACTTCACACAGGAAATAATAGATAATGGAATATTATTTATATATTAAAAAAGGAAATATAACTCTCGAATTAGAGTTCTAATTTTAGTGAAATGACCTTCACAAAATCATCCTCAGACAGAAAAAGCTAAGTGATTTTGTCCTTAGTAGATCTTGACTAGAAGAATGTTGAAAGAAGTACTGCTTGCTGAAGTAAACTTATGAAATACATCCGTCAGAATGGGGCACCTGGGTGGCTCATTGGGTTAAACGTCCAATTCTTGATTTCAGCTCAGGTCATGATTTTGCAGCTTGTGGACTTGAGCCCCATATCCGGCTCCCCATTGACAGCACAAAGCCTGCTTGGGATGCTCTCTCTCTCTGTCTCTCTGTCTCTGTCTCTGTCTCTCTCCCTCTATCTCTGTTGCTCACCTGATTGTGTGTTCTCTCTCTCTCTCTCTCAAAATAAATAAACTGAAAAAAAAAGAGAATGAATGAAGAGTACAGGAAATGGAAAATAAGTGGTACTATACCAATGTACTTGTTTTTCTTAGTTTTCTGAAAGATTACTAAGTGACGGGGCACCTGGGTGACTCAGTCATTTAAGCTTCCAAATCTTGGTTTCAGTTCAGGTCGCGATCTCACAGTTTCTCATGGTTTCATGAGTTCAAGCCCTGCATTAGGCTCTGTGCTGGCAGCCTGGAGCTTGCTTGGGATTCTCTCTTTCTCCCATTCTCTCTTTTCCTCCCCAGTCGCACTGTCTCTCTCAAATAAATAAATAAACATAAAGATTAATAAGTGATTAAAGCAATCATGTTACCATAATGTGGCATTAATAGCATACATAAAAAACTAATAAGATAATATGATAATAAAAACTTGAATAAGTTTTTTACACTGTGGATGAAGTAGCATATTGTTTGAAGCTACGATGTTATGACATAAAAACTGCATAACAAGGGGTTAGTATCCAAAATATATAAAGAAGTTACACAACTCAACATACACAAAACCCCAAATAATCGAATTAAAAATGGGTAGAAGACATGAACAGACATTTTTCCAAAGAAGATATACAGATGGCCAACAGACACATGAAAAGATGCTCAGCATTACCACTAATCATCAAGGAAATGCAAATCAAAACCACAATAAGATATCATGTCATACCTGTCAGAATGGCTAAAATCAAAGAAGCAGTAAGTAACGATGAGGATGTGAAGAAACATGAATCCTCACGCACTGTGGATGGGAGTGCATACCAGTGCAGCCACTATGGAAAACAGTATGGAGGTTTCTCAAAAAGTTAAAAGCAGAATTACCATATGATCTAGTCATTCTGCTACTGGGTATTTACCCAAAGAATATGAACACACTTCATTCAAAAAGATATATGCACCCCTGTGTTTATTGCAGCATTGTTGACAATACCCCATTTATGGAAGCAACCCCAAGTGTTCATTGATAGATGAATGGATAGAGGAGAAATGGTATGTGTATATATGTATATACACACGTGTGTGTGTGTGTGTGTGTGTGTGTGTGTGTGTGTGTGTATATATAATGGATATTATTCAGCCAGAAGTAAGAATGAAATCTTGCCATTTTCAATGACATGGATAGAGCTAGAGAGTGTAATTCTAAGTGAAATAAGTCAGAGAAAGACAAATATGATTTCACTCATATGTGGAATGTAGAAACAAGTGAACAAAGGAAAAGAGAAAGAGACAAACCAAGAAACAAAGTCTAAACTATAGAGAACAAAGTGATGCTTATCAGAGGGGAGGTGGGTAAGGGTATGGGTGAAATAGGTGATGGGGATTAAAGAGCACACTTATCGTGATGAGCACTGAGTAATATATAGAATTGTTGAGTCACTATATTATACACCTAAAACGAATACAACACTTAATTATACTGGAATTAAAACAAATAAATTTTTTTAAATGCATGTGGTAATATCTATGGAAATGACTGAAAATAGCAAAAGTAGACATAGCTAAAATATCAATATAGGAGATAAAATCAAATATTTCAATATTTACAGTTCACTCACCAGAAGGTAGAAAATAAAGAACAAAGAACAGATGACTAAATATCAAACAAATGTAAAAATGGGAAACTCATTTTATTATTTTATTAATTTTTTATATTAAAATATTTTAATGTTTATTTTTGAGAGAGAGAGGGAAAAAGAGTGGGGGGGGGGGAGGGACAGAGAGAGAGGGAGACACAGAATTCAAAGCAGGCTCCAGGCTCTGAGCTGTCAGTACAGAGCCCGACATGGGTCTCAAACTCACAAACCACAAGGTCATGGCCTGAGCCAAAGTCGGAAGCTTTACCCACTGAGCCACCCAGGTGCCCTGGGAAACTCATTTTAACAGGCTGTTTGTGTCCCCAGAATTCATATGTTAGAAGCCTAACTCCAGGTATTAATAGTAGAAGGTGGGGCCATTGGGGGGTCCCATGAGGGTGGAGCCCTCACAAATGGGGTTAGTGATCTTAGAAGAGAGACTGCACAGAGCTCCCTTGTCACTTTCACCATATGAGGACACCATGAGAGTTGGGCAATCTGGTGGCAGCCCTCATTTGACCATGCTGGCACCTGATCTTAGACTTAAAACCTCCAGAATTGTGAGAAATAAATTTCTGTTGTTTATAAGTAAGCTGGTCTATGGTGTTTTGTTATAGGAGCCTGAACAAACTAAGATAGGCCAACACAATTCTTGTATCAAAACATGGATGACAACAGGAGGAAAAAGTTACAAAATACTATTCCTCTTGAATATAGATACAAAATTTCTGAAAATATTAGCAAATCAAAATCAACAATAATGAAATATATAATAAGTAAGCTGTGTCATCCCAGAAATTTAAGTTTGGCTTCATTATAGAAAATTAATAACTATAATACATCAAATTAGCATAATAAATGAGAAATTATGTAATTATCTCAATAACTGCCCCCCAAAACTTCAAAAATAGTACCACCTGTTGTTTAAAAAATAATACAATAAAACTGTCAGCAAGCCTGGAATACAAGAGAACCTCATCAATCTGATAATGGGTATTTATAAAAAACCTACAGTTAACAACACCCATAAAGTTGAAACATTAAACACTTTCTTTCTAAGTTCAGAGAAATGGTAAGGATGTCTGTTCTTGCCACTTCTATTGAACATTACCTACAGATTGTAACCCATGCAGTAAGGCAAGATAAAGACACAAAACTACATATGTTAGAAAACAAGAGGCAACTCTTCTCATTCACAAAGGACATTTTTGTCAATGTTTAAAATAAAAGATTTCTTGGGGAACTTGGGTGGTTCATTCAGTTGAGCACCCCACTCTTGATTTCGGCCCATGGATTTCATGGTCCGTGGGATTTAGCCCCACGTCGGGCTCTGTGCTGACATTGTGAAGCCTTCTTGGGATTCTCTTTCTCTTCCCTCTCCCACTCATTCTCTCAAAATAAATAACCATTAAAAAAAAGAAAAATTTTCTTTACAAACTATTAAAATGTATAAGGGATTTAATAAGGTCACAAGACAGTCAGTATACAGTAATCTATTTTGTTTCTATATAATTGTGATGAAATTTTTTAAATGTAAAATATGGTAGCATAAAAATCAAATGTCTAGTAATCATTTTTTTTAATGTTTATTTATTTTTGAGAGAGAGAGACAGAGCGTGAGCAGGAAATGGGCAGAGAGAGAGGGAGACAGAATCTGAAGCAGGCTCCAGGCTCCAAGCTGTCAGCACAGAGCCTGATGCAGGGCTGGAACTCACAGACTGAGATCATGACCTGAGCTGAAGTCGGATGCTTAACCGGCTGAGCCACCCAGGAGCCCCTAGTAATAATTTTTTTAATGTGAAATTACTTTAATTTGGAAGCTATAAATCATTACTGAAAGAAATTGATAAATATCTAAATTAATGTGGAGAAATATCAAGCTTAAGAATTAGAAGAGTTGATAACTGTAAAGATGACGTTTCTTCTAAAATTGATACGTTGATTCAGGCTGTTTGTTCTGAAGAAGGAGACATGATAATTCTAAAACTTACATGGAAGTAATGAGGATACAGAATAGCTAATCCTGCCTTCTTTAAACTGCTCAGCTTTTTTTAAACTTGAAAAAAATTTAAGGACTTAATTACTTGATTTCAAGAATTACTGTAAAATTATAGACTTAAGAGAGTGTTATAATGGCATACGGAATTATATAAATGTAATTAAGTAGACTGTTAAAAATAGACTCTCACATATTCAATAAACTGATTTTGACAAAGATGCTAAATACAATAGGGAAAGAAAAGTCTTTTTAACAATTGTTGAAATATTAGATATCCATATTCGAAATAAATGAAAATCATTTTTAACTCTTCAGAACATCAAAATACCTAGTATCATAAAGCTTTTGGATGAGAAAATAGGAGTATATTTTCTTGGACAGGAAACAGAACACAAAGTATAAAACAAAATACGTTAAAAGTTAGTCAACATCAAAAATTTATATATATTCAGCCAAAGAAACCATTAATAAAATGAATACCCAAGCCAGAATACTGGTGGACATAGATCACAACATGTAGTTCTGACTAAAAGCATTCATCCAAAATATGTATCTTATATAAATCAATAATAAAACGATTAATAACTGAATAAAAAAATGGATAAAATGCTTGAGTACATCCTTCATAAGTTAATACATGCAAATGACCTATAAGCACCTGAAAATATGCTCTAAATAGCCAATATGCACATCTAAATTAAATCCATAATGAAATATCAGTTTAGTGCACCAGAATGTCTGGACCAAAACAATAATGGCAAAACAAAATGTTAATAAGGATCCTTTCATCTATCTGTTGCTGGTTGGAGTATAAAAATTCTTAAAGCACTTCAGAGAACTAAGCAACTTCTTACAAGTTGAACACATATTTACTATTTAACACAGTAATTTAATTCCTAGGTACTTACAGAAAAGGAAAAAAGAGTATATGCTCAAATAGACTAATACAAGAACGATAAGCCTTCTTTATAATGTGCAAATAGAAACAATCAAAATGCCCAAAAGCAGAAAAATCAAATCATGGCATATGTTCATCTAATGAAATACTATTAAGCAACAAAGTCCAAATGAACAATAAAACTAAACGCATACACGTGTTCACTTATACAGATGTTACAAATGTCATAGATGAATCTTGATCAACTAATTGACACATCATTAGATTAATCTCAAAAATTTTATGATAAGAGGGGCACCTGGGTGGCTCAGTCAGTTAAGTGTCCTACTTCAGCTCAGGTCATGATCTCGTGGTTTGTGACTTTAAGACCCACGTCGGGCTCTGTGCTGACAGCTCAGAGCCTGGATCATGCTTCACATTCTGTGTCTCCCTCTCTCTCTGCCCCACCCCTGCTCACACTCTCTCTCTCTCTCTCTCAAATAAATAAATAAACAAAAAAACAGTTAAAAAAATTGAAAAAAATTTATAAGAGAAAAAAGCCAGAAAAAATAAGTTATAGTATATTGTATGAACCCAAGTCAAAATTAATTCCTGGTGATTGAAACCAGATAATATCATGGGGAGGAATTGACTGGAAAGAGGCACAGGGGATCTTTCTGTGGGAAAGAGTGAAAATGTACTACAATTTGTTTTGGGTGATAGTTTCATAGGTTTTTTGAAACTCATCCCAAGGATTGCTTAAAATCTCTGTGTTTCATTTAGCAATAATTAAGAAGAAAACTTGAATTTCTAAATACATAGAAGCAGAAACAATATAAAAACATATGCAGGGAATAGGAAAGTTTTATACTGCTGGGTCACTCTCATTTGGTGGATAGAATGTCAACAAAAATAATGAAACATTTGCTTTGAAAAATTAGTTTTCTTATCTGATATGGTACAAAAATACTTGCCACAGGATACTGAAATGATATTTTGTATAAAAACAGTGATAAAGACTGAATTTCCACTGACTTGCCCCAAAACAGACACTTGTAAAAACATTTCTCAACATATTTATTTGTTGTTTGAATAAAACATGTTTAAAAAATAAATGTACTTTATCTATTATCAAGTTAATAAGGTTAGTTAACCTCCTAAGTCAATAAAGGTTTTTTTTTTTTGTTTTTTTTTTGTTTGTTTTTTAAACTGATAACTTAAGAGGGTGTGTAAGATGAAACTCATCTGGTTATTAATTGCACCACAATGTGGTTTTCCCAACAGGGTGTCTCTTCTAAGTAGCACTCTACCATCTGCAAGCCCTAGGCAATAAATTCTGAAGATTGATGTAATAGCAGTTTGCAAACAGGACTTTTCAAACTGAGAGATGTTATTATTCTTTCCAGTATTCTGGTATTTGTGTGGTAAGGCTATGTATCTATCATGCTTTAATTCCTAGGTAATTATACCTTAGACCTGATGCTTGAAATCATAATGAACCAAAAACCTGCGTTCCTGATAAAATTGGAGGCCACACTGTGGTGCTAACAAGTAGCACTGTGGTTTGAAACCATGACTACCTATTATAATCAGCTGAGGTTTAAGATAAGTAAATAAAGAGCTTGAGTTCCATCCCAGAAGAAGTTCATTGTGATTTAGGAAGTCATGCTAAGGCATCAGTAATTTTTAAAACCTTACCAGTTGATTTTATTGTGCAAGTTCATTTATTTGCTGATACATACTAAATATTGATGCCTGAACATATCAGAGGAAACAATTGGGGAGCAGACAGGTGGGCCTAAAACCCAATTATCACTAAACCCAGCACACCTGGGCAATAATCAGCTGACAGCTATGACTGGCAACCTAGAAAAAAATACGGGTTGCGGTGCACTACGGAAGGATAACGACTGAAGCAAGTTATAGTGGTCTATAATTTGATGTAGTGAACTTTTTTAATGATTTTGCTCTTCTGCATAAAGTGAGATTGGAAGCATGAGGAATTTTGGGAGTTGTGGTTCTCATCTGCATAAAACTCACCTCATATAAATTATAAAAGAGGTCTTAGCACTAGAAGTTCTTTCAAGTTGTTCTTTGGTAGGACTCCTGAATCTGATTTTTAAATCCTGTTTATCCTGATGCAGTTGGTCCACTGTTTGCATTTAGTTAAATAAGGGCTGAAGATGTCCTGGACAGAATAAATTGTGTGGTCTAAAAAGGAAATGAGAGCAATGTCAAGAAAAAGACAATGCGACACAGAGAAGAAAGGAAATAAGAAACTCTATCATTTGATCAGTCAAGCCTTTTCATGGGGGAAGAAAAAAACAACCAATTATCTTTATTACAGAAAAATAAGGAGGACTGACAGGCAATGTCAGCTATAATCAGTAAGAAAATAAACAAGATTACATCTAACATCAGCTACAACACTAACATTCTATGAAACAGTTATCTTTGGGTGATGTGTAGGATTAACCATATATTTGGAAAAATGTTTCCTGTTTGTTTATATGTGAGTGATGAGGGAGTGTGGGGCAAGCTGAGGGCAAAATACAGGCTGGCACCCCTCCCCCCGCCCCTGGTGGAATATGTGTGATATTCCTCAGACACTCCTAGCTACCCAAAAACAAAGGAAAGGGGTTTAAGAGCTTGCCATGGTAATGTGGGAAACTAAGGCAAATGGAAAATTAAATTCCCTTACTGCCGACATCCCATTTACAAGTCCTTGAAACCTGCAGTGACCTGCCTGCTCAGCTGCCTCCATAATGATACTTTGCTAGGGGCAAAAGAGAACCTTAGCTTAACATTATCCCAACCTTGAGAATCCTGTAGGTCTACTTCCTTTACCTCAACTGCCCCAAGATATATGCTGGCATCTTACTCCAAGCTTATGTATGGCCCATCTGAAGGGTCTCATGACTGAGGTTTTACTAAACGGTAGTAAGCGGCGTTTCCCTAGCAACAGCTAGCCTCTCAAGGTCCTGGAAACCTTGCTTCCAAAATACCTTAGAGTCTTACTCTATCCCTGAACCCCTCCCAGCCTGAGGATATATAATGAGTTACCCTTCAAGATCCCATGGCTCTTCCTTCCCATGGGTTCTGTCCCCATGCTTTGATAAACTCACCTTTTTGCACCAAAGATGTCTTCAAGAATTCTTTGTTGGCCATCAGCTCTAGACCCCACAAACCCCCCATCACTGCAAAACTTCATCAGTGAGGCCCAGTTGATTGATTCTGACTCCACGTGATTTAATTCTTGATTCAAGTATTTGTTTGCTCTAGTTTCTATGTTGCTAGTGATCAAATATGCAGATCAAATATGACTGCAATTAGAATCATTTGGGGAATCTTTCTAAAAACACTCGTATTTGGATCTCAAGTTTAGGGATATACCAGGGTAGAGCTTGGGCATTGAAAAGTTTTTAAAGTTCTTCCAATGATTATTAACGTGCGTCAGATTGAGAATGACTGCCTTAGGTTACCGGTGGCTTGTTAACATTATCATTCAACTGAGAATTACATGTTAAGCATTGCTTTAAAAGACCTGAACTACTAAATGAGTCTCAGCTTTATAATATTGACTGATCACTGTAATATGGATAAACTGAATCTTTCTTCAAGAAAAAAATGGAGTAATTTAAACCATTCCAGAATTATAGTTGGAATTTTGCACATTCTACCCTGCTTCCCTGTTTTTTGTCTACCCAGCCTAATAAGTATACCTGAAGCCAATACCAGCACATATGTTTGTTTCATTTTTCAACAGAAATATTTATACTGACCTACCTAGCACTTCTTTATAGGAAGTTTATAATAAAATATTTCAAAGGCATTCACAGATCTGAGTTTATGTGTCAGTGATAAATAATAATTGCCCTTTGTGTTTGACTCCCTCCTCATTGATCGTATTGCAGGTCTATTAAGATCTTTTGACCTCAGAACCTATTCATTTGTGAAATATTTTAATAAAGGACATTGCTAAGGAAGCATAACTGCACATAATCATGCTATTTCATTTTATAGCTGCGGCCATAAAAAATATTTTGTTCCTGCAAAATGACAAATAATATTATGACTAATCCAAATAGGTAATATGTTTTTTGTTTTTGTGATGTTTTAAACATAAAAACTAGAATTTTCTTTTAAATTTAGTCACTTTATAAAGATCTTTGCTGTGACCCTATGCTCTACCTTTGATATGAGGTGGATACTATATATATTAGTTTGGGGTTATGAACTATTTTCCTATAGTTTGAAGATTAGTATTATTTTTTAAAATCATACTATGAGTTATTACAAATATAAAAACTCAAAGTAAAATGCAAGTAAAATCCCAATAAAAACTCCAAAGTGTCTATCCGTTAAAAGTTTATCCATTAGTAATAAAAGCTCAAATTAGGCAAAATTCTAAATATGAAACTGCAGAGTAATTGGCAATTTTTAATTATTAAAAAGGTGGGTTTTACATTTATATCCTTTCTCAACTAAAATATTTTAAATGATATGCAACATGCATGTAAGACAGTACAGTAAACTACATTATAAACTTGTAACACAGCTGCAAATATGTTATTTTGCATGTGTGTCATAAGAAAGAGGTTGGTTATGATAGATACATACCGTTATAAACCACCTAAGGCAACATAATAGCAATATTCCTGTCTACTCACTGGAAAAAAAAAAAGTGTAACACTGTCAGAAAAAGTCTTTAAAAGTATATTTTAATAAGAAATGCATTAAAAAAGGATGATAATATTGAGAGCCAAGGAAATCAGAAATTTAAAAGTCATCTTTTCTCCCCAAAATTTTCTAGAAAAATTTTCAAAATTTGTTTAAAGGAACACTGTTCATGAACAGCACATATTTACTTCACACACTTACTTTCTTCCTAATCAAACATCTTTGATAAATATCCAGGCATCCTAAAGCATACAGATAAGACACAGTTGAGATGAAACTAGATAAAATATTGGTATTGTTTTAAAGAAGAACTCAAGTTTTTGACTGTCTAAATAAGCAAAATAAAAATAAAATGTCACAGTATAAATTATAATTAAATCAAAATAAATATTTGTGTAACAGGAAACAAAGAAACAACACATTAAGCCAGAGCTCCTTAATAGCATGTCACACATATTTAAGTGATATACCATTTAAGGAAATAATTTAATTCAAATATAAGAAAAGAGTAAAATTATCTTCTTTAAAATACTCACTTTTAATATCATTCATTTAAATAAAAACATAATTTTAATAATTTGTGAAATGTTGCAATTATTATTGCATGCAATGGCTTTATAAAGCCATGCAATACAATGAAGCCAATAAATACAATTTTTTGTTTTTTCTCTCCTTTTGATTCCAGACATATTCACTGTAACACCAAGTTTTGGTTTTTGATATAGTCTCCACAATAAAAAAAGTTTAAAAGTAATGTATAATGTGGAGGCAATGAGAGCAAGAGACTGGAAAAGAGAAAGGAAAAAGAGCAGTTCTGAACTTCTTGGCTCTCTTTTAAATGAATTTCTAGCTGTCTCACACCTTGCTGGCACAGATACCTCCCCACTTACGTGTCCTTTATTAGCTGTGAAAATGACTAAACTGGGAAAAAAGACAACTTCTCCAGGAGGCAGTTGTGGTAGCTATTGCAACGTGGACCATCCCTACCCACTGGCCTCGGCAGTGCTCACAGGAGAATCGTGAGGGAAGTCCAGCTGGCTAATTGATCATGGTGTTTCTAGAAGTGAAGTAGATGGCCCGGAAAATTCTTACGTGATCTGGATAAGGAGAAAAGTTTTAGGTCTGGGTCAAGTGAACAAAAGTGTAACATGAATCATCATAAAAACAGAAAGTCAAAATCACTCAATCAGTTAAAGATTTGAGACCATTTACAGACCCAGAAGCTCTTGAATGAAGGGGAAGCTGGGTCTCCTCAAGAAAAGACACCAGCACACTACAAATAATTTATATTGTTAATTACTCTCCTAACTTTCCCTAAAGGTACCTATGACTTTTTACTGGGGTAACAATACATTGGGAAAAGAAAATAATGAGGCCTTTCAGTGACTACTGGACACTGGTTCTGAACTGACACTAATTCTAGGGAGACCCAAAACATCACTGTGGTCTACCAGTTAAAGTAGGTGCTTCTGGAGATCAGGTGATCAATTAGTTTTAGCTCAGGTCCATCTCACAGTGGGCCCAGTGGCTCCACAATCCTATTCTGTGGTTATTTGCACAGTTTCAGAATGCATAATTAGAATAGATGTACTCGGAAACTGGCAGAGCAAGTTCCCTGACCTATGTTGTTATCACTATTATGGAGGAAAAGGCTAAGTGGAAGTCATTAGGACACTCTCTAGGAAAGTAGTAAATGAAAGGAATACCATGTTCCTGGAGTGATTGCAGAGATTAGTGACACAAGAAAGGAGCTTGAAGTTTGCAGGGGTGGTGATTTCCACCATATCCCCATTCAACTTGCCTGTTTGGTCTGTACAGAAGACAGATGGGTCTTGGAGAATTACAGTGGGTTATCATAGACCGAGCCAGGTGGTAACTCCAATTGCAGCAGCTATGACAGATGTGGTTTAATTGTTTGAGCAAATTAACACACCCCCTGATTACCTGGTATGTAGCTATTGAGCTGGCAAATGCCTTTTTCTCCATCCCTGTCAATAAGGTCCACCAGAAGCCGTTTGTTTTCAGGTGGCAAGGCCAACAAAACACCTTTAGTGTCCTATCTCAGGGATATATCAACTGTACTACCATATGTCATAATTTAGTTTGCAGAGATCTTGATCACTTTCCCTTTACATAAGATATCACATTGGTCCATTATTATAGTGAATGATATTATACTGAATGGACCTAATGAGCAAGAAGTAGTAATTACTGTAGACTTATTGGTAAGACATTTGAGAGCTGGAGGGCAGGAGATAAATAGTTTAAAAAATTAAAGGAGCCTTCTATCTCAGTGAAATTTCTAGGGATCCAGTGGTATGGGGCATGCTGAAATACCCTTTTTAAGGTAAAGGGTAAGTTGTTGCATCTGGTCCCTCCAAAGCTAAAAAAGAGGTGCAAAGCCTCACGGGTATCTGGATTTTATGGACAATATATTCCTTCATTGAGACAACATTCTTCAAGGGCCATTTAACCACACACCACTAAGTTACTATGTGACCTAAGGTGCCCATTATAAGCTAGGTGTTACTTGATCCACCAAGCCATAAGTTGGGTATGCACAGCCGAACCCCATCATAAATTGAAGTGGAATGTAAGTGATTGAACCCAAACAGGCCCTCAGGACATAAATAGGATGATGTGAAGAAGTAGTTCAAATGCCCATTTTCCCACTCCTGCTACACCCTTTTATCTCCCAGGCTGCATGTATGGCTTCACAAGGAGTTCCTTCTGAGGAAGGAAGAGACCCATGACTGGTTTACAGATAATTCTGTACAATGTGCAGGCACCAGTCAAAAGTGGACAGCTGTAGCACCATGGCCCTTTTCTGGGATAAAGTAAATCCTCCCAATAAGAAAAACTTCAAGCAGCGCACCTGGTTGTTCACTTGGCTTGGAAGGAGAAATAGTCATACATGTGTTTATGTATCAATTTAAGGGCTATGGCAAGTGGTTTGGCTAGATGGTCAGGGACTTGGAATGAACATGATTAGGATATTGATTACAAGGAAAGTTGGGAAAGAAGTATGTGGATATGCCTCTATGTAAGGGAAAAAATGAAGAATTTGTTTTATATGTGAATGCTTAGCAAAGTGTAACCTCAGTAGAGGAAGAATTTTAATTAAGTGGATAGGATGACCTATTCTGTGGATACCAGTCCACTCATGAATAAAGTTGTCATGGTAGCAGAGAGAGAGGTTATGCATGGGTTCAGCAATATGGACTTCCAATCACCAAGGCCATTGTGGCTATGACCACTGCTGAGTGCTCACTTGGCTAGCAGCAAAGACCAACACTGAATCCCCAGTAAGGCACCATTCTCACTAGGGTGATCAGCCAGCTACCTGCTGACTGGTTCATTATGCTGAACTCCTTCCATCATGGAAGTGGCAGGGTTTTTTCTTACTGGAATGGAGACTTACTTACTCTGGATATGGACTTGCCTTCCCTGAATGCAATGCTTCTGCCAAAATTGACATCCATGGACTTACAGAATGCATTGTCCATTGTCATGGTATTCCACACAGCATTGCCCCTCATCTAGGACTCACTACACAGCAAAAAGGGTATGGCAGTTGGCCTTTCTCTTGGAATCCACTAGTCTTACAATGTTCCCCACCATCCGGAGGCAGCTTGAAACAGTGGAAAAGTCTTTTGAAGACTAATTACAACACCAGGTAGATGGCAATACCTTGCAAGACTGGGACAGTGTTCTCCAGAAGAGTATGTGTATTCTGAATCAGCATCCAATATATGATATTCTTTCTTTCATAGCCAGGTTTCACAAGTTCACTAGCAAAGTTTTTGCTTTCTATTCCTGTGACCATATGCTTTCCTGCCTTCAAGATTCCAAAGGAAGGAACATTTCCACCAGGAGACTCAACAGTGACTCCACTGAACTGAAAGTTAGGACTGCTGCCCAGCCACTTTGGACTTTACATCTTCTGAATCAGTAGGCAAAGAGGAGAGTTGCTGTGTTTACTGGGGTGATTTATCCTGATTACCAAGGGGGAAATTGGACTCCTGCTCCACAATAGACCTGAGGAATAGTATGACTAGAGTACTGGAGGTCCCTTAGGCTGTCTTAGTCCTACTATGCCCTGTGAATGAGGTCAGTGGAAACTACAACAACCCAGTCCAGGTGGAACTACAAATGACCCAGGCTTGTCAAGAATGAAGGTTTGGGTCACCCCATTAGGGAAAAACCATGAACAACTGACGTGCTTTCTGAAGGTAAAGGAAATACGGTATGGGTACTGGAAGAATGTTGTTACAAATACTAGCTATAACCACATGACCAGTTATAGAAATGAGGACTGTAATTATCATGAGTATTTCTCCTTATTTGGTCCTGAGTATATGTGAATAGATATAAAATATTTTTTTCTTGCTCTTATCCTCTTATCATGTAACATAAGATGTATTGAATTTTATGTCACACTATTTGAGTATTATTAATACTGCATCATAGTATTTAAATTATGGGATATCAAGGAGAAGAGTAAATAGCACCCATAGACTTTTCCTTCTCTTCTAGAGAAGTTTTAGTGTGTTTCAGTTGTATGCAGAACAGTTGTGTTATGTGAGGTGAAACTATTATTGCCATTATTTAGAGATTATAGTTTAAGGAGATGTGCTGGATTGACAAGGTATAGACATGTGATGGTTAATTTTATATATAAACTTGAGGAGCCACAGGATCCCCAGGTATCTGGCTAAACATTATGTCTTAGTGTGTTTGTGAAAATATTTCCTGAAGAGATTAGAATTTGAACTGGCAGACTGAGTAAAGTAGATTGCCCTCCCCAATATAGACTGACCTCCCCATTCCAATTCATAGAGGGCCTGAATAGAAAAAAAAAAAAATGGTGAAGGAAGAGAGAATTTTCTCTCTCTCTGTCTCCCTCCCTCCCTCCATCCTCCCCTTTCTCTGTGTCTCCTTGTCTCTCTCTGACTCTATTAGCTAGAATATCAGTCTTATCCTGCCCTCACTATTCCTCTTCTCAGGGCTTCAGACTTGGACTGGAATTTATACCATTGGCTCCTGGTTCTGAGGTGTTTGAACTGTACCACCTGCTTTTCTGGGCCCCCAGACAATAGAAGGCAGATCAAATTGTGGGACTTTGCAGCCTCCATAGTCATATGTGCACGTTCCTTATAATAAATCTCATTTTCGATATAGAGCCTATTAGTCTCTTTTTCTGGAGAACTCTAATACAAGTGTGTAACCATTCTTAACTCTTTGATCTTTATCCTTTGGGTTATTTTTCTTATTAAACAGAACAATCCTAGCATCCTCTTCCCACCAGCTCCTGTCTTGAAGGAACCCCTGCATCATGCTGCTGTAATCATGCTGCTTGCCTTAGAGCTAAGAATGCTCTGACTCAAACTGACAGATGGGTGAAAAAGATATGCTCTCCTTTTGCATTTTCTCCTAATGCAGTGTCAAAGTAGTTATCTGATTCTGCCTCTTGTGTTTTTTTTTAAGTTTTTGTTTATTTGATTTTTTACAAATGTGCAATATTTCTGGACATTTTCTTTACAGTGTGTTTTCATGAACAGAGCGTTCTGAACATTCTAATTATTTTAAAACCATTTTTGTTTAACATTTATATATATATGCCTATGAAAATATAATTTTCTAAGGAAATAAAACATTTAAAAATGGAATAAATTTACCGCCCCTCATTTCAGAGAGTTTGCTACTGGACTGCAACTTAAAGTTGATGTCCCTTACAATGCTGGGATGCAGACCCAATAGAACTATTATGAATGATGTAACTATTTAAAATAGTGATCTTTAAACACAAACATTGTTACGAATAGAGAAGAAGTCAGAGACAATTTTAAATGTGTGGGAGCACAGAAGACTGAGGAAAGTGTCAGTCATGAGTGCCGTCAAGAATTATCTTTTAACCAGGAGACTGATGTCATTTATTTTTCTCATTTGTGTTTCAGTCTTCTACTGAACCAAGGAGATTTTTATGACCTTCTCAAAACTAGTTTCTTTCATAAATCCAAATCTTATTTCAAAGTTTCACTTTATTACTTCATTTCCTTTCCTTTTTCTGGCAAGTGAACCAAATCCACAGAACTGCTAATGGAACTTTCTGAGGTCTTACGTGAAGTGTGATGAATTTAGTTCAACTCCTGTTACAACAAAAGAAAAACCTGGGAAAAAATGTGGATAAAATAAAACCTAGCCTCCCCAAAATATAGTGTCGATGCAAACATAATTTAAGAATCAAAGCAGTTATCCTATCTTGGCAGTGTTGGATAAGTAACATTTCACCAAATCCCTGTATCTGGGCAGTGAAGGCAGGAGTTTAGGAAATAATGCCAGTTATTTAAGATATATCATCAAACTCAGTAAAGCATTGGGGTATAAATGGGTTTGTTTTTTTTTTTTAATTTTTTTTTTAAACGTTTATTTATTTTTGAGACAGAGAGAGACAGAGCATGAACGGGGGAGGGGCAGAGAGAGAGGGAGACACAGAATCAGAAGCAGGCTCCAGGCTCTGAGCCATCAGCACAGAGCCCGACGCAGGGCTTGAACCCACGGGCTGTGAGATCATGACCTGAGCCGAAGTCAGCCGCTCAACTGACTGAGCCACCCAGGCGCCCCTATAAATGGGTTTTACTGAAAACAGTATTTAAATAATTAAAGTGGTTGACAGGCTGGTAGATGTGTTCTCTCTCTCTCTCTCTCTCTCTCTCTCTCTCTCTCTCATTTTTAATGAAGTTAGCATACAAGAAACTCTATCAATAGGATACATGTTTTGGGCTTTATTCAAGAAATGAAGGTGATTTTTCTTGATTAAAGAATGGAAGAAGAAAGAGGAAGAGTAAGGAACATTATTTATTTTTCAAACCAGAATCTGTGTACTAGATGGGAATCACCTGGAGGTCTTCTTAGACTACAGATTGTTGGGTCAACCACCAAAGTTTCTGATTTAGTAGGTTTTGGATGAGGCCAGATACTCTAAATATCAGACAAGGTTCCAGGAAGTGATGATGTGGAGATAACATTCTGAGAACTACTGCAATAGAGTGTCATGGAAGATGAGTGGAAATTTCCAAGAAGATAAGATGGTCCTGTTCTAGCATATTTGATTTCTTTAATTATCCTATAAATGAGTTAGAATTCAGAAAATTTAATTAATGACATAAACAGCATTAAAATAAGTTGCAAGCATATGCATATGACTAGGAAATTAATGCAGTAAATATAAATTGACTAAATGATTGATGGCGAAGTAGGCTTTGAAAGGATAGGTAAGGGTTTTTTAGTGTCTTTTATCCTGGGTCTCCCAAGATAAAGAACAAAATGATCATTTTTTCCCATGCTGCAGAGATAATATGGAGAAAATGTTATCTTCCTAGTACTGGTAGGAATTTCATTATAAAGAGAGATGAGCTTTATAGGACTTTCCAGAAGCTGCAGGTTAGCTCTCCACACTTTATGCAGAGGAATTTACTGTAATAAAAGAGAACGAAGGAAGAAAAAAGAGTAAAGAACCCACAAAACTCAACACCCAAATAACAATCCAGTTAAAAAATGGGAAGAAGACATGAAGAGACGTTTTTCCAAAGAAGACATCCAGATGGCTAACAGACACATGAAAATATGCTCAGCATCACTCCTCATCAGGGGGATAGAAATCAAAACCTCAATGAGGTATGACCTCAAACCTGTCAGAATTGCTAAAATTAACAACACAGGAAACAATAGATGTTGTCGAGCATTCGGAGAAAGGGGAACCCCTGCTGACACTGTGGTGGGAATGTAAACTGGTGCAGCCACTCTGGAGAAAAGTATGGAGTTTCCTCAAGAAGTTAAAAATAGAACTACCCTATGATCCAATAATTGTGCTACTAAGTATTTACCCAAATGATACAAAAACTGATTTGAAGGGATACATGCACCTTGACATGGCACTATCAGCAATAACCAAATTCTTCAAAGAGCCCAAATCAGCTGGCACATGGGTAAAGAAGAAGTTGATTTATATATATATAATATATATATATAAAATATATATAATATATATATATTTTATATATATATAAACGAATATATATATTCCTTCGTTTATATATATATAAAATATATATATTTTATATATATTTATATATATATTTTATATATATATATAAACGAAGGAATATATATATTCGTTTATATATATATTCATTTATATATATATAAATTTCATTTCATTATATATGTATATATAAATTTCATTTCATTATGTATGTATATATAATGAAATGTATATATATATATATATATATATAAAATGAAATGTTACTCAGCCATAAAAAAGAATGGAATTTTGCATTTTTCATGACATATATTGAGCTAGAGAATATTATGCTAAGTGAAGTAAGTCAGTCAGTGAAAGAAATACCTTATGATTTCACTCTTATGTGGAATTTAAGAAACAAAGTAGATGAACACGGGGGTGGGGGGAAGAGAGGCAAAACAGGAAATAGACTCTCTTCATTATAGAGAACAAACTGAGGGTTACTGGAGGGGAGCTGGGGAGGATGGGATAAATAGGTGATGGATATTAAGGAGGGCAGGTGTGATGAGCACTGGGTGTTGTTTGTAAGTGACGAATCACTACATTCTCTTCCTGAAGTATTACTGTGTATGTTAACTAACTGGAATTGAAATGAAAGAGGCTGAAGAGACCTAGTGGCCTGGGGCCAGGGAAAGAGTCACATCTACTGGAGAGCTTCCAGTGAAATTCTATAGGGATGTTATTGGACTTATAGCAGATATTACTGGGCTTCTTGTGGAAGCCAATGACAAAGCTAACCTGTGTGTGTAGATTTTAGCGCAGGTCCAAGAGCACTTACAGCTAATTTACATTGATGTGCTAATTCAATAATTAAAATAACCTCTTTGTTCTCCTAATTTTCATGTGATAATTTAAACATAAAATCGGAAACTTCACAGTGATTAAAAAGTTTAATCTTCACTATTTGAGCATTTTCCATGAAAAATAAAATTTCTAGTATCTTCAGAAAAATCAGGATATTTTCACTGAAGAGAACCTAATGGAAAGCTCTGATTAAAAAAAGAAAAAAAGATTTCTACATGTTGTATCCAAATCCATCTCTTCCTAACTTCAAACTACTGGCTTTGATCTGCTAGTTTTTCCTTGTGGATTAGCATACATAAATGTAAATCTCTTCTCTCTGATTTTGTTATAGATAGTTTAGATATTTTTTTTTTGTGGTTTCAATTTCATCTAGTGTTTTGGCACGTAGTGTTTATTCAGTCATTGTTTGTGGAGGTAGGCTTCGGTTTCATGTGATGAAGGTACTCATCTAAGATCACTGAAATTTGTCATGTTGCTTTTCTTACACTGTGGTATGGGGAGCTGGACATGTTTCAGACAATGCTGGATTATAGTCAACACTTTTGGGGATTTTTGCCTCACCATTCCTTCTTTCAGTACCGGAATTTTCTTCAGGGCATCTCCCTTCCATCAGTAACTTTATATATGGTTTAGGGGCACTTGCAACCATCTCTGATCACACAGTAGCTTATCTGACCCTGTCGTAACAAACAGAGCATCACATCATCTGGTGATAGTGGCTGGTCCAGGATAGGCAGTTGATCCAGGCTGATCAAATGCAGTTTAATCCTGGGGCTCTTTGGAAATATTGAGAGGAGAGGTCTCTCTTCCCATGAATTTGGAGCTGTGTTGACTTAAGTCTGAGTTGCTGGGGGGAAACCATGTGGAGAAAGCCTGCCTGCAAATGAAACCAACACAAAGGAAAGCAGAGTCAAAAGAGACTAGTTAACGATGACATCCTTTGAGTCTTTGAAGCCCAAGAAGGCATGAAGGCAGCTCAGCTATAAGAAATCATATATTCTCTCTTTCAACCTAAGCCAATTTTGGATGAATTTTTTTTTAGTCCTAATTTAAACAGGAGTTAGTGGGATCAGCATAGGGTGATGAATGCTGGAGGCATAAAGCTGGAGTCCTGTTTCTAATTCTAAAATTTTCAGGATGGTAAACTTCCAGTGGAGTTCGTTAATAATTGCATTCTTATAGACTGGTTGTTACTCAGAGTGTAGGCAGTGTAGCAATTACACAGCCCCCTTACCTCGCAGCTTATTAGAAATGCAGAATCCCAGCCTGCCCTCTCCCTATACCTACTGAATCAGAATCTGCATTTTTAAAAGATACCCCACAAATTTGTATGCCTGTTACCATTATTTGAGAATCCTTGCTGTGGATCTGTTAGATCTTGCCTGGCCTGCTTCTGCTTTGGGGCCTTCACATGGCTATTGTTTCTACCTAGAGTAATTTTCCCACGGGTTTCCCGAGGCATAGCTAAGCCTCTTACAAGTTTTTCTAAAATTTCACCTTTCCAATGAAAGCTGTTTTTTTTTTTTCTACCTTCCTCCAAGAGAATGTGAATTCCTTGAAGTGAAGAGGTTTTGGCTGCTCTCTTTTGTGATATCCTCCAAACATCTAATGCAGGTGTCTGATACATAGTACTTAGTAAGTATTTGTTGGACAATGTTTAGGTATCACCTTATATTACTCTCTCCCCTTCCCCCCCCCCCCCCCGCTTTTCATTTTTCATTCTGGTTTAGATATGCTGTTTTCTTTTTTCTTCCTTAAATATACCAAGCTAGTGCTGTTCAGGGACTTTCCACTTGATTTTTCTTTATTCCTGCACATTTCTTTTTTTAAATATTTTTTAATGTTTATTTATTTTTAAAATAGACAGAGAGTGAGTGGGGGAGGGACAGAGAGAGAGGGAGACACAGAATCTGAAGCAGGCTCCAGGCTCCAAACTATCAGCACAGGGCCCAACACGGAGCTCGAACCCACGAACCGCAAGATCATGACCTGAGCCGAAGTCAGATGCCCAACCGACTGAGCCACCCAGGCGCCCCTACTCCTGCACATTCTTTATTCAGATCTTCACGTGTTTTTCTCCTGTTCATCATTCAGGTCGCAGATCACATTTCATCTCCTCAAAGATGCCTTCTCTGACAGACTTCAACCAAAGTTACCATCTCCCCTCAAACCATCCCTCTGTATAGTAGCGCTGTCCAATAGGGAGTCACTGTTGTAGTTATTTAAGTGTTTCATTTTATTAACAGCTTTATTGAGATATAATTCACATACCACAAAATTCATCCTTTTAAATTACAAATTTCAACGTGGTCTTTTATATTCACAGAACTGTTCAGTGATCACTATCAATTTTAGAACCTTTTCATTACTCCTGAAAAACACCTGTACCCATTAGCAATCCCTCCCTATTTTTCCCTTTCCCCAGCCCCTGGCAAACTATTCCTTATTTTGATTTGCCTTTTATGAATATTTTATTTAAATAACAATATGATATGTGGACTTTTGTGATTGTCTTCTTTTATTGAACATAACATTTTTAAGGTTCATCCATGTTGCAGTGTATGTCAGTACCTCTTGTTTTTATGACTATATTCCACTGTACGGATATTCCACATTTTGTTTATCCATTCATCAGTTGGTGGACATATGGGATGTTTTCACTTTTTAAAGATCAAGACTAAAACAGTCTGAATAGTCTTGTACAAGATTTTGTATGAATATGTTTTCAATTCTCGGACGTATATATCTAGGAGTAGAATTGCTCGGTCATGTGCAAGTATGTTTAACAGTTTGAGAAACCACCAGACTATTTTCCAGAGTCTTCAAATAATGTATAAGAATTCCAATTTCTTCATCACCACTAATATTTATTATTCTGTCTTTTTAATTATAGCCTTTGTAATATGTGTGAGATGGTATCTGATGGTAGTTTTCATTTATATTTCCCTAATGACTAGTGATGCAGTTATTGATCATTTGTGTATCTTCCTTAGAGAAGTGGCTATATAAATATTTGATAATTATTCAATTGGGTTATTTGTCTTTGCATTATTGAGTTTAAGAGTTCTTTATATATTCTAATTAGATACATGATTTTAAAATATTTTTTGTCATTATGTGCATTGTCTTTAACATTCTTGATGATGTCCTTTGAAACACAAAATTTTTACTTTTGGTGAAATCCAATTTACTTATTCTTTTGCCGTTTGTACTTTTAGTGTCATATATAAAAATCATTGTTGAGTCCAAGGTCATGAATATCTACCCCCTTTGTTTTCTTCTAATAATTGTATAGTTTGGGTTCTAACATTTAAGTCTATGATCCACTTTAAGTTAATATTTCTATATCATATAAATTAGGGATCCAGCTTCATTTTTTTGCATGTGAACTCAATTGTGCCAGATCACTTTGTTGAGGAGACTAATCTTTTTTTTTTTAATTTTTTTAATGTTTATTTATTTTTGAGAGAGAGAGAGAGAGAGAGAGAGAGAGAGACAGAGCACAAGCAGGGGAGGGGCAGAGAGAGAGGGAGACACAGAATCTGAAATAGGCTCCAGGCTCTGAGCTCTCAGCACACAGCCCGAAACAGGGCTCAAATTCAGGTACAGTGAGATCATGAACTGAGCTGAAGTTGGATACTTAACCGACCACACACGCACCCTGAGACCAATCTTTTTAAAATTTACTTATTTTGAGAAAGAGAGAGTGTGCACACAAGCTGGGGAGGGGCAGAGAGAGAGAGAGAGAGAGAGAGAGAATCCCAAGCAGACTCCAAACTGTCAGTACAGAGACCTACATGGGTCTCAATCTCATGAACCATGAGATGATGACTTGAGCTGAAATCAAGAGTTGGATGCTTAACCGAATGAGCCACCCAGGCGCCCCAGAGAAGACTAATCTTTTCTTATTGATTCATCTTATCCTATTCAAAATTCAATTGACCATAATGTGAAGACTTATTTCTGGACTCTCAATTCTATTCCGTTGGTCTATATGTCACTCCTTTTGCCATATTGTCTTGATTATTTTTGCTTTGTAGTATTTTTGAAATTGGGGTGTATGAGTGCCCCAACTTTATCCCATTTTTCAAGACTGTTTTTGCTGGTCTGGGTCCCTTGCATTTGGATATGAATTCCAGCATCAGTTTGTCAGTTTATACACACACACAAACACACACACACACACACACACACACAAACATACCAAGGATTTTGATAGAGACTGTGTTGAATCTGTAGATCAATATTGGGATTATGGCCATTTTAACATTATTAAATATTCCAATCTGTGGATAAAGAATTTATTTCTTTTCCATTTATTTAGACTTTCTTTCATTTCCATAATTTTGGAAGATTTCTACATACAAATCTTGGGCTTCTTAATATATTGTTATGTATATATTATTTCTTTCTGATGCTATTATAAATTAGATTGTTTTCTTAATATTGTTTCTTGATTGTTCATTGCTGATATGTAGAAATACAACTGATATTTGTGTATGGATCTTGTATCCTTAAACTTTGATCAACTGATTTATTTGTTATGATAGTTTAGTGGATATATAGTGGCTTGAGAACATACTTTGCCGTTATTTTTGTTGAAGATTCCTTTTATGTGATATATCACTTTCTCTTTCTGTTTTTAATAGTCTTTGTTTTAAGCTTTGAACAGTTGTACTCTGATGCATCCAAATGTATTTCCCTTTGAGTTTTTCGTACATGGAGTTTATTGAATTTGTTGGATGTGTAGATTAATGTTATTCATTAGAATTAGAAATTTTTCAGCTATTTTTTCTTCAAATATCCTTTCTGCCTGCCTTCCTTTCTGGGACTCCCATTGTGTACATGATGGTATACTTGATTATGTCTCATACTTCTCTAAGGCTCTGTTCATTTTTCTTTTTTTTTAAGGGGAGAGGGTGTTGGAGAATCGTTATTCAGTCTGAGTAATGGCAATTGACCTTTTTTCAGATTCACTGATTCTTTCTTCAGTCAGCTGATATCTGTTCTTGAAATTCTTTAGTGAATTTTTCTTTCAGTTATTGTATTTTTTATTCCAGAACTTTTGTTTTTCTTTTATTGATATTCCCTATGTAATTCCCATACTTTCCTTTAATTCTTTAGATATGGCTTCCTTTAGTTCTTTAAGCATATTTCTTTTTCTGTGCATTGCACACACTTTCCTATTTCTTTGCAAGCATAGTAATTTTAAAATTTAAATTAATATGGGTGCCTGGGTGGCTCAGTCAGTTAAGTGTTCAACTTCGACTCAGGTTATCACGACTCAAATCATGATCTCACGATTTGTGAGTTCAAGCCCCACATAGGGCTCTGTGCCGACAGTGCAGAGCCTGCTTGGAATTCTCTATTTTTCTCTCTCTCCCTCTCTCTCTCTCTACCCCTCCCCCACTTGCACTTTCTCTCTATATCAAAATAAATAAATACACTTTAAAAATAATAAAAAATAAAATTTAAATTAATGTTGCAACCCTGGAAATCAAATCCCCCCTCTTCCCAGGGTTTATTGTTGTTACCATTTGTTGTTGCTGCTGCTGGTGATGTTAGTTTAGTGACCTTCTGGTACTAACCAATTTTTTAAAGTCTGTATTCCTTATCTTGTGTATCCACTGATATCTCTGCTCAGTTAGCTTAGAGGTCTGCTAATAATTGGACAGAAATGTTTCTCAAATGCCTTTAAATAAATACTTATTTGAGAGGTGCCTGGATGGCTCAGTTGGTTCAGCATCTGACTTCAGCTCAGGTCATGATCTCATAGTTCATGAGTTCAAGCCCCACATGGAGCTCTGTGCTGACACCTCAGAGCCTGGAGCCTGCTTTGGATTCTGTGTCTCCCCCTATCTCTGCCCCTCCCCTACTTGTTCTCTCTCTCTCTCTCTCTTTCCCTCTCTCTTTCTCACTCTCTCTCACTCTCTCCCTTTCCCCTTCTGTCTCAAAAGCAAATACACATTAAAAAAATTTTTAAATATAGTTATTTGAGACTGACCATTCCTGTGGTGTTAAATACAATTTTCATGTTTTATCAAACAGTTTGTAACTTCGCTTTAGCTTTTACTTCCTGCTTACACAGGGCTCACAGTCAGCCTGAGATAAGAGATTAGGTTTTCTGAGATCTCTCCTAAGGATGGGAAATCTGTGAATATATGTATGCCTTCTAGATTCCCAGAAATGTATTGAAATTTTCAAAAGCTCCTACAGACATCTCATTCCCCAGTTTTTTTATTTTAAATTTTTTGATCAACCTATTTTAGGCCCAACTAGTATCTTCGCCTCAATTTGATGCAATATTAAACAATTGCTGCTGATTGTTTACACCAAACATTATGGAAACATGGCTGTCTGTTCAGTATGAACTCTCAGTTGAGTCAAACAAAGGCAAATCCTGCTTTTCCAGGGAGCTGCCAGAGAGATTAAACAGTGACAGTTTTCTGGGGATGGGGCTTTGTGGGAGATCAAACACATTCTGACCTCCTTATTGCAGCTATACATTATTTTTACAATTATCATGGGTTTGATGTTGATGTTGTTTTTCAGGGCTACCTCAGAGCTGAGTAGAGGGTATGGTAATATTTCAAGTTAAAACACAGCAAAATTTGTTGATCTTACTGACATTCAGCTAGTTTTCTTGAATAAACACTCATGTGATTGTTGCAAACTTTAGTTAATTGACAGAGTTCTGAAAAAAATTGATTTTGACTTTGTTTTCATTTCTTGTTGTTTTATGGAGGAGTGGATTTTCACAGTTCTTTCCTCTGCCGTTCTAGACATACGTCGTTGGCTATTTAATTTATATTTGAGTTAAATGTAATTAAAATTTCAGTGTCTTGGTTTTACTAATTTTTTTAAGTTTATCTATTTTGAGAGAGACAGAGAGAGTGTGAGTGGGGAAGGGGCAGAGAGAGAATCCCAAGCAGTTTCCATGCATAATCGTCATGCAGAGTCCAATGTGGGTCTCGAACTCACAAAACTGTGAGATCGTGACATGAGCCGAAATCAAGAGTTGGTCACTTAACCAATTGAGCCGTCCAGGTGCCCCTACACTAATAAAATGCTCAGCAGTCATATGGGGCTGGTGGCTGACTACCTTATTAGGCAGTGATGTCAACGGGTCATTTTAATAACCGCCAACTCTTTTATTAGATAGGGCTGTTCAAAAATATTACTTTGTTGCCCATCATTTAATTGTTTGGACAGTAAAACTGTTAGTTCTTTGTGGGTACTTATTTATTCCTCTGACCTGTCAAGTCTACTAATATCTGGGTTTCTCAGTTGTTTGGTCAAGGCAACCATACAACTGTTTCTGACAAGCAGAAGGCTTACAATGTAAGTGATAGCATGGGAAAATCCCAGAATTACTTTGTAATTTGGCTACCTTTGAGCATTGACATTACTGTAGTCTTGAAGTAAAATTATAAAAGTGAATTGAATCTTAATTTTAGAAGGCCTTGAATGCAGAAATTAGGAGCTCAGGCATGTAATTCCCATTTGCCAATTTACGATAGGTAACCATTAGTGGTCACCTATTGTATTGTGTTCAAAGAGAATCTCAGGCTACATTAAGGCTTTGTAGAATATTTCCTGATTCATAGATATTTTATTTGTGCACAGGAAGTGTAAGTGGTGTTGCATTTGCTTCTTGTTAGTTATATTCAAAGTCTGCTGTACACAGGTGGGAGAAATCACAGGGTTCTCTTAAATTTTCAGAGGCTTTTCATATTAATGATCTCATTTTACCTTCACAGCAACATTGATAACTGGTTGTATTATCTGTAATTTTACATGTGGACACTGACAGAGAGGTTAATTAGCTAGCCCATGAACATAGAGTTACATAGGGGAGGCGTTGTTTTGTAGCATACGTTAGCTAGCTTCCAGCCTTTAAAATATAAAAGATAGCACACTGTGTAATTTGCTACATGCATGTCAGAATAACATGTCACTTGGTTCTAAGCTGTTGTATAATCAAATACCCACCATTTTTTAGTAACAATATCTCTCAGTTTATTTTTAAAAACTTACAATCCTTATTCAATTACTTGTAAGATACACCCAGATTTCAGAAACAAAAAGAATGTGAAAATATAAAGTGCTAGCAATTTTCAAAGCCAAAGAAGATAATAGATGGTTTTTTTTCTAATTGGGATCAAAATTGTATATTCATGTTGTGACAGTTGAGTTCTCTGGGAAATACACAGGAACCTTTTTTTAAGAATTCAGACTTTTACTGGATAGTAACACCTATGAAATAAAACAGGAGGAAGCACAACTGGGCAGGAAGAGTCATCATGTCATTACACAGACATAATGAACTCTGTGAGCTCCTTGAGGATCTCTAAGACTTGCTTTGGGTCAAAATGACTAGGCCTTTGTGGCATCACCTTGATTAGTCATTAGCTGGGGCGACATCCTTGGGAAAGTGTAACCTTAGTTCCAAAACTGGAGCCAAATATGAAAAAGCTAACAGCTAGAGACTGCCCAGTAGCCACATTCCTGGAAACTGGACAGTGAAGGAGAATCTTGAAGGACCATATGAGTGATGTATGTTCATGTCTGCCACATAAATCTATCACAAAATCCTATTTTTAAGCATACATAAATCATTATACTATGGAATTTGTATATTCTATATAGTCACAGATATTCAAGCAATTCATCACAATATGTGCTTCTATGATTACAGTTAACAAAAATGAGTATTTTCTGGCAAGGATTTCTGCAAACTCAAAATTAAGTAGATAGGTGTTTATGCATTTACAATCTGATGTTAACTACCTAAATGTTTGAATCTTCTCAACTTTGGTCACAGAACTTAATTTATAGTCAGTAGATCATATTCCCTAATAAAAATTGGAGACAAAGTAGCAAAAATTAACATATTACAGTGAACATAAGCCATTCCTAATTATAAGATGCAGCACTATGACTAAAGGAAATTCCCAAGTAAGCAAGGATATAATTGTACCTTATGACATTTATTATAAGATGTAACGAGATTTCAGAGATCTCAAAATGAGAAAAAATACATATATTGCAGAATCATAAATATGTGACTTTTTGTTATATTCCCATTGGTGGCTTTGTCTCAGAAAGGACCAGTAATCATTCATTCTTCTGCCTAGAAGAAACTCAATGATACATTGGAGATTCTAGCTTATGTACACTCTTACCTCCTTTTGCTCCTACTACACTTGCTGTGGCCCTTCTCTTATTTTCTTGCTTCCCATTTTGTAAAATCTTAGCCACTAAGTATTTCTACTCTGCTATTAGTCAGCATAAGCTAATCATAGCTTATTAAAGATTTATTTTTATCTATGGCATGAGTAGGGCTGTGCTCAACATGTCATTTAGGAACCCAGGCTGATAGAAATCTACCATCTAGTAATAGAAACATCTTAACATGTAACTTCCAGAGAAAGATGGGGTTCCTCCTCTTGTTGATCCAAGTGGTAGGTTCTTTTCCTACTCAGTACCATTCACCAAATAGCCAAATAATGAAACAGTATTTGATGGTAAGCAGGTAATTCAATGGGTAGAGAATGGAGAAGAGGAGCTCATGCTTTAAAGGCACCCTCTCCTAGATTAGCTCTCATGATAAGGGTATTATGGGGTTAGAGTAATTAAGAGGCTGGTAAGCAAGCTGACCTCAAAAGTTTTTGGGAAAGGGGAGGAGGTTTCTCAGGATCCAACTGCCTCCTCTTTTATTTTCTTAAATAGACACAGTTGTATCTGTTATGGCACTGGTATGTGTGTCCTTTGTTACTACAATTAGAGGATAAAGATCTCAAGGTCATCTGGAAGGTTAGCAGGGCATCCGAACTGGATCATAGTGGGCAAAATCTGGGTCTGGGGGGTTTGTTTGGAGTGTGTGACTTCTGGCATCCGGCCTCCTGGTGGCAAGCAGCACCAGTAAGCGGGGTAGAAAACTGGGTTATTGTGGCTTGTTAGCAAGTCTCTGGTGACATTTCTCTCAGACAAGAAGGCAAATATTACTTCAGCTTCCATTTGATTCTCAGAACTGTCAGATGGCTTCATCTGAATGCAAAGGGCCGGCGAGTCAAATAAGGGAAGAATTGTGTCAAATAATTGGAAGAATATACCTGCATCTCTACCACAGCTAGTAACATTATTATAACTCATTTACATCTCGTTATAGTAATTGAATAGTGTCTTCCAGAGATTTCAAGCCTTAGAACATAGAGATGACATTGATTCCTCACAGCTGGTCTCCTCTTAACATTTATGGCAAAGGGGTGCCTGGGTGACTTAGCTAAGCATCCCAACTCTTAATTTCAGATCAGGTCATAATCTTACAGCTGTGAGATTGAGCGTCGGGCTCCACACAGCATGGAGCCTGCTTAAGATGCTCTCTCTCCCTCTCCCTCTGCCCCTACCCCATGCACACTTGCGCATGTTCTCTCTCTCTCAGAAAAAAAAAAAAGAAAGAAACTTATGGCTAATTCACCAATTTGAAACATACCACTAAATCTACTGTTACATTGTTATTTTGCCGGATCAGTACTTTCTGCTCTTGGTACATTTCCTATCCTTTCAGAGCTATTTCACTTCATAATTTCCTCACTTAACCCAGAAAAGATAAAAACATATTTAAAAACATATTCATAATTTCTAAATAAAGTGTGTTTATTAATAGATGTTGAGAATTCCCAATTTATAAGGTAAGTTATTAAGGTTAAAAATAATTTCCCATCTTTTCACAAAAGTTAAAATACTATCTTCTTATATTTTCTTATTCCTATTTTTATTCATTTTCTCGTATTTTGCTATACTCATAATTCTATAACAACTGGTACTGCTCCTACATCTAAGTTAATCTTTTCTAACAGTCTCCTTATTAAGACTGGATCTACTGTACAATTAAGCTTTTATTTCAAAAACACTTAAATTAAGCTCCTTTATGTCTCTTTCAAATCCCTACTTGCCAATCGATGTGGTTACATTTGGTGTTGACCAAATTTTGAGTGTAATACTTAAATAATTCAAGTTTTTCAATACAAAATACACTACTTGGATCACACTGTGATATATAACAGGACACTTCCTCTGATGTATTAATTTGTGAGTAATTAAAAATTGGTGTTAACTTAGTGGCTGTAATGGACTTACTACCCTCATCACTAATTCTGTGGCCTATAAATTATAATTGTGGTGAACAGAAATATTTTCTACTGTTATTATCAGTGTTTTTTATTGTAACTATCAAGTTCTAAAATATAATTTTGCATCTGGAAGTCCTAATGGATAAGTGAGCAGGAAAACTGACAATATGTTAACGGGGACTTTCTGCCATATTTACTGCCTTAAAGAGTGGACTGGGTTCTGTCTTACTGCATTATATTTTGTAGTCTGGTTGACTGCCTTTAAAAAAATGTCAACAACAAGTTAAAACTAGGCAGGTAAATCTCTCTGAACTGATAGTAAAACTCTTGTAATTCCTTCAGCAAAAAAAAAAAAAAAAAAAAAAACAAATTTTTATTAAATTTTGGGAAGCAAATAATTTTGAGGATGAAGTAGAAACTGCATTTACCTCTTTTTTTCACATTATAGAAATTTCAACATTGTAATGTTGTACAAAATTGTTGGTGTACAACATTGTAATTTGACATCTGTATACTACAAAGTGATCACTCCCAAAAGTCTAGTTACTCTTAACCAGTAAGCACCAGTGACTGAAACTCCAACCACTAAAGAAAACAGAAATAAAACCATAATTAGAAATATTAAATCTTTATTCATTTACTCTAAAATGTTTTAATAAGAAAAGCTCTTGGAAGCAAGGGGCCTTTTTATTTGCATACTCTGTCCACATATTGGTGAATTGAAGCATAATGAGTTATAAAGGCAAACATATCTAGTTTCAAACTTCGGATCTCAGAGTTGTGTCAGTTAGGAAAGTTACTTGATTTCTTTATTTCTTCTAGTTTTCATACCTTTTAATGTGTAGTGTGAATAAGACCTAACTGTAAAGAGTTTCTATGAAGATAATTTGGATATTTTTTGAAAAAGAAATAGTGGCACAAAATCAGTTTTGGATAAACTTCCCTTTCTTGCCCTGCATTCTATATTGGGATTTGGAATTTATATCTAGGTCATAATTCTGTAGCACTTGCATCTCTGGGACACTCTAGAGAAAGAAAAGACATGTGGTGGGTCTTCAGACATATAATAAATGTAAATAAAAGTTGGCAAAGGTTGTCTAACTCAAAAAAGAATCATGTGAAAAAAAAGAGCCTTACAAATTCAGCACCGATGAAATCAGCCAAATGCTATGGTCTCATTATTATTTGAGCTTTCCTAATTATTACTCAGATTTATTGGTGTTTACTAGAAATGCTGCTATGTACAAATGAAATTATGTACTTGTAAACCTATAAAATTTTATAGAACTATGCAAGACTTTTAACTTCTTGTGCAGAAATATCCATTCATGTCATTCACAGTTCTACAAATACTCATTGAGCACTTTTGTTCCAGGTAAACAAACTAAACATTGTTTTTTTTTTTTAATGTTTATTTATGACTTGAGAGAGAGAGAGAGAGAGACAGAGACAGAGACAGAGAGAGAGAGAGAGAGAGAGAGAGTGGGTGAGGGGAAGAGAGAGAGGAAGAGAGAGAATCCCAAGCAGACTCCTGTGCTGTTAGCAAGGAGCCTAATGTGGGACTCGATCTCAGCCCGGAAGATCATGACCTAGCCAAAAATAAGAGTTGTTTGCTTAACCGATTGAGCTACCCAGTCACACCAAAATATTGCCATTAGATGTTAGAAGGTTGAATGATTATTGTTGCAAAACTATTAGCTTCAGACAGTGATTCTTGAGGACTCCAAAAAAAAAAAAAAAATCATTCATCGTTCCCTTTAGCAATTCATTTTATCTAAAGGAGTGTTATTATATCATGGCCACCTACTTACATCTGATTTATGAGTAGTAGGAAAATGGCAAAGGTTTTTGTGCCTGTAGTTAATGTGAACACTTGTGAAGTATATCTTTGAGTTCTACTACGCCTGTATTTAGTATAATATTTGTAACAAATTGCAATAGTAACTTGACTCATTTAAAAATTAAGTTGTGGTTTGGGGTGCCTGGGTGGCTCAGTCAGTTGAGCATCCGACTTCGGCTCAGGTCATGATCTCGCAGTTTGTGAGTTCGAGCCCCGCGTCTGGCTCTGTGCTGACGGCTTGGAGCCTTAGAGCCTGCTTCTGATTCTGTGTCTCCCTGTCTCTCTGCTCCTCCCCTGTTCACGCTCTGTCTCTCTCTCTCAAAAATAAACATAAAAAAAAATTAAGTTGTGGTTTTACTAAACCTTGAAATTAAATTAAACAACAGATTGAATAAAATAGTTTAACTGTCTAAGAAAAGCATATCTTGAAAAACCCTGATTCTTCAATGTCAAGTAACTTAAATATTTACTTGTTTAGAAAAGATATATTCACATGGACCTTATTTTATCTGTGCTAGAAAGCATTACAGTATAGTTCTTGAGAGTACAGTTTTAATTTGGCTTGGTAGAACAGAATTCAGTTCTGGAGCATGTTGCTTAAATTAACTATCAGTTTTCTCATCTTTAAAATGCAACTATTTAAACATTTTTGTGGAAATCAACTTATATAATTGATTCAAGATGTATAACATGTTATTTGGAACACATTTGGTAAGGATTTGATAAGCAATAGCTTTTGATGCTTTTATCAAGCATTTCATATTGTCAATTATTTTATATTATTAATTTAGTTTTCAACCCATCAGGCAACACTATTGCATTGGTATTAGAAATTGTTTCTGTAAAAGAGTAAAGGTGATAATTATCATTGCAGTGTATTCTTAAATGTGGTCATTGTGCCCATTTACCTCAGATGAGACATAATTACTTTTTTATTTGTTCTTTTTTTTTTTCCATTAGCAAACTTTATTAGACAAAGAAATTGATGCCTCCTTAGGACAGGATTTTGAAGTACTGTATTTATCTTTTTACATACAAAATAAGGGAAATTGAACTTCTCATCCATTTCATTTTCTATTTGTTTGTAGTATTTTCTACACTCAATCAGCTTTTATTACATGAGAAAAAGGATTAAAAATGCAAACTCATTACAATTATATTCAGAGGCCTATAACTTCCTGCTCTACACTGCTAAAATTCCTCTTTATCCAAAATAAATAAGTAAATAAAAGTTTTGTCCTTCTCCTATGGCCTGGCATTCACTGGAAATCATATTTTCTCTCTAGAGAGGTACCTGAGATCCCCTAGACTAGATGACTCTACTTGACAAAAGTCTATCTCTTACAGCATTTAACAGACCTGTGGCAGCAACATGACTCTGTCCCTTGAATCCATTGACTTTAGACACAAGAAAGCATTGTGAATAGATAGTAAAAGTGATTGATTCGTCTCATAGTATTTAACTTCATGATAGAATGGCAAGAGCTCCAACAGTCAAAATTTCCCTTCCCTGCCTGGTGAGTAATTTGTGAGTTGACTCAGCAAATTACATGTTATGAGTCTGAAATTCTGGATTCAAGGGAAGAGTTTCTAATGAGATGTCCTCCTAAAATATAAGGAAAGGAAGGAGGGATTTGAATAAATAAGACGAAGATGACTGCTACTGAGTGTTAATTCTCTGAGTTGTTATAATGCATTTCATGCTATCGGTGATAAATAACTTCTATAGTTACAAAATATCTTGAGTCCTAATTCCAGATATTGGTGAAGTGTTTTAGTTATGTAGATGAGTGCAATTCAGCTGTAGTGTGACATTAATAAGTTTGGAAAGCCATGTTTTTGAATGAACAGATGAAATATTAAATATTTGGAAAGCTATTAACAAGAAAATACATGCTGTACTTCCATATTAGAAGCGTGAAATGCATGAACAAAAAATGTACTGTAGACATTTTCTACACAGAATAATATTACTTGTCAAATATTACAAAGCAGCAATTTCCTACAGAGGGAGATCTCCGATTTTTAAAGTAATGATTATTATCCTTAGAATATTAACACTTGCCCATTATGTAAGAATCAAAAAGAGAAAAGAGATCACATGCTTTAAAAAATGTACTAGAATAATGAGATTTCTCAATTTCTATTTTATTCATCTAAGATGACAAATGTTGCCTATCACAGATAAATCTATAGAAGACTAAGGAAGAATGATCTCATGTGAACTATGATGGCTGTTTTTGAGAATGAAAAAAGTACTAGATATTGCAATTATGTTTAAAAGGAGAAATATTTACTTAGGGGAATAATATTAAGGAAGATTTTTAAAAAGATAAGACATTCTGAACCCCACAGCAAAGTATCTGAAAAGACTGACATAGTTTTTCAATTACGAGATAAACTCCAAGAAATATTTTATAGTACTGTACAAAGGGGAAAAAAAATGAAGGAGCTGGATAGGTTTATTTTAAACTATTTCTGTTACACCATTTACTCATTTGCAAATATTAGCGATCATGACAATTTTGAACAAATGCAAGGTTTTATCATTTCTTGCATTTTGAATGGTGCTGCCTTTTCATGAATCAAAAGATAGAACAACTAAGTAGTCAAAAGCCAAAAAACAAAGGCCGTCTTGCAGGAATCTCCAAATAACACTATCAAAGGTGGTAAAACAAGTGTGATTTAGAAATGAGTCCAAATGAAGTTAGCCTAGGATGGGTATAAAAAGCTATGCGTTCCTTGAAAACTTGAAACCCTTTCTAGAATCACAAATGCAGTTAGTTCATACAGAGATAAATAGGACTGACTAAATTGTGGAAGGTATTAATGACACCCATGTTGTATGCTGGTAGCAGAGAATTATACGTATTGTAATTTCACAAACCCAAATTTTGAAATAGTCTTTCACAAAAGTTTATATAAACCAATCCACCCTTTTACACTTTAATATATTTTAGAATTCTCAATTCAGGTTTTCCCTCTTCCATGATAACTCTGATAAGGAAGTGATACAAAAAAAGAACATGCATTGACGTTTATTGTCAAGGGTGTCGTCTTGGGATCCAGTTTTCCTCTCCTGAACCTTTCTATGCACCCAGTTAACACATCTAAGAAGGCGCCTCAGAAGGCTGGGGGAAACAGATTCTGCTAAGTGTCATAAATTCAAAAACCCACATCTGTCTGTTATTGGTGGGTCCAATATCAATTTTACAAAAATCCTACATGGCAAATATGCACAAGGTGAAAATTTCCCATTTGAACTATCTCACTAAAAGTATGTCCTAAAATGAAAAAAAAATGTTAATATCTTTTTTTAAAATTTTTTTAGTGTCTATTTATTTTTGAGAGAAAGAGAGAGAGAGAGGCAGCATGAACAGGGGAGGGACAGAGAGAGGGGGAGACACAGAATCTAAAGCAGGGTTAGATACTTTAAATACTTCCCACAATGAAAAGTCAATAGTTCCAGCAATGACTATAGTGTAAAAAATCTTGAACATTAAAACATTTGAAAGACACAGTTATTTGCTTTGGTCTTCACAGAGGAAATATGAGGACAGTCCCACTAAGAAATTATTTAAACATATGAATGATTCCTACATAGAGACATAATTAGCTAATACCATATTTGTGACCAGTAAAAAGACCTCTGGTATCTTAGACCAGTTGTTTTTATAAACTTATCTGACAGAATAGAAGTAGATAAATTATTGGGAATAATTGAGGCAAATGACTCTTGGCCTAAGATGTTTGAAAGCATCCCAAGAGGAAACGTTACAGCTGTTAATAAATTGTGTAATATGTTAACACATCATGTGGCATAACTGGCGGACTGTATGATTTCTAATGAAGCATATTAGACTGCAGGAACTATCAAACTAATAATCTCCCTTCCATACTTACAAACTTGATATCACTGTGATATATTATATATTCCCCAACTACAGGAGGTTGATGGTAGGGGTTGAGGATTGGAAGAATATTCAGGGCAGTATTCTATGACTGTAATTCTATGAGGATTGTATTAGAGAGGATTAAAGGACTAACTAGTAAATATGATCTGTTTCTTAAAAATAAATTTATACAACAAAGTTTAATTTAAAAATTAAGGATTCATTGGGGTGCCTGAGTGGCTCAGTAGATTAAGTGTCTGAGTCTTGATGTTGGCTTGGGTCATGATCTCACAGCCTGTGAGTTCGAGCCCCATGTTAAACTGTGCACTGACAGCATGGAACCTGGTTGGAATTCTCGGTCTCCCTCCCTCCCTCCTCTAAAGTAAATACATAAACATTATAAAAAATAAACAAATATTAAGGATTCATGAGCTAGAAGAACTTCCTTTTCCGGATTTAGTCTTTGAATCAAGAAGCCCAGGGCATGAGTTCACTTAATCAGTGTTTATTAAACATGCTACTACATCCCTGCCATTGTGGCAGACACAAAATATACAAATAGGACTTAAGATCTTACTCTCAGTAACCTCAAAGTTTTTTTTAAAAATAATGTAAATATGAAAAAACAATAGAGTATGTCAATATACTACAATTGTTATATATACAAAGTTACCAATGGAAGATGGAGGTGGTTGTTGGTCATAGCGTGTTCTGGACAAGGAGCACCTTCACAGAAATGGTGGAATGGGGAAGACGGATGGCATTCTCCAGTTAGGAAAGTTAAAGGGAGCAGGTATTAAAGGCAGAGAAAAATTTATACACAGAAGATACAAAGGGTTTAGAAAAAGTTGTATATGTCTAGTATTAGCATATAATTAAGATGGGATGAGTATCAGTTTAGAATCTGTTATATAAATCACAAGTTGAAGTTCTTAAAGACCATTATAAATGTTGTTTTCTACTTTTAACCATCAGTGATGAGCCTTTGAAACCTTTAAATATTTGAAGTAATAAAATTAGATCGGTGTTTTAGGAGGATAAATCTTGAACAGTGTAAAGTGTAGCATGTGGCTGAGTCAAGGACAACAGGCTGTTGGAGATGGAAGTGGAGAGACTGGCAGCTGTTTGAATGTGCAGGAAAAGAGAGACAGGGATCAAGAGCACCGTTTTAACGAGTAGCTGGATGACGACAATGGTCATGAGCTATTACAAAATCTGGAAACAGTAAAAGTGGTTTCTGAGAATCTCATACGTGTGTGTGCTTAATCTCACAACATTAAAGATGATGTGGGATTAAAAATAAGTTTGATTTTTTAGTAAGTTGACAGGAAAGAAAATATTAAATTTCCCAGTATACATGTTAGTAAATTAAGAGTACTACCCACCTCTGGTGGTCAGGAACAAGTTCTGGGTAGAAGACATGAATTACATAAGTTTATCAACTTATTAAAGTCCTATGAGTAAGTAAGTTCATTTAAAAAATGTCTGTAGAGACTAAACTCAAGCCAATTAAGTGACAAGGACATTTGTCTTGCATAATGAGTCAGAAAGTGATGTTACAGATCTGGTACTTCAGATCTCTAAATCCATTTTGCTGTGATTGTCTTGTCTCAGTTCCCCTTAAAGAGGTTGTTTTATTCTCAGCTGGCTCTCTTCCTCATACACAGCCACTGGCAGGAGCTGAGGCACCCCGCTTCCTCACTCAAATCTGAGATAGAAAGAGTGGGAGTGAAGGAGAGAAATGTCATCCCAAAGCGTGAAATGAAAATTCTTCGATTCAATTATAATGGGCCATCTTAGTTCACATGCTCATTCCTGAGCCAGTAGTGTTGGTGGCAGTGTGCCATATGTGGAATCACTTAATAATGAAATAACCACGGAGGTAGGGATGGGGTTAGTTTTGCCTGAGTGTAAAGTAGAAGAGAAGCCTTAACCTGACAAAACCAGATTCTGATAGGAATGAAGGGATAAATACTTGGTAGGCAGCTAATAATGCATACTGTAGATAAGGAAATTCAAGTTTGGCTGAGAGAAACCTCAGCAGTATCAAAATGAAAGGAATTGCAAAGAAGAAGGAATTTCTTAGTTAATACTGAGAAGAAAAAGTTAGAAATGGGCATGTAGGGGAAGAGGAGAAACAAGAGGTATTCTGGAATCTAATGGAGAAGAGATTTTTTTTTTTTAATTTTAGAGAGAGAGAGGGAGGGAGGGAATCTTAAGCAGGCTCCACGCTCAGCATGGACCCCGACATGGGGCACAATCTCACGAACCGTGAGATTATGACCTGATCTGAAATCAGGAGTCAGATACTCAGCCACCTGAGCCACCCAGGTGCCCTGAGCAGAGTTATTTTATGAGGAGAATGAGACACAAAAATTTTGGAGACTGTGCAGCTGGGATCATAATTATTCAGTGTTTCAAAATACCTACCCAAAGGTAAGTATTTTATAATTTAGATTTTGTTTCTCATTATAGAATTTTCCAACATTCGTATAAACCAAGGAAACATAAATTTCTAGTGACCTTCAAGATTACAGTTTTCTCTAAAATCCAGTGTTTCTAAAACATAGCTAATAACTAAAACCATACAAAGTGTTTGTTAAAGTATTGATCCTCAATCTCTGGAGATTGTGTTTCAGCAGTTCCGAGTACGACTCAGGAACCTGTAGCTGTGATGCACCCACAAAGTTCCAGGTGATTAGTCAAGTTTTGAAAACTCTGCCCTACATCATGAAAACTTATTGAATAGTTACCAGTAAATATTTTTAAGCACCTGAAGAGAGTGAGGATGAACACAATATTGACCAATATAATAAGGTAATTCTTTCTATAAAAATAATATTTCTATGTATATAATATGTAGACTCTGTATAATCTTTTATAAACCATTTTTTTTATAACCTGGCAAAAGGTAAGTAGGTTCAAAATATCCAATTCAAATTGCTACAATATTTAGAAATAAAAAAAAAAGGTGACCATAGGGGTCAGTTAAGCGTCCAACTTCGGCTCCTGTCATGATCTCATGGTTTGCAGGTTCGAGTGCTGCGTCAGGCTCTGAGCACAGTTCGGAGCCTGGAACCTGCTTCGGATTCTATGTCTCCCTCTCTCTCTGCCCCTCCCCTGCCTGTGCTCTCTCTCTCTCTCAAAAATAAATAAATAAACATTTTTTTAAAAAAAGGATGACCATAGATATTGACCACCATCAAAAACTTACTGAAAATAATGACAGTGTTTTGTGGTTTTTTGGTTTTTTTTTTTTTTTGAACTTTGCACATTATCAAGATAAAGCTGCACCTGGCATGCTATTTGGATCTTATCAATCAAAGTACACAGAGTGGATCTGGAAAGTATATGGAGGTGATAAACTAAAATCAAGAAGAGCACAGTAGAAATGCAAAGGAGGTGACTGCTCAGTGAGGACAGGGTGAAAGGTTAGGACTCTCGAGTCTTGAGATAGTGCAATAGAAATGTGGTTGGATCAGATAGTATAAAAGAATTAAGAGATTGGACCTTAAAACATGAAAGAATCTAAGACCTCAAACTGGAAGCAGTATATTACACACCAGGTAGTAAACTCAAGAAAACCCTTTACTCAAGAGAATGGTATGCATCGAAGTTATAGTTACAGGATGAAAGGTTTAGGAACTTCGAGGATGAAAGATCTAGTGTGAATTCACACTGCTAATATGGAGAAAATACCCTCATTCTGACCTAAAACCAAAGCCCTCTACTTGTCCTACACCCCATTTCCTTATTCCCTCAGGTCAGAGGCATTCTAAATATTTGTCCTCCTTTCTCTCTCAGCATTTTTTCCCACAATATATATTTCATTTCTGTTTACATGTGACCATGTTATTATTTTGCTTATGTTAAAAAACCACTTTGCTGCATATTAACTTCCTATAGACTATTGTTCCATTTTTGTATGTCCCTTAACAGAAAACGTTTAGGGAAGAATTAATAAGAAGTAAAGATGGTAGGAAGAAACTTTTGGAGGTGATGCATATATTTATGCCCTTGACTGTGGTGGATTCAACCTTGTACTCTTCTCTCCAATCCCATCAAGTTTATACATTAAAGTTCTATGCAGGTCTTTGAATGTCAATTGTACTTCAATAAAGTGGTGTAAAGAAAGGGAAAAAAAAAGAATTGTCTAAATTCACTGTCATTCTTCACTTTTTTATTCTCTCAATTTTTAAAATAAACATTTTAATTAAGGTATATGTACAGAAAACTGCATGCATCGTGAGTGTTCAGCCCAATCGCTGATTTTCACAAAGTGAACGTGGAAGAATTATAACCACTACTCAGGTTAGGTAGGCGAGACAAAAAAGTCCTACCTCAGCCTGCAAGACCCCACTCCTGTACCATCGTAGGCACAGTCCACTCTCCCTTCCTTTAAATTACTGTGTATTCTGTGAATAAGCTTTCCTGTTTATAAATATCATATATACACGGAATATTATAGCAATTTTTTTTAATTTAGCAATTCTAGAGATGTGTGGTGATACATCATTGAGGTGGAACTTTACATCTTCATGGCAGAAGTCTAGAGACTTTTCATAATTGCATTGGCCATTTAAATATCTTCTTTTGTGAAGTACTTAGTTAACTAGGTCTTACTCATTTGTAATGACAGCTTATTTTCTGTTTGTTGAGCTGTAGGCATTTCTATATATTCTGGATACAAGTTTTTTGTCAATCATTTGATTGCAGATATCTTCTCTAATCTGTGGCTTGCCTTTTAACTCTCTTAATGGTATGTTTGAATAAATAAAACTCTTGAATTTTATTAGGCTCATGTCCCAAGTGTTTAGAATCCTCTTAAAATAGCTTTTACTACCCAGTGGTTATAAAGATACTTGCTTATGTTATCTTCTGTAATCTTTATTGTTTTACCTTTCACATATAAATATACCTCGAATTGATCTTTTTGTGGGTTTTGGAAGGAGCAGCTCAAGATTATTTTTTAATGGCTATTTAACTCAGTTCAATTTACTGAAATGACTGTCATTCTCTCATTGCTGTGTGGGACCAACTTTTTGGTCTTGTGAAATCTTGTGTGCATGTATGTGTAGGTCTGTTTCTGAACTCTATGCTGGTTATAACTCTGTACAGCCTTGTGACATTAGTAAAATGACACAACTAAAATTTTGTAAGACATCTTGATATCTGATTGGAAAAGCTCTCTAGTTTTGTTCTTTTTTTTCTTTTCATTATCTTACTATGTAGTCTTGGCCCATTCCATTTGCATATAAATTTTAGATTTGACGTGTCAGTTTCTTTAAAAAACAAAACCTTCAACTTTTCAATTTTTTAAAAAAAAACCTTCTAAAATTGAGGTTGAGATTACATTAATCTGTAGACCAGTTTGAGAGGAATTCTTTATACAATTGAGTCTTCAATGCATAAATATGAACTATTTAGGTCTTACCTTTTGCTCAATAACATTATACAGTTACCTGTGTAGAGATGTACACGACTTTTACTATATTCCTTTCTACAAAATTTATGGGTTTTCTATGGTATATTTTTATTTGAAATAAATTTTATTCCTTAATTGCTTGTTGCTAGTAAATGGAACTGCACATTTTTTTTTGTATAGTTCATTATCTGTATTGACATAAATCTCCTGGAGGCTAAGGCTTTTATGAGCTGACAGTAGTATTTGTCTGTGGAGGAAAAAGTCTCTTGGAGGAGACAGATTCCATCCAGAGAGAAACCAGACAGTTGTTTCATCATTTTGTCTCTGATTCTTCTTTCATTTGCCCATTTCTCAAAGTCATTTTAGTATTTCATTGTACACATTAAGAACAACTCTTAGTTTGGCCCATATAACAACCCTCTTACAGACATCAAAAGCAGAGAACGCTGTTTTATGAGATGCTGCCACTGATTAATTTTAATCCTTCTGAATTGCTAGTGCCTTTTTTCATTAACACACAATAGAGACTCAATGTCTGCAAATTGTGAAGCAGTTTAGGTTGCAGTGGAATAATATTTACTAATGAAGATTCCTGACAAAGAAGACTCCTTGATGTGGAATTCAGAGATGACTGCTGGAAATTGCTCTATTCTGTGAGATGCATACTTAAACACAAATTGTGCTATTGTGTTTTGGTTATGCGTGGTATTATGTCATGCAGACTTAAGAGTGGAAAATAAAATGTATAAAATTATACATAAAATGAGAGAAAAATCTGATTTCTATGGGCAGCAAAAACGGATCGTGCTGTACAGTCACTGCTGTTGGTATTGGAATAGCCAGAGAAAAGCCCTGCCATTCCAGCAAGAAATGAGCAAGCAGCTATTAAAAATTGAGTGTGAATCCCCTCCAAGATGCAACAGTCTAATTCAGTCTCTGGTGGCCTCTACTGAAGAGAAGCCAGACAATTACAAAGGAAATCGGAAAGGAAAACAAAAGAACCATGGAATAATTAAAATATTTTGAAGAAACACATGGAAAAACAATGCCCTATTCCTACTTTGAAGAAATAAAATAAGGGGCACCTGGGCGGCTGAGTCGGTTGAGCATCGGACTTCAACTCAGGTCATGATCTCACAACTCGTGAGCCCGAGCCCCGCGTCGGGCTCTGTGCTGACAGCTCAGAGCCTGGATCCTGCTTCAGATTCTGTGTCTCCCTCTCTCTCTGCCTCTCCCCTGCTCGTGCTCTCTCTTGCTGTCAAAAATAAATAAACACAAAAAACTTTTAAAAAAAGAAATAAAATAATATAAAAAAACACTTCTAGATATGCAGATACAGTTTTAACAAATTGTGTCAATTGCTTTAAATCTCTAGTACTTGTTTGTAGTGTGTACATATTTGCCTATTATAAGTCAGAAAAATGTAAGAAGTATTATGTTTGGATAGAGAGATACATTTGGGAGTTTATAGAAGAAAGTTAGAGTGGAAGCAGAAACAATAGGATTTTGTTAATTTAGTATCATCATTGTGTACTTAGTATGTGGCTGGCTCTTGGATACTTGGATTTAATCTCTACACAAATCCTTTGATTGTGCATTTTCATCCCATCCAGCATATGAGCATACTGATATTCAGCGATGTTAAGTGATAAAATGGTCATGTTCATTAGGTAATGAAAGTCAAATTCCATCCACATTTCTGAAATCATATTTTCTTTTTCCATAATACAGAAACATGTTGTATTGTTCTTTCTTCAAAAGGTAAATGTTAGTATATAAACACAGGCCCCATACTACCAAATACTTTTATAAACCTGGAACAGGATTTGGAGGAGGAAGAGTCTTTTTACATGAGCAATATTATTAATGGTAAAGTCCTAATCGATTTAGTCCCTTTATTCAGTGTAAATGAAGGGTCACATGTGTTGTAACATGCAATAAATCAGGAATGAAATGTGTCCCTGAGTCACTTCTGGAATTATACTGTCAGTAAGATAAAATCTTTTGTAAATGAAAAGAGATGCAATTTTCAGGATATGCTTTATAGTAATAATTCTTGGGTTGACATACAGAAAACATGTGGCATTTCACTTTGTGCCTATTTTCCTACAACTCTTGTGCCCTTCTGTCAAAACATTTTATTATTCACCTTTGCAAATCATGTCACAAATGATGTAAAGAAATACCCAAGATGTATTATAAGAGGAGTGTTGAATACTGAAACAAATTTTCCTCTACTATCATTGTTTCCATATTAAACCACAGTGGTCAACAAACTATGTAGTCATCACCATTAGAGAATTTTATATGAAGAGGATTTTATTTCTTAATTTTAAAACCAGTCACTTAACCACACTTGTATGTAGTCCTAATCTCTTATTGCTGAAGGAAGTCATATAAAGTTCCAGCGTGGTTGCTTTGAGATTAATCTGTTAGGAATCTCACTGACTTGCTGAGTTTTTTTTCTTTAATATTGAAAAGAGAAGAGGGAGAATTTAAACAGAGACGATCATAAGTGATTGTTTACTAAACTCTCTGATACTTTAAAAGTCACTGATCCATTATAAGAAATAATATGAAAAAAAATCCAAACAAACAAGTAATTATTGGAACATCTTCAGTGTCTAGGATGTAATTAGTGAACTGGCGACTGGCCTCAACAGCCAGAGCCATATATATATATATTTTTGGGGGGGGGGGGGTCCTATAATTTCTTCTCTTCAGAAGCATCAGCAAAGCTTATGAGTTTTAGTCCTGATCATTTCCTGAATGTCTAATGGGTTAATTCAAACCTGAGCTTCAATTCTATGATGTTAATGAAACCATTTAATAATCTTAAAAATAAATACAAAAGGAAGATGCGGTTTAAGTGTGACAACAAGAACAAAAATGTTCAGGATATACTGTATTATCAATAGTATAGGTTCTTCAGGTCACTAAATGATAGGGCGGTAACAGTGTCTTTCTCTCCCAGTAGAACTAACCAGACAGCACAAATCCCCTGTCAAAAGGTTCTAATACCTAGAAGCCCAGCATCTTCAGAGCACGTCTGGGTTGATTAAATGCTATATTACATTGAAGACTATGAATTAACAAGGAAAGACTACAGTGAGAGTGTAAGATAATATGGTTAGAAGGCTACTTCACTTCTCATAATGTAAATACTTTCTTAAAATGGCAAAACAGCAGAGATTCTCAGATTATAATATCAATGGTTTTTAGTGCTCTTTTTGAACATAATCTATGCACATAATTAGTTTTGTATGTGGTCCGCTATTTGGACTGTATTGATCTAATCCAATCCATTTTCCATTAAGAAAAATGACACTGAAATTCGGAGTCCTAGTTACATAGCTAGTCAGTGGTAACATTTGAGTTGGGATATTTATTTTTTGAATCTCACTCTCAAGTTATTTCATCTGTTTATTTTGTAGATTGGATATGATACAACCTGAAAAATACTAGCATGTTATAAATTAAAGCAATATAATAATTAGCTATAGTCTATAATGCATTAACGTGTTTAAAGGTGGGAATAAAGTAAGACTAATTTTATAGTAATTCATGATAAATATAACAATGACTTAAAATAGGGGTGTGGCAATGGGGAGTGGTTCTTAGGTTTAACAGGGCTCAATGTATTGGACATGGACAGAAGTTATGGGGATAAAGAGACCATATGGGTTTTCAGGCAATTGGGAAGACATTAGCATAATCGTTACAGATTACGAATACAGGAGGAAGTTTGGTAGGAAATGATTCATTTTGTATCTGCACTTGAGATACATATGTAGGTAACCAAGAACATTTGGAAATTTGTATCTGAAGCTGAGGGAGAGAGTTGTGGGTGGGAGATTAAACTCAGACTGAATTGGTATATGAATTATAATTGAACCCAGAGATTAGAAGGATGAGATGATGACCATCTGAGACACATCAATTATGCAGTTGAGTGAGAAGCAGATATCAACAAAAAGATTCACAAGATTTAAAGTTCAAAAACAAGCAAAGAAATGAAAGTGAAAAAAAAATCTTTCAAAAGAAGATTGTATTCAACAGTTTGAACGCAGCTTAACAAAAGAGCTGAAAAGTATGCATTTGGCTTAACAACAAGAATATATTGGCGAATTTCACAAGAACATTTTCTATGACATGGTTAAGTAGAAGCCAAGGTGAGGAAGGTTGAGGTACTGGTATGAGGTAAAAAGTAGAGAATGGAGAGAACTTGTTCAAGGAATATGTGCCTGAAGATGAGAGAAATAAGGTAGTAGCTGACTGGTAATGCAGAGTTGAGTGTGGCACCCATGAGAATGCAACCTCCTACTACCTGGAGCATAATTGACAAAGGACTCCAGCTACTGTGCTTTAAAATCCATCACAACGTTTACACCATGATGACACTTCGTGTAAGCTTGATCTTACCAACACGAGTCTGTCAGAAATACTAAAGTAAATCATTTCTGGGAGATGGGGGCAGACAGGCGTAAGGACCCCTTGATGACTTTGTTGAACATTTCTCAAATTGTACAACTTGCACCCTTCCTTCTCTCCATCTCTTCTTCACGAAAGGTCATATTGCATCACTTTCAGCCTTCTCTGGCTCTTTTCCTATTTCCTTTCACATTGGCTTTTCCCCTAATAAAATCTTTGCATGCTTATTCCTTGTAAGCATCTCAGAGGACCTGAAAAACACATCAAGTAAAGGGCTGTGGGGGAAGGTGCTAAGTTTTCAAATTTACTTCACAGACTGTTTAGGGGGAAGAATTAGAACATAAGGGATGTCTGTATTATCAACGGAGAGTTCCAGAAAACAAAGTTGCTAGTTTTGAGAGGGTGAACAGCTAGGGAAGATGAGGCTATGTTCGGAAGAAGATGCATTGCAGCCCACATGGTGAGAAACTTCTGAGGAAGAGTAAGCAGGAGGCTTACTTATTAGGGTGTGATGAAGGAGATGAGGTTCATAGGGTTTAGGTTTTCATTAGATTTTAGTATTAGTATTAATTCTTATTGTTGTTGTTGTTGTTGTTGTTGTTATGGTAAGAACATTTGATATGAGATCTACCCTCTTAACACATTATTAATTGCACAACACAACATTGGTAACTGTAGGCACAATGCTGTCGAGTGAATCTCTAGAATTTATTCTTGTGTATTTGAAACTGTATAGTTGAACAGAAACTTGCTATTTTCCCCTCCCTTTAGCCTCTAAGAACCACCATTTTACTCTCTATTTCTGTAAGTGACTATTTTAGATACCTCATATAAGGGGAATCAGGCAGTATTTATTCTTCTATGGCTGGCTTATTTCTCTTGGCATAATGTCCTCTGGGTTCATACATATTGACACATATAGCATTATGCTTTGATAGACCTACTTCCAGCCATCTCCTAGTGGATGTAGGTTTGTAGGTTTGTAGGAAGCTGTCGGATGCTTGCTATCTTTGCCATTCTGGCAAAGATCCTGGTCATCAGTTTCCTTCTTGTACAGAGCAGAGGTTTGTATGGTCAAATGCCTGGTCGAGGATCTGATAATGGTATGGAAATGACCATGGTAGACTCCAGATGCAAGGTGCAAATGGGGGCAGAATCCTAGTGGTGGAATCTCATTGACCAGAAGAGGTACAAATGCAGGCCTGTGTCTGTAGTTTTATTAAATATTTTTAACCCATTTTCATTAATGTCAATACAATGTAATAAGCAACTCAAAGTATATATAAAAGGAGGTCTTGTCTTATTTGTGTGGATTTGCGAGAAAACAGCAAAATATTCTAACTTGGTTTAAAATATATCTTAAAATAATCTTTTAAATAAATGACACTTTTTTTAAGGGAATTTTAGACTTCCTTGGTCAGAGAGTGGATACTAGAGAATCAACGCTTTTGTTGAAAACTCTGCTATCAGATTGTGATGAATCAGCTGCTTTACCATTACTAGTCCTAAAAGTGAGCCATGTTTAGAAAGATCAATATATAAAAACTCCAGACTTAGCCATTTTAAAGCAAATACTTGTGTTGAATTTTGTGCTAGAGGCTGTCAGGATGTAGCATGCCTTCTAGAAGCATGTGAATCAGCAGTCTTCTGCTTCCAGATCTAGAATTAGGAAAACGATGAAAAACTAAATAGTAAAAATAAAGCATAATTTCATATCATAAATGAGTGTTTAAGTCATCAACTCTGAAATAGCATCACTCGGTGACAGAAAGTAGTGACTGTGCATTTGAGATGAGGGGAAAATTCAAATAAATAATTGCCATCCAGCTCTCAGTTTGATTTGAAGGGATTCAGTGATTTCTCTTTATTTACTAAGAGTTATTTTGAAGTTCCAACATTCTTTGACTTCAGAGTTGCTGATGGTTTTTGCGTAGTTGCATTTTTTTTAATTGTTTGGAGGAGCTAATTATTAAATGTGAAAGCAAGTAGCCACATTGTCTTTAATTACATAGAAATTCCCTCTTTCCACTTCATTTTATTGTTGATTATTTTTGGCACACAGGAAACCTTTTGATTTTTCTATGTTGAACATTTATCTAGCGACCTACTTGGTTTCCAAGTGTATAAAACTACTTGTCCGTTGTTCTTGTGTTTTAATTATATTGTGTATGATTAGTGTGGCCAGCATGATTTCTGGCCTTGCAGATTTACATCTGGCTTGAAGCAAAGTCATATTCTTTAATTTAGAAAGAGTTGATAGGTCCTTTAAGGGACTGTTATGCACAGAGATTAACACTCACAAATTTTATGTTAAATAAAAATTTATTAAATGTGTATGTATAATAATTAAATTTATAAAACTCAGTTTTTCTTAAAGATTTATCATTTATCTTAATCATATTCCCTAAAATTGGTACTGCAATGGTATCTCATAACTGATTTTTAAAAACGAAAGCTTCTCATATAGAGCACAAAGCATGCATAATAAAAACATTCTATACCTTATTATTAAAAGTTATTTTAAACATATCAACATAAATATATTAATAAAATTAATTTATACTCGTATAATTCTAGGTGATGCTTAGGATTTTTGTTATCCCCACTTTTATATATTCCTAATGTTTTAATGTATCACTTTGCTATCTTACAGTGTCTGCAGCTAGTTTACCAGACCTAAAAGTAAAAGACTATATTCTTAGCTCACATAAATTCACAGTATCTTGGTTTTCAATTGATTACTGTTCAAAATAACACAGGTTTGGCCATTTATGTAAAGGTGATTCAAAACTAAATCACTGATCATCAGGATAAGCTTCTCTTTTATAGATAAACTTCAGTTGAACGATCAATAACATTTATTTCTAAGTGTATTTCCTTTTCCATAGGCTTTAATTGTTTGAAACTTTTGTCTTCCCCCCCCAAAAAGTGATATACTTTTATTATATAACCTGTCATCCTTTAATTGGGATATATTGACCAAACCTGTTACCATTATTAAAAATATATGTGTCTTATCATTGTTCCATTATAATTCATAGGTGATCTATAGTGTTCATTTCCTGGGATATAGGAAATCAGTTACTGGCTTCTCTTGGGTATATCTGGCCAATTCATCACCATGGAACTTACTGCTGAATCTTTTTTGGGTCATTAAGTGTGACACTGAGCTGATACTCCTTCTTATGCATGGTATTTTTCTTTTATTTCCTAAGATAGATTGACCTACTCATTTTCCCATTTTTTAATTTTTTTCCAGCTTACGCAGATGGTAGGTATTGATGAAACTTGTTTCAGAGAATTGGAAGATAGAGGTCAAATTATGCAGTAGTAAATATTTAGTAAAAGTCCATCTGTAATTCCTGGGAAAGCACATATTAAACTTGTATTAAGTTCATGAGAAAGTATGTGAACAGTATGTTAGCATTGTGATTTTGTTGTGTTTTTTGATGCACTTAGCATGTTACAAGAGAGAGGAGCCGTTTGCAAGCAGAGAAAACGGCGATAGAGATTCCAGAAATGTGCGAAACTCAGGGTAGAAATAAACAGCTGTTTCTTAACTGAAAACAGTAAAGAAAATGAGGAAAGTGACAAATTTATGTAAAGGTGACTAAATAAATGCTGATTTAATCAGAGTTGTATGAGGAGACAGTGACGATTAAAGAGTATGGAAAGAATATTGATCAGAAGATAGAGGACGAGAGTTTGTGGAGAGTTGTGGAGGTTTTGTTTAAACCAGGCAAGGAAGGGGAAGTAGGTCCCTTCACTGCCAGCTACATTGTATCATGTTACCTTGTCATGAAGACCTCAGGAGAAGTTGTGAAATACAAAACCCCTCCGTGACAAAGAGGAATAGAAAAGAGGTTTGGTGAACACATAGTTATCTCTATCATACTACCCTTTTTGTACTTTTCGCCTAATTCAAAATGCTTTCTGAAGGGGACCTATTAACACCTCCAAATGACATTATAGATTTTTCAGATTCTCCTTGTATTTCATTCAGTATCTCCTGTATGCATTTTAAAAGTGATGTTTGGGCCATATAAACTTATCACTGTAAAGTCTTATGGTGAATTTTATTCATTTCAAATATTACATGTTTCCCATTTATACTATTTTTAAATTTACATTTATTTAAAAATCACTTTCTCTGATTTCTGATTTATATAACTATTATATCTTATTCTATTTCTTTTTTTCATCTTCCTCTGTCTTTTTGCTTTGATTGAATTTATTTTATGGAACAAAGTTGGGTTTTTAGAAATTTTTTATCCCAGCCAAGTTTATCTCATTTTAGTGATGTCAAACATTAATACTGATTGTGGTTTATATTTAATTTTATGTTTGACCTCACTGCTTCTACTTAATTTTATATTTTCTATATAAGTTGAAATTGCCACTTTTCATTCTGAGCTGAAGTTCAAGCTCACATAGATGTATAAAATTTAAGTTTCTGTAGGATACATCTGAGCTCACAAATATCATATACAATTTAAAAATATCATTTAGAATGCAACTTGTATGACTCACAATATAGATAATCAATTAGGAATAATGTACATTTTAATAGAATGATATAAACCTCAGGCACTAGCTAGTGAGTCACAAACTCTTACATGATTTTGTACCGTAACTAGGAATATAAATGAACAAATAAGGGTAACTGAATCAAAATGTTGCATGTTAAGTTTCTTCATTCAATCAGCAATTGTTCTTTTACAAGTTTACAAAGTAAATAAATGTATTTATTGATTACTGCAAAGGTTTGCCTTTTAATATGGCTAAAGAATAAATTTATAATTATTAATTATTAGTACTATAACTAAAATTATAGTTAATAACTAACACAGAGAAGCAATGTTGAAAACTGAGACAATCCGTTGAAGCCAAAGTTAAAAGCCTGAGTAGTTTTAATAAAATGCTATTTATAGTAACATGGGTTTTTTTTAAATTAACATTGATTTAAAAATATTCCTTTAAGGGACGCCTGGGTGGCTCAGTTGGTTGAGAGGCTGACTTGGGCTCAGGTCATGATCTCGCGGTCCGTGAGTTCGAGCCCCGCATCGGGCTCTGTGCTGACAGCTCAGAGCCTGGAGCCTGCTTCTGTTTCTGTGTCTCCCTCTCTCTCTGCCCCTCCCCCATTCATGCTCAGTCTCTCTCTGCCTTTCAAAAATGAATAAATGTTAAAATTTTTTTTTAATATTCCTTTAAAATAACTCCAACAACTTTGTTAAAAAAAAAAAAAACCTCCACATTGTCTATTTCTATATTTTACTGTAGTAGACATGATGCCAGCCTATTAAGAGCAAGCATGATTTTGTGTACTAAGAATTTGAAATTAAAGTTAAGAACACAAATATGGAGACACATAAAAATAAAAAATCAACAAAAACCCTGAATTAGCACTGAAGAAAATCAGTGTCTTTACTCTAAATCTCCCACAGATCTCCCTTTGCATCTTTCTTAGAATCTTTCTTATCATTCATTTGCTACTGTTTAAATTTTGACTACATTTTAAATTCCTAGAAGTTAAAACCTATGTTTGATTTATCCAGTATAGGGTAATGATAAAGAAAACATTCAGGGGCTAAGCAAATATTTGTCTGTTAAGTGACTGATTTGTAAGTAAAGGAAGTTAACACTCCTGGTGGGAAATGAAAGATGTAGGTCACGGGAACTTAAGATTTATATACAAAGATACACAAATTTTCTTTCTTATTTTTTACTTTCTTTCCTATTTTTGAAGGTTTGAAGGAGAAACTTTAATCTAGTTTTATTGGATTCAGTTTAAGAAAGGACACAGTGTTTGGACGAGGACAGAAACATGTGTGCGTGGAAGAAAGAGGAGACACACAAAAGGGTGATTAGGAAAGGAAAACCTGGGCACCTTAAGGGCACCCTGGTGGAGGGTTGAGGCATATAGTAACAAGAGCTGTAAATAAAATGAAAAACTATAAACTGAAAAAAAGTAAAGATAAAGACTGAAGGTGGCTTTTTGTGCAATAATAGTAACAACTAAGGTGTTGTGCTAGGATCTCCAAGACCACCCTCAGGCTCCATGATTCATGAGAAGGACTCACAAGACTCACAAGTCGTTACACTTGTAGTTAGATTTTACTACAGGAAGAAGATAGAGACTAAAATCAGCAAAGGGAAGGACTCTGAAGTGAAGTCCAGGAGAAAGGAGGCACAAGCTTCTAGGCATCCTCGCCCAGTGGAGTCACATGGACACATTTAATCTAGCAGCAATGATATGTAACAACCTGTGTGAAGTGTTACCAACCACGGAAGCTTACCTGAGTCTTGTGTCCAGGGTTGTTTTTTTTTTGTTTCTTTGTTTGTTTGTTTGTTTGTTTTTTACTGGGGTTAGTCATGCAAGAATGCAGCACCTGCATGACTAACCTCAGCTATTGAGACTCCAGCCCCCTCAGAGCAAAAACAGGTGTTACCATAAATTACATTGTTAACATAACCTGTGTGATCAAACTGGTACAGCATGGCCCATGTCCTTGGGCATATAAAAACAAGCACTCGCTATAGATTACATTGTTAGCATAAATTATTTCATCAAATTGAACAACATGGGCCACAGTCTCAGGCATACGAAAATATTTTTATAAGGCAGAATATTCCAAGGGCTCAGAGTTCATCATCTAAGAGCTAGCCAAGGGCCAGTCTTGAAGACAAGCATTTCTTGGGAATGTACAGGATTTGAGCAACCCAAACCTGGAGAGCTACCTCTTTCATGCACAGGTGTCTTAAAGAGTCTAAAATAATATGAGCTGTCGTGACATAGTATCTGCTATTAATAATAAAATAATTGGTACCAGATGTTGTACTGTTATTTAGTTCTGAAATTTGAAACACTGGGCACGTCCTAACCTACAAAAGAGGAAGAACGTAAATTTGGAGGTAATGAAGGAAAAAATGGCAATGTCAAGGTCATAAGGTAGTTTGTGATATAGTTGAGGAACAGAATATAGTACTACCATATTTCAACTTGCAGAATAATTAAGTAAATCAAAAATCTAATCTCCTCATATATCATATCAAATGAATATGACATCATTAATACATAATGACAAAATAAAAGCAGAGCATACCATAATCAACAAAAAGTGTAAGCCACATGCTTAAGGAAATTGTTTAGCATCTTGAATCCTTGATCTTCTGTTTCAAGTATCATTGAAAAACATTATTGAACTAATTTGAAGAAAAGCTATAATTTGTAACCTGCAAGTTGTAGGAAATTAAAAATAGACTTTTGCCTTATCATAAATGTTAGTAGCTTTCTTAATATTAAGATAATATTACAGAAATTCATTAATTATTTTATCAAGTCTTAACTAAATGGCAAACACAATACTAAGTTTTAGGGAATGCACAAACTATACACAAAGTTATTTGCATCAAAGAATTCACAGTCTGGGAGAAACATGTATCCTTTTATTATTTGAGCTAACCTCAAAAGGATCATGATTACAGGTGTCCAAACTGTTGTTAAATTCATTTAAAGTTTTTGTTTTGTTTTTGTTTTTTTATTTTTGTTATAAAAGAGATCTGCCTGGCTCTGTGGAGTGCATTGATGAAGAAGATAAAAAAAAAAAAAAAAAAAAAAAAAGGAAATTAATCTGATAAAAGGGTTGACCTCACCAAAAAGGATAGTCAGATCTCTCATGCAAAGTGTTCAGAAATTTGTAGGAAATTTTGGACTTGTGTGAGGGTTTTTATACATTCCAATGTAGAGTCTTAGAAAATGTGATTCGTAGAGTCGAACATGGAAAAGAAAGGCTTAGGTGACCGTGGACACAGAATACTAGGGTATATTGGTATAGAATACTAGGGTATATAGCTAGTTATGTCAGAAGGTTCCACCATTGCATGTGAAAATAAGAGAAATAGGGTCCATTTGCCATGACACAGAGCTCCAGGGACCATTTCAAAAGTGCCTAAGATCAATGGGGCAACTGAAGGGTTACACAAAATACAAAAAAGAAATCCGGTCACAGAGAGCATAGAACAAATATGGTAGGCAATCAAAGAGAGCTGCTATCCAAAAGGTGCCCAAACTCTACCCCAGACAAAATCAGTTGTGAATCAGTGCTAAGATGTTGATGTAGTAGTACAGTTTTCCTCTGCTCTGCCATTCACCCTGCGGCTGTATTGACTAAGGAACATGGAAGTGAAGGGCTGGTGATTATGGCTCATCAGTTGTGTCCAGATGTAAAGGCAATCATTTCAATTAAGTAATTTGCTGACTATGTTATTGTCCTATTAACACTATCAAACACAAAAGGTGTATCCTGATAAATTCAGGAAAAACATTAAGTTGCCTTTATCTATTTGAGTATTGTTCCCATTAAAAACTTCCCCTGAGCTGTAAGTACTTCACTGAAATATGCCTAATGCAAGAGGAATGTTCTGAATTAATTCTACTTGGAGTAATTTGAATTTCTGTTTTTCTTTCATTGCTGCCTCTGCACTAAAACATTTTAAATGATGTGCTTTAGTTATTAGTTTTAAAGCTAAATATACATATTTGTGGGTGCTATGACAGTAAAAACCGTGCAGGGTAACTAACCCTTTGGCACTATTTCCTTCCATTACTTATCAGATCTGAGATTCCCTCCAAAAAAGCAAGAATTAAACCACATTAATTCTTAATGATGACAAATGCCACTTTTTTTTCCCAAAATTTTAATCCTAATATTTGAAAGAAAGAGACGTGTGAAATGTGCAGAGGTGATGGTCTCATGAATAACTTTTGAAGGTAGGGAATAGTGCTGTTATTTGCCATTACTCCATCAGGTCTGTGTCTGTATGTCCTTTACTATCTCCACACCTAGATGATGGCCGGGACGCATAGGTATCATGAATCCTGAATGCACTTGACATTCCCAAGTACACAGATTTATTTGATTAGTCAAGCATCTTGAGACCTAGGTTTGTACCCAGAAATATTGTTATGCTTATAACAAAACAGAATTTGCTTCTACATTGTGAGACATACTTTATTTGGGGTCAATTGTTCTATTTAAGGGTATCTACTGATTTACACATTCATTTTATTGTCTCTGCTGCTGCTGCAGCTGTAATACAATACTGATACTAAATGTTCTGAATACAAAAGTAACCAGTTAAAAAGTTATTTTAATTCAGTTGTTAGCCCCAAACTTTTGATTTTTACTTAGACCATCTAATTATTCATTTATTCATTCGGCAAGAATTTTTAAGCACATACCATGTGCCAGGAATGGTTAGATGAAGAAATGCTACAATAAAAAGTAAATATAACATGATTCTTCCTCTCTGAACATTTTAAATAATAATACGAAAAATTAATTAAAATGAAAGCAGTAAATCCTTGCAAGCACTCTGATAGATGGAAGTTTTTATGGTACATAGTGGGTCTCCAAAAGAGGTCATTGTGATTTGCATTTCCAGTTTATAAAAGGGTTCCTAGAGGATGTATCCCTAATTGCAAATTATTTTTTCCAAAAACTGTGGCATACATATTTTAATGTTTTAATTTTAATACCATGGCCATTTAGGAGCCTGTGGGTGGCTCAGCTGGTTAACCATCTGACTCTTGATTTTGGTTCAGGTCATGATCTCACGGCTCATGGGTCCAAGCCCTGTATCAGACTCTGTGCTGACCATGCAGAGCCTGCTTGGGATTCTTTTACTCCCTCTTTCTCTGCTCCTACCCCCGACCCTCAAAAATAAATAAATAAACATTGAAAACAAAATGAACATCATAGCCATTTATACTTGCCAGATTTTTCATTTCTTCTTCTTAAACTACTCTATATTTAAGAGTTTGAATAATTAACAATTATGTTTACAAAAGCCTACAGTTTGTTTGGCTTACTCTGTCTTTCTCTCCTCTACCCATCCCCAAGAAGACTGACCCTTGGAGCCTTCATCAAGAAGCCCACTTGGCTTTTGAGTCCACTATTGAGAGACACTTGCAAAAGAATCAGGGGAGATAGGTGGATGGCGGATCTGGAAGGAAAAGCAGAAAAAAATTGAGAACTCTTTGAATAAAAAAAAATCCCAGAAATGTATGCTCTTTAATACATGGTGATGTATTTATTTACTGCTTGCTCATTTCAATTCAGTTAGTACCACTGCACTAGTTTGTTAGGGACATGCTTCATTAGGAGCAATACAGAAAACAGAATAGTCTATGAGTTTCTAGAAACAATGTTTTCTTCTCTCTATGATGGCTGTCATACTTTTTTTTTTTTTTTTTGCTTACCAGGCACTGAGCAAATACTTACCTTTTTTTTTTTCTATTTTGCCTTTGTTGGAGGTGCCTGAAAGAGGAAATTTTGTGTATAAGCATTTGCTAAATGTGTTGATTTCCTCTGCTAGGGATTTAGATATTTGTTTCATGAAGTATTTGAGCTTTGTTCTTTTGTCTTAGGGTAAATCCATCAAAGTGCACATAACGTTACAAATGAAAACAAACAAAATATCTTGGAGTACTTTTTATGATAATCCATACACCTTAACCAAAAAAGATTAACCTACGTGTATATGTATGTATGTATATATATATATATATATATATATATATATATATATATATATCAAAAGCCAAATGCTAAAGTTTTTCAAGAGCATTGATTAATAAATACTGCTATTATATAGCTATATGGCAATTACACATCTACAGTGAAGTCCCCCATAGAATTTAATTTAATTGCTGAAAAAGAACTATAAGAATTCTCTAAAGCACTTGACCAAAAAAACCATCTAGTTGATTCCCACTTGGTCAGAAAATATTAATTGAGTGGATAGTATGTAGGAAGCTTTGTGCTAGGCTGTGTACATATAACAATGAATCACTTCAAGGTAGGTAGAGGAATGAAAAGGCATTTTCAAAACAAAGTGTAATGGAGTTAAATTAAAATACAGAATGCTATGGGAGCCATGAAAAGGTGAGTGATATATCAAACTTGAGTTTTGAAGGGAAAAAAGGAATTATCCAAGGCAAAGAGAATGATTTGAGGGGAGAAATGTCGAGGCATAGGCAGAGGACTAGGAGTTGGGAGGGAGGGAGCTCAGTGCTTTTAAGCATGGGTAGAAGGAGCTTGGTATGTCTGGAACTTGGGTACAATACCCAGAGGTTGGATGAGAGGAGGGTAAGCTAGAGAGGGAGGTGGTAACTCATGAAAAGTTTCCATTTAATATTAAATTGGTATTTATCTGCAAAGATGTTTGCTCTCAAAAAGAATTTTAAGTGGAAATGGAAAGAATTACATTTTTGAATAGCTATTCCAGAAGCTATGTGAAAATGTGTTTAATGTGAGAGAATTTATATCACCTTTTGTTGCTTGGTATCATTATGCTTTTTTCTATTTGCTTCATTCTCATCAGAATCTTTACTTAGTCATAATGCATAACTTCCTCCCACCTCCTTTGTTGGCATGGAAGTATTCTTACTTGGCATATTTGTGTATGGAGGGTGAGCCCTAGGAATGAGGCAGTTAGATATGTATGTACCCTTTCCCCCTTTGTGCCATTTTATCATTCTTTTTGTTAAATTAAAGAGAATGGCAGATTAGTATGGCTGCCTTTGTATCTGTTTTTACATGGTTGTTCAGTAGAGTATTGTTTGTTCTCCTGTGGACTATATATCCATATGTGTTTGAGATTAAGAAACTCTTTCCAGATGTGCCTCACTACTTATTCTATATTCTGTATTAGTTGTCCTCAAGAAACTGGTATCTTAAGTTGCTTTAAAATGTGACAATGTGCTTAAAGTTTTAGGTAGACATTAAACAAATTCTATATGGCTTGGCTCCTGGCTTGTGCCAGGAGCCTATGTACAGAATGAGAAGCAGACAATCCCAGGCTCTTGCTAAGGAAATACACTTCTGGGTTTAAGGAAGACTTTACCAAGTCAAGGCATGCAAAAAGTGGTGGAAAAAGTCAAAAGCTCAGTTGAGTAAATGTGAAGGTAGAGGGGTTTGTTGGGTGCAGTTGAAGAAAGAAAAGAGATCTATACATGACCTAGAAAAGAGTTGACCAGTCTATAACCTGTCCAAGACGGTAAGCTATTTGGCTTATCTCCAATTTCTAAAAGTAGAAGATCAGAGTTACTAAGTCAATAGGTTAGGCACTGCAATGGAAAAGTCACAGGATTCTAGCTGAAATACACAGTTCTCTGATGATAACAGAGAACCCAGCAACAGTTATAATGTTGGAATTGGTCCAAGATATCCATCATTGTGCAATCACATCTGCTGCCTTTTCCACTTGCACAATTCGTGAAATTAAAAAAAAAAAAAAATCTTACTCTTGCAATGAAAGAGCAGGGAGTCTGTACTGTTTGGAGTTGCTCCAACATTGTTCTCAAATTGAGCTTTCTTTTTTAGTCATCTCTAACCCATTGGGTAAATATATATATGAACTTCTTTCCTAGAGCAAATGTCTCTTTTCTCTTTTGGATTCAAGGATTACCGACAAAAGCAAGTAAGTTACTTTTGTCTTAGATTTTTTTTCCCAGTGATTCCTGCTTCACAAGCTTTGTTTCTGTTAGCAGTTTTTTGAATTTCAACTTTGTTTCAACTGTGAAGCTCTTTGAATGGGAATCCTAGAGCCCCTCCATACTAACATGCCATCAGGATCCAATATATATGTTAGTAATATTAAGTAAGAACTTCAGCTGTGCATTCCAAAATCTATTAACCTGAAATAAGGTAAACAATAAGAGCGAAACTGCTTTTGGACACAAAATTCTGTATGAATTGAAATCTAACAACTACAAAACCCAGGGGCGCCTACGTGGCTCAATCGGTGGAGCATCCAAGTCTTGATTTTGGCTCATGTCTTGATCTGAGGGTTGTGGGATTGAACCCCGCATCAAGCCCTGTGTAGGGCTCCACACTGTGCATGGAGTCTGCTTACAATTCTGTCTCCCCCTCTGCCCCGCTCCCCTGTTTGCACGTGCGCTCTGTCTCTCTCTCTCTCTCAAAATAATAATTAGAAACCCACATAAATAATTACCAACAGAACTAATCACTGAAGTTATTATTAATGGATAATTCTATTGTTTAACTGTATGCATTATGTGTAGAAAAAATGATTTTTTTCTTGTTTTTGTATAATGTTACCAGGAGAATTTCACAAAGATGTTGAACACACACATATTTGCACACACACACACACACACACAAATTTACAGTGGATGCTCGTAAGTTTGAGTTAAATCTGTGAACAGCTTTACTCTAATAAAATCCCTTTGGGACTTTGATTCATACTTGGAAAGTGGCTCTCGGTTGGATGCTATGAAACTGAATTTCAGAAAAACTGGCAATATTTTCCTTTGAAAGCTTGATTGTCTTTTCTGTGGCAATACCTCTTTTGAATTATCTGATAATTTCTCTTTCATTTTCTTCCTATTATTTCTCCCTCCTTTAAGTAAAGACAGACAACTGCACATACTTCCACAACCTCACACCCAATGCAAAGAATACTTAACTTCCAATTTTATTTCATCTGGTTTTGTTTGCACGTCAGATCAATATTTGGGGCCCTGACCATTTTATGTATTCTCCTGTGAGTCACTCCCACTTTTCTCTTCATCTCGTATGTGTGTGGGTATGTGTGTGTGCTCAGTGAGGCTTAGAATTAAAGACTCTATTCTACACAATGCATCCACTCTATCAAGAGCCAAATTCTTATCTTGCTTTGAACCCTCAGGGATCATTGACTTCAAAAGAATATATTATGTTCCAAAGTGGCTCCATACAGCTGTAGAGGAAGGCATAAAATTGGTCCCGAGAGACTAGTTCCTCAATTCAATGTGATGTTATTCTGCTGCATACATAAGTAGCTCTGTCTTTCTCTCTGGTGCATGAATGTCTGTGTGTTTGTGATCAAGTGTACTTGGGCAAAAGAGAATTCTGGTACCCCTTCTGTTAATATTCTCAAGTAATAGCAGAGATAATTTTATCAAAATAAAAACTCATTAATATTTTGAACTAATATTTTGAACTGTTGTTGTTTTATGGTGTATGTTATCTTTGAAGTGTAAATAAGCAATAAGTCAGGTTAAAAATCAACAACAACAGATCCATGGTGCATAAATGGCCAATTCTGTAGGTGCCTTCCAAACCAAAAGGTTTCAGAATATCAGTTTACTTGTGGAATTGCAATAATTATGAGACGGTCTCAGATATCAAATAAAAATCACATAGAAAATGAAAGGAACGTGTATGATCTCTATATGTGTGAATTACTGTGTATGTGTGTGAATGCCACCTGACACACACACACACACACACACACACACACACACACACACACAAACACACACACAGATATATATCAGTTTACTTTTATGTAATTTCATAGTTCAGCGTGTTTTCAAAGAAACCTGAATTCCTACCTAGAGATGTATCTCTTTGAAACTTTCCCTTGCACAGTGTAAGTGTACAAAATCATTTGGGACTTATATTTTTCTGTAGCACTTTTTTTTTCACAAAGTGTATATTATGTTTTAAAAGTGTTAAGCAAAAAGATAAAACAAGGTTCTAAGGTCAGATACATTTGGGAACTTCGGGAATAAAAAAATGCTAACCAAATTTCTTTTGTTTAGCACTTTGTAAACCTTCACTGTGCCACATTGTGCTGCAAAATAGGGCAAGGAGTATTCATCATTCTCAGAGAGTATTTGACCACAGAACCAAAGCCACTCCACTATCCCAGCCCTGCCTCAGTATTAGTTTGCCATTTTGCAGGGATTTTTGAACTTCTAGGTATACCATTACATTTAGTAAGGAGAATTTCATTTGATTCTTTTATAAATTTACCCTTCCACGTTTTTGAATCATTTGTTACTCAGAAATGAGCACTGCTATTTACTGTCAAATGCACCCACAGTTTTGCCTTATTTGACAGTTTGGATTTGTGCTGGTACATCAAGTTGGTGTTTTAGCCAATAGATAAAAAAGGAAGGCTTTCCAGCTCTAGACATTTAAACTTCTCTGGAATATTATGTATGGGCATAGCTAATGAAGCTAAACGTTGGCAGCCTCGGTTGTAAATATAAGAGCAATATTTTCTGGATATATTGAAAGACATTGATATTTTTATTTATGCCCTTATAATTAGATGTTAGATTTTAACTATCATTACCTATTCCTTCTTTTGTTGGCAGTATATGTAGGTATCCTATTAAATGTTGCTATTAGGTGAATTATAATCTTATTATCTAACCATGTTGGAATTTATAGTACACAAACCATTTTTTGGCACAGATTGGATTGGTATGTAGAGAAAACACATTGCAGTGAGACAAAGATAGTTGTTAGTCCCAACTTTCTTCAGCTTTATGAATTAGGCATTAGTTGTATTGTCATTGCTCTTTACCAGTGTTTTTGTAAAGTACTGAAGAAACAATAGGATAGCAGAACAAATAAAGTTCTTTTAGTGGGTCAGATAATAATTATGAGACTTCTGCATCGAATTTCCAAATGTATACTTTGTAACTTCCTGAATTCAAAGTGAGCAAAAAAGCAGTTTTATGTTTCCTTCCTGGAAAAAAAAAACAGTGCAATATGAAACACCATATGAAAATGACTTGCAAAGCACTTTTCCTACCTTCTGATTATGATTTAAAAGAAGTTACATAATGGTGCGCCTGGGTGGCTCAGTCAGTTAAGCATCTGACTTCGGCTCAGGTCATGATCCTAAGGTTCCTAAGTTTGGGCCCTGCATTGGGCTCTGTGCTGACAGTTCAGAGCCTGGAGCCTACTTCAGGTTCTGTGTCTTCGTCTCTCTCTGCCCCTTCCCTGCTCATGCTCTGTCTCTCTCAAAAATAAACACTAAAAAAAAATCCTTTTAGGTTGTTACATAAGCACTAATTTTTGATAGAACAGAATCCTATTTATTGGAATGTAATAACTGGTGGAGAGATGCAAAAAGACTTAATTCTGAATCTTGGAGGTTCTTTGAACGTTATGGGCAGAAATTTTATATGTGAAATATCTAGTGTAAATATTTCTCCATGTATATTAAATTATACTTCATTATTATAGTGTTTCAAGTCTGTAAATTTTGTTAAATTATATATATTGTCACACTAAAAGAGGACTCATACCAGAAAACAAAAATAAATTAATTAAAAGAAACCTGATTTTTTACCCTCTTATGTAATTCCACAACTTTTATCATTTCAGTCAATACATTAATAATAAGACATGTTAATGGGTGCCTGGAAATCCATAAAGTAAGCAAAGATAAAGACAAAAGTTGGGTGCTGTGCTAATGTACAGACACAACTTAAGAGTAAGAGAAATGGTTTCAAAATACGCCTTTCCTATGTTTTTTGCTAATTCCACAGTATATTTCTGAAAAAAAATTGAACATTTGCTTGAATTTTACAGTTTCTGTTTTATATTTCTTTCAGGAAAATAATGGCAGCACATGAAAACATACTTTTAAATTTGTTGAAAGAAACTTAGAGATTACAGACAAATTACCTAAATTAGAAATTGGTGAAATGAAATTTTAAAAAGCATTTAGCAGAGCATATCAAGTAAGTGTGCTGTGTTACTATGAATGTCTGCATTTTTGATTTGAAGACTAAGATGAATATTTTATACTGATGCCTGTGGTTTGGAATTTTCTGCAAAATAATTGTTAGTTTTGTTACCATCAGAGTAATTCTCTACTAGTAGTTGTAGCACTATTATAGTAGTGATATCACCAACATTACTATTATTTGTCATAAAACTTACGTGAGAACTCTTTTGAAGATCAGGAAGTTGTTTTTTTAAATATTAGAGCCCATAAAGCCAAATTAAGAGATACTTAAATGACCATGTTTGAAATCCAGATAGATTGTGACTTAACTATGTGAATAATCTCACATTTTAAGATCTCTTTTAGCCATAGCTCTGTCGTGGCGGCATAAATCTATTGCAAAACAAATTAGGCAACGAAGTCCAAAGCATAGCAGCACCTTTTTCTTATTATATGTCCCTCCAAAGGTATTAAGAACCTACTTAGAACAGAAGAGTAAGTCCCTCTATGTTGTATGATTGCATGAGAGGACTTTAATAATATGATATTCTACATAATATATGCTGTAGTTATATTCCCATTTTAAGGACCAGTGCTTTTCCTTTAAAGACCTTCACACCCCGTGGGATGTGCCAATAGCCATTTTTCACTGTCTGCTGTGTTGAAGTCCAAATACATGTTAAGCTGTCATGTATTGCCATAAACTCACAGGTGAAATCAGTTAGCATTTTATCTTAGAAATATATAACTATCATGTTTTACTTAAAGAGGATAACTGCAGTCTATAGAGCACACAATCTGTGCTGTTTTCCCAAAGTTCTCAAGAACATGATAAAAATAAGAGAAAAACACTCGAGGTGCCTGAGTGGTCCAGTCAGTTAAGCGTCAGACTTCATCTCAGGTCTTGATCTCATGGTTCATGAGTTTGAGCCTCGCATCAGGCTCTGGGCTGACAGCTGTGGAGCCTGCTTTGGATTCTGTGTCTCCCTGTCTCTCTGTCCCTCCCCTGCTCATTCTCTCTCTCTCTCTCTCTCTCTCTCTCTCTCTCTCTCTCACTCTCTCAAAAATAAACATTAAAAAAAAGACAAAGAGACACTCTCTTTATGGATATCCATATTTTTGTAATAGCATCAAGGGGATAACTTTTAAAATTTAGAATAATTATTTTCTTATGACAAAAATTTTCTCCAGGGGATTACTTTTAGTAACAACCCAAATAGAGTATTTGAGATATAATTACATTAATAAAATATTAATTTATAACAATTATTATAAGAGAATACTTGATGTATTTATAGACATAAATCTTAAATTCTCATTTTATCTCATTTAAATTGTTAGTTTAAAATAGAATCTCATAAATATCTAATCACTATGTTTTTTACAAGATAAGATAAGTCAGAAAGTTTTTCTTTAAGATACCCTGACTGGGGACGTCTGGATGACTCAGTCTGTTAGGTGTCCGACTTCAGCTCGGGTCATAATCTCATGGTTCGTGGCTTCAAGCCCCACGTTGGGCTCTGTGCTGGCAGCTCAGAGCCTGAAGCCTGCTTCGAATTCTGTTTCCCCCTCTCTCTGCCCCTCCCTGGCTTGTGCTCTGTCACTCTCTCTCTCTCAAAAATAAATAAACATTTAAAAAAAATTAAGATACCCTGACTGCATGCAGTAACTATAAACAACTTCATCTACTCAGTATTTGAAAACAGCCCATTAGGAAAATATATATATGAAGAAAAAAGAATGAGACTAGATTTAAGCAACAATTCACAGCCAATTGAAAACAGCATTATTGACATCTTATGACTTCTCATTAAGTTACCACGGAGAAAATATTTAGAAGTCCATCCCACAATCTATAATATTATCTCCTTCACTGAGCTAGAACCTCAGTGCAGTTTTACAAAATAAAGTGCAAAATAGTCATAAACAAATAGACTTTTAAGCTGTGAGACACACACATACACACACACACACGTACACACACAGAAATCCTTTTGTAAATTTTATTCAGACTATTTCAATGGTGGAAGCTGGTGAAAATCAATATCCTTTTGTTAATTAGGAATGTTTGCTACAGCATTATAAAGGAAACTGAACTAGAGCTCAGTGTCTTTATTCTTTACCTGTGCCTGAACACGCTGAGTTGCAAGGGATATATGAACTCCTTAAAATGTATTTTAAAAAAAAGGTGTATAATACATTTTCTGGATTGGCCATAAAATTTTTAAACATGTCTTTGTAATCTCTAAATTAAGCACCGCTTTTCAGGCCACATAATCTTACTGCACTGATAACGTCAGCAATGTGGCTTCGTTCCCTACAGACAATATGGGACAAGGTGGTAGGTAACAGGTTGTAGTAACTTGAACTCTTGGCCCTGAAGAAGCACAGATTTCTACCCAGACTTCATAGATTTCCTAAACCATGGATTTATTTTTCTTCATAACACTTATCATACCTCATGTATTACAATTTATGTTTGTTTATTGTGTCCACTAGAATAAAATTTTTAGAGAAAGACACTTCTTTTTTTTGTTGTTGTTGTTTAATTGCACTATCTCCAGTATCTAGAAAAGTGCTTGATACATGGTTGGTGTGCAGTAAATCATTGTTCAATGAGGGCAGGAATCTCTATTCAAGAAAGTTTACTGGAGAACACAACATGGTAATTCATGATCACAAATAGCTTGTAACAACATGATGTTGTAAAACTTCTTTAAAATCAAAGTATTTTAAAACATATTGCAAAGGAAAAAGCCAGTAATAACTGAAGGCCCATTATCTACAGAGGAAATAACATACAAGGGAAATTCTGACTGCGATATATCTGGAAACAGTTCTGTGGTAGCTTGTCTTCAATATGGCCATCATCAATTCCTTTTCTTCCTGTATGTGTGTGTGTATATGCATTCCCCCATCCAGCGCTAGAGTCTGTTCTTCCTTACCTTGAATCCAGGATGTAATTTGATTGACCAGTACAATGGGCAAGACTAATATCCTGGGGCTTCTGAGGCTGGATTATTAGAAGCCTTGCATCTTTTACCTAGACATATTCCAATAAGTCTTGCTCTGGAGAAAGCAATCCAATGTGTAAGAAATCCAACTACCCTGAAACCACCATGTGGTGATAATCACAAGCTACATGGGCAGACTCAATATATTAAGATGCCATGTGGAGAGAAAGAGAGACCAAGAAGTATTGGGGCACCAGACATTTGAATGAAGAGGTCATTTTGGAATTGTGTCTTCTAGCCCCAGGTGCCCAGCTGACACTGTCAGGGATCAGAAACAAACTACTCAGCCAAGATCTTCCGGAATTCCTGACCCACATATCAAAAGCAAATAAAATACTTATTTTGAGTCTCAGAATCTTGGGGTAGTGTGTTACCCACAAGGAGATAAATGGAGCAAGTTCCAATACCGTTACTAGAAAGTAGAAAAACCAACACTCTGAGCTTCCAACACAGAAGAGGTTGGTGTATTTCATTCAGGTTCCATTATGCAGCATGTGCTAACTATACTGGAATTTTTTGACACAGATTTAACTGAGACCGTTCTGGTTCAAAGAGCAAACTACAAAGAAATGACTGAAATAGTTGGATTATTGGGTCAGGGAATGCATCATAGACTCAGATATTGCTTTGACATATATTTTTATCTCGTTGTCTTATTTTCCTGCATCATTTAGATATAATATTCATAAAAGAGGCCCATTGCCCTGTACTAACTCTGCTAATGTTTTATTTATGATACGAAGGTCTCTCTTTGCCTTTTAGCTGGGCACTACAGGGATATTTCAATGAATTTTTAATCTTCATTTTTACCCTCCCTTAAAGCAGAGCTACAAGTGTCTCACAGACAGCTATGCTGAGCAACCAGGTATTTGTCAGACTGCCACATGAGTCATTTTTTTCAATGACAAAGCAGGTGGCTGCCCTGGAGGAGAACATAAAAGGAATCTCAGTAATCATGTCCTACTTGAGTTGCCTATATACTGCTGACTCAACAGCTGGCTCTATCCAGAAGAAAACAAGGCAGGAGATAAAATATAAACTAAAAACAAACAAATGAAAAGAAATGTAATAAAACCACCACTGAAACAATAACCACTTATTTCCTTTCAAAGAATGATTTCTTATAATGCATGCTTTACATGAAAATGTATAAAATAAATTACAACAGAAATCTTTATACTTTACAGGACATTGAATCTGGTGTTTCATCAACAAAGGCTGCTGGGACAAATGCAGTCACGTAGTCCTCAACTCCTTTCTTATTTACTGAATGGAATATCTAAGCCCAAAACAGTTCTAAAAGTTTTGAATTGGATCTTGGTCCAAGATCTACATCAGGAGTTTCCAGGCCTCATATTTACCACATGATTTGCTGATGGCATCATTACATAAAAGAAAATGTAATTTCTGAAAATACCTGCAATTAGATACTGAGGAGACGCATGTCATTCTCTTCTTCAATCCAATGGTAGACAAGAAAAGTCCCTCTAGTGGCATGTGGGGGCTTCTTAACCATCACCAGTGCCTGTGAACTTGTCAGTAGGCTTCTTCAACAGAATTGTTTTGTTTCTGATAAGATGAGACACACATTCTTAAGAAGAAAAAAAAAGCTATGTAATTATATGAAAAAGTTGGAATTCCTGGATAGGTAATAAAATATGGAGAGATTCAGAGATCTCCTCTTCCATAGATCACCAAAGCAAAGGTGTGATCACTAACCATTGTGTTAGTAGAGACCATTGATAGGATTACATCCCCACCTGAAACTAGGAAATAAACCTATGGCTGCGCTGAAGACCTTCTCTTTGGGAGTGACCACCAGAAAGTCTTTGACATTATGAGACAAGAAGACAAGTAATACGTACCAGGGAGGAAGAGTGAGGGCGAATAAGGGAAGAGGGCACCAGGACCATGAATAAAAGGCAAAGTGAGAGTTGAACATTTCTACCACTGACAGTCTGAAAACAAATTGACAGAAAGCATACCTGCAAGATAACGAAATAATTTTAAGTTCCCATGGTATAGTTATCAATGCCTGACAAAGTAGTTTTCAGACCTGATCATGAATCCTGAATCTTCACATTATTCTATGTTTTTATTGTATAAATAGGTATACAACTTGATACGGGCATACATTGTAAAATAATAAGCACCATCAAGCTAATCAATACATATATCACCTCACATGGTTACTTTGGGGGGTGCTGCATAAAAGCACTTAGGAGCTATTCTGCCAGAAAATTTCAAGTATAGAATACAGTAATGTTCCTTGTAGTCACCACACTCTACATTAGATCTCCAGAACTTACTCATCTTGCATACCTAAAATTTTGTACCTCTTGACCAACATCTCATTTTTCCCTCCTCCCAGTCTCTAGTAACCAGCATTCTGCTTCTATGAGTTTGATAGTTTGCCATCACTTCTGAAACTAAATCAATCCTTACTGCTTAGATAAGAGTTTGCTTTTCTTTACCCAGCCTTCTACTGTTGCTTCTACAAACCAGCCATACTGGCCACCTTCAACATCAGCTGATTTTCAGTCTCCTGCTGTTTCACTACATATACATATATTTGCTATTCATTACACCCAGAACACCTGTCTGGTGTCCCATTCCTGCTTAATTTTGTCAGTGCCCCACATACACAACTTTACCTGTGTAAATTTGTTTCCTTTTTCGGTTTTCAAAGCATCAAGTAAAGTCATTCCGTCAGGGAAAACTTCACCAACCCTCCCAGAAGAGGTTAGCAACCTATTCAAATGTTTATATTTAAATTCTTGGCTGTGTGTTAGTATTCTCACAATGTGGGCCAGCTCCTTCCCACATACTGCTAGGTTCCTTCATTTTGGGGCAAATGTCTGAACATAGCACTCTTTGCATTTCTGTGTATATATTTAAGCTTTGTCAACATACCATTGATTAGGGAAGGTTGTAGCTCTGTATTAGGGCTTATTAAAATTCAGTACAGCACATGTCTGCTCATGTAAAAATGTAGAAGTAATATCCATATACAGAACCCAAATGCCATGCTCAATTAAATACCAAGCACAATCCCAGCACATCTGCTCGGTACATGCTCTGGTCACAGCCTAATAGTCAATTGTACGATGACAAATAAATGCAGAATATATCATGTTAAGATAATTTTGTATTTTAGAAAATCTTAGTTTTAAATTTTGAGCCTTTGTGCTTGGATTTTTTTTTCACACGGAGAGTAATCAGCAATTCCTTTGATATCGTTAGTGATCTAACTTGAAACGAAAAAGTTTTATTATTCTTTTAAGCTGCTTTATCATTTTAATTAAAGAGTACAAACATAAGCCATTAAAAACGCAACTTCTTAACCTGTGAATCAGAATTTCTCCATGGTCTGTAAACCAAGAAGAACCAATCCATTATATTACTTTTTCTATCATCTTTAAGCCTGGATATACATTTTTATGTATAGCTAAAGAATCTCATTTCTCTTGATAAACTCTTTTGTGTATAAATACTTTGCCTTTAAATTTATAAACCAGATTTACAAAATATCGCTTTAAATGTATAAACCATATTTATTTATCAAAATACAACGATTCCAATTTGTGGTGAATATGAACTTTTCCCTCCAACCTGGGATATAAAAATTACATATCTCTTTTTTTCCTTTAAAATTATATTTAAAAAAAATTTTTTAATGTTTATTTATTTCTGAGACAGAGAGAGACAGAGCATGAGTTGGGGAGGGGCAGAGAGAGAGGGAGACACAGAATCAGAAGCAGGCTCCAAGCTCTGAGCTGTCATCACAGAGCCTGACACAGGACTCAAACTCACAAACCGTGAGATCATGACCTGAGTTGAAGTCGGTCGCTCAACCGACTGAGCCACCCAGGCGCCCCAGCTTTAAAATTATATTTTAAACAAAATTATATTTAATCTGTTTTATGTCTCTAAACCCCTGATGGGAGGAAATTAGATTTCAGTCACTATTGGGCTTCTCTCCTCTGTGGAGTCAAACATCCTGAAGTTATTGTCACTATTGATATACTTATGGTCCATGTGGTTCTCTAAAGGGAGACAGGTCCACTGCCTACCCAGGAAATCTGCTGAGATTAAGACTGGCCTCCTTAGGGTGTCATGCCACCTTTCCCCTAACAGAGAGCAAGCAGGAGGAAGCACAAAACTGCTTATGGAACTCACAAAATCCTGTCCCTTTCACCATCTGGGTTGAGTTTCTCAAATGCTCACTGAAATTTGTCCTCAGATTTTTTTGTTTTTTTAAGACTCAGGGGTGAAATGTTTAAAGGATCCCTTTCCCCAAAAACAACAATAAAACTGGATAAAATTGTTGATAATAATTGAGGGCTCTTGAAGCTGACTAAATATAAGCAATACATTGAGAAGTATTTTTTTCAAGAAAAATGACTCACCTTTGAGTAAGAACAGTGGGAATCAGGAGCCTTCTTGTCAGGGGCTGCTTTCACCAACCACTTTCCCCGCCCAGTGTCCAGATCAGTAGGCACAGTGCCGCCACCAGGACGAGACAGCCCATGGAAATCTGTTGCTTCACTGAGAGGGGGCAGACTTGATTTTGTGCAAAGGGCAGAGAGGCCATGCCCCGTAGTGTTTGTGAGTAAAAATGGCAAAATTGGTAGGAAACGGGCAAGGAAAGCTGATAATGCTTCTAAAATGAGATAATAGTTGTCCTTAGAGCGAGCAGTAAACTGACCGAGCCAGAAACTTAACACACAAATCCTAGAAATGAGAAGAAACAGCCACAGAGGGCTGCATACCAGCTTTCCACATATCCATGGCAGACTCGGGGAAGCTACTACATATATGGAAAGGAGATATGGACTTTGAAATACCCAAAGTCACGATTAAAAAGAAGAATAAAGAAGAACTATGAATAATTTAGACCCCTATCTAACACCATCTACAAAAATCAAATAAAAAACGTATCTTAGGTTAAATGTAAGGGTCAAAACTATATTACTTCTCGTAGCAAACAGAAGAAAAAAATGAGACTTTGGATTACACAAAGGTTTCTTAGATACGAAATAAAAAGACAATCCGTAAAAAGACCAAAAAAATGGGCCTCATTAAAATTTTTGTTCTTCAAGAAACACTGTTATGCAGGTAAAATATAAGGTACAGACTGGGAGAAATATTTGCAAATCATGTATCTGTTAAAGGATGTATATTCGTGGCACCTGGGTGGCTCAGTTGGTTGAGCCACTGATTCTTGATTTCCAATCGGATCATGTTCCCAGGGTCTTGGGATCAAACCTCGTGTCAGGCTCTATGCTGAGCATGGAGACTGCTTAAAATTCTCCCTCTCTCTCCCTCTGCCCCTCTCCCTCGCTCATGCTCTCTTTCTCTAAAATAAAACAAAAAGGATGTATATTCATAATATGAAATAAATTTTACAATTCACTAAGATGACAAGCAATCCAGTTTAAAAACGGGCAAAATATTTTATAACACATTTCACGTAAGGGGATATATAAATGGCTAATAAACACATGTAAAGTTGTTCAATGTAGTCAATACTCATTTTGTCATTTTGCCCAAAAATTCATTAATAAAATTCTAATGAAATACTACTAGACATCCACTGGAATAGTTAGCATCAAAAAGTCTGATGTTAGCAAGTGTTGGCAAAAACATAGAGAAAATGGAACTTCACACAATCCTGGTGGGGATGTAAAATGGTACAGATGGCTTTGGAAAAGATTTTGGCAATTTCTTAAAAAGTTAAATTAATAATAAGCTTAATTCCATTCTTAAGAGTATGAGTTATCAAAACATATATCTAAACAAAGTCTTCTATGCAAATGCTCATAGCAACATTTTTCTGAATCGCTAAAAACTGGAAACAATCCGGGGCGCCTGGGTGGCTTAGTCGGTTGAGCCTCCGACTTCAGCTCAGGTCATGGTCTCACCGGTCTGTGAGTTCGAGCCCCGCGTCGGGCTCTCTGCTGACAGCTCAGAGCCTGGAGCCTGCTTCCGATTCTGTGTCTCCCTCTCTCTCTGCCCCTCCCCTGTTCACACTCTGTCTCTCTCTGTCTCAAAAATAAATAAACGTTAAATTAAAAAAAAAAAAAAACTGGAAACAACCCAAAAATCTATCAATTAGTGACTAAAGAAAATGTGGTATATCTATGCACAATGAAATTTAATTCTGCAATAAAAAGAACAAATTGTTGATACATGTTACAACATGAAAGAACCTAGAAAGAAGTCCGGCACAGAAGACCATACACTGTGGTTCCATTTGCATAAAATTTTCAGAAAAGGCAAATCCCTAGAGATAAAAGTAGATTAGTGGTTGCCTGGAGCTGAGGAAGGAATGGAGATTCTGCAAATGAATACACAGGAACTTTCTGAGTGATGGAATGGTCTACAACCTTACAGTATTTTCGCAATAATTACAACTATAAATTTTGCTAAAAATATTGAATTGTGCATTTGAAACAGATATATTTTATAGTATTTGAGCTATAGTAAAAAAATCTGATAAAAAAAACTAACTTCACTTCTCAATGGTCTTTAGAAAAGCAGATACTTGAGTCTTTTAAGGAAGTTGCTGATACTAAGATTAGTTAGAATATTCTGATCTTCTTTTGTATTACGTGTTACATTTATGTGAAATTGGCTTATGCTATTTAAAAAGGATGGAAACTAAATTAATTATAATTTATTTTTCAGTTTATGTTTTTAAACCTGTTAACACTTATCTATAGTTCAGTGATGTATTTTTGAAAAATGGAAATATTTTTGCTTTTGAAAAGAGAAGTAAATCATTTGGAAAACTTTCCAAAAAGGATTATCTATGCCTGACTTGACTAACACTTAAAATTAGGTTTTTGTTTTTAGTAGATTAAATCAACAAAACAAACTGCCTGTTTTCTTCAAGTCATAGAAAATGACAAATTTGTTAGCATAAATTGTAGGTGTATTTATTAATAAAGCTAATACAATTAGTATTTTCCTAGAATTCTCCACATTGAGAATGTATGAATTGCTCTTAATTGTCGCATTGGAGAAACATCAAATCATTAAGCTCTTCCTTCGGGGCTTTTAGTGACGGTGAGGTAATCTCCCTGTGCTTACTGATGAGGTCCTCCAGCTCCTTCCCCGACACTCCCAGCTTCCTCCCCTGCTTCTCCCTCTAAGGCCACACAGGTCCTCAGCTACATAATCTGCTCTCCTTACTTAAACTCCTAGACTCAGAACTGTGCTGTTGTTCTATACAATTCCTAAAATTAGCCCTGAGTTACACTATTGTGATATTGAAAATATTCTGATCTATTTTTTCATCATTGACTATGCTGAAATCGAGAACTACCTTCAATATTCATTCATTTAATCCTTTTTTACCAGGTTATAAAGCACGCCTTCCTTTCTTGTTTGTTGTTTTGTTTTGTCAGATAGTCACTATTAGAATACTCAACCCCAGCTTTCAGATAGCAGCCAAACAAAATAACCTAGTGTGTCATTCTCAATATCATCCTCTCCTTCATTAGTCAAGTTTCCCCCACTGGTTAGCAAACTACTTATATTGTTAGAGACTTACAAGTTAAAAAAAAAAATGTTTATTTTTCTTGCTCCTGGATCCAGAGGTGAAAGAGTGACTCTGCTTCTTCAGGCTTTTAGTTTTGCTCAGGTCTGCTTCATGTGTCTTCATGATTCTGGGTCCAGTGGTTACTATGGAATAAGTTTCTCATTGATGATCATAAGAGAGCAGGAGAGAAGACCAAATCAGGAAAGCGTTTTTAAAATCTCTCCCTGCATCATATAAACCGGCTAAATCCATCTCGATGTGATGGGAATGTGTTTTCCATCCAGATGGGGATACATTGCAAATTTCCATGACTGAAAAGTAGGAGTGTACTGCACAGATTAATAATTGGAACAGCAATCCAGTGTATCACGAATCCCTTCGGCGGGAATCTATTAGCTCAGAACCAAGTGTGTGTATGTGTATATATAATGATAACATAATGTATATTATATTTATTTATTTATTTATTTTGAGGGGGAGAAAGAGAGAGCAAGTGGGGAGGGTCAAAGGGAGAGGGTGAGTGAAAGAATCCCAAGCAGGCCCCACACTGTCAGCACAGAGCCTGAAACGGGGCTTGATGTCACGAACCACAAGATCACGGCCTGAGCCCAATCAAGAGTCGGACCCTTACCCGGCTGAGCCATGCAGGTGTCCCCAAGTATGTATATCTTGACTTTCATCCTTCTCTTCCTTACAGAAGTTTATGTCTATAAAAATACTTTGTCAGTCCTGTTCTATCAGTTACCTATTGCTGCTTTATGTTTTATATGTAATCACAGCCATCTCAGTGCCGTGCAACAGTAAACATGTATTTCTCACCTACGTGTTTGCACTTGGCTGGGACAGCTCTGCCTCAGGCTGTCCTGTCCCTCAGTGGGACAGCTAGGGTGGCTCTCTTTATATATTTCATTCTTGAATCAAGAGGGAGAGGCGGTGTCTACCTTCAATGTGTTTTTCTTATGGCATAGCAGTTGGGCAAGAAGGCAACTGAACTGCACAAGCAATACCAGCCTGCGCCCATATTACGTTGCTAACATCTCATTTGCCAAAGCGTCACATAGCCAAGCTAGAGTGAAGGGGAAGAAAAAACTACATCTGATGCCACATGAAGCCATAGTCAGCTGCCTTAGTCCCACTTAGTCATTTCCTTAACATATACCCTAAGGCTGTGCCACTTACTTTTGATTTAGCATGCTGTAGTTTTATTTAAAAACACTGAAATTTCTGGACCTCTGTATTCCCTCTAAGGTGCCCTTAAATTGGCCAGTTCCTTTTTGTGCTCATCTTCCTTCTGTTTTAACTTTCATGGTAGCTAGCTCATGCTTTCAAATCTTTGCATCCAGACTTTCTTGCCCAGTGTAGCAAGTTTATGGGTATATTGTCTGACTGCAGTTTACCACATATTTTGCCGCTACAGAATAGAGATTATAATTTTTGCAGCCTCTGGCAGAAGGGTTTTGTTTGTTTGTTTGTTTTTTGCCAAAATCCAATGCACTTATTTTAGGTTTTTGTTATGACACCACCCCTATCCACACACTAAAATTGAAATTGGTCAAGGTTTGGTCAGGAAAACAGAAACCATTCTATATATTCTGATTTAATACAAAACTTAATACAGAATTAAGTTGAAAGAGCACAGAGGTCAGAGAGACTCAATGTGGGTCAGAGGATTTGACACTGAACCAGTTGGGAGCTGGTTCTCACAAGCTAACCAGGTCATGTCTCTGTTTATTTATCCACCCACATCGCCTAGCTGCAACCTCTTCCAGAGAACAATGGGTTCTGCTTTTCATCTGCCTTCCAAACCATACATGAATTCGTCCTTTGAGCAAACAAACTAGAAAAATCAAGAGGATTCTGGGAAACATAATAATCAGCCTTACAATTTGGTGGAACTGAGTTGACATCAGAAAATCCAGTTTGGTCATGTTTTCACAAACGGACACGTGGATCTGTGAGACTTAAATGTTGAGTTTCTCTCTTGGAAATCTCTAGGCACTCTAAATTAAATCACAGTGTTTATGCATGTACACCAAGGATTTAGGACATCAATTTGGAATGAAATGGACTACAGAAGAAATTATGGAACCCATAGATACACATTTTAAAATGACTGTTTTCTCTCTTGAGAAGGCTTTTACTGAAGCCATTATATCAGTTACCTAATATATGAGTCCCGTCTTTTAATAACAGTGAAAAAATCAAACATCACTACCAGTGTACCAAAGATATCTTTGAATGGTTTATTTCCTATTCTCTTTCTATCTTGTTTAAATGTAATATTTAAATTTAAGAACCAATGTGAAAGTATTATTTGGGATAAGTATACCATTAATCAACATAAAACACGGTTATTTGTATGAGCTTGAAGATATTTCCTGATGAGAAAATTTGATTGTGAAATTCCTAAAAAATATATTTCTGCAGGGTTAGTATTGATAATCTTGAAACTCATAACTGGAAATTTGGGAAACAAGAATAAAAATGGAAAATTAGGGACTTTATGAGCATCCTGTATACTTCATGCCTCGTAGTGACAAATAAAAGTGATTATAGGTATTAAATGTTGGTTTATACTGAGGGATAGGAGAAGAAGTTTCAAACTAAATACTAAAATATGTGAATTTTGGTGTGTTTTTTTTTCACTAAATGTGTGATTTGTAGTAGTTGGTTAACCTAAGACTTGCTTTCCTAAATTTTTAAAATAAAAGATTGAGACTAAAATGACAATTTTCTATTTCAAATCTATAGTTATGAAATACTAAAAATATTTAAGGATATAATTTAAGCTAGGAAAAGATTAAAGGTAATCCAAATATTTCTATTTTTTTTTTACTATCTGAAAATTATCCCCACACTTAACTATTTAAAACAACAAACAAACATTCCTTATTTCTCACTATCTTGGGGGTCAATAGAGCAGTTTTTTTTTAAGTTTATTTATTTATTTTAAAAGAGAGAGAGAGCAGGGGAGGGACAGAGAGAGAGAGAGAGGGAGAGAGAGAGAGAGAGAGAGAGACTCCCAAGCAGGCTCTGCACCATCATCACAGAGCCCCATGTGGGGCTCAAACTCATAAACTGTGAAATCATGACCTGATCTGAAACCAGAAGTTGGGTGCTTAACTAACTGAGCCACCCAGGCACTCAGCAGAGCAGTTTTTCAGGTCTGGGCTGGTTTGTCTATGATGGCATCCATTGCTTGTTTGGTAGTGAAAGGCTTGTTGGTTTGGGGGACAAGTTGACTCAGGTGAGATGGTTTAGTTCTATTGCACATGGCTCTCGTTCTCCAGTATGTCAGCCCAGGCTTTTTCATGCGGCAGTCATAAGGTTCATATATCAGCAAGAGAAGGCAATGCCAAATGAGTGTTCTTCAAGCCTCTGCTTGTATCAGATTTGCTATTTTCTTATTGACCAAAGCATATCATACAGTCAAGCCTACTTCCAGACATGGAGAAATGGATTCCCCTTCTTAATGGAGGGAGTGGCAAAATCACACTGCAATGAGAATATGAATACATGAATGGGAAGAATTTGTGACCCATTTTGCAATCTCCCATCCATCCTATTCTCTAGCCAAACTGAGCTATATAATTTTTTTTATATGTAATTCATACAATCTTCCAAGTTTTGGTTCATTCATATATTTCTGTGCCTCTAAAACTTTCTCTTGTATTTGTAAATTCTTGCAGTTCTTACCTCTTGTAGAGTATGGAGTTACTTAGCAACTTCCAGGTTTTTATTGGCATGAACAGAGAAAATAAAAAAGATGAGACAGAGCCTGGATTTTGCAGGTGTTGAGCAGGCTTCACAAGAGAAGACCTATGCTAAAGGGTAACATAAGGATGCTAGATCCAGAGAGCTTATGAGAGTATCTTGAGGCAAATGATGGGCACAGGAAAAAAATGTGCAAAAATAAGCTATTTTCTTCTTAATTTTATTGAGACATAGTCTTTTCTTTTACAATGCAGTTGAGGAATGAGACTACCCACATCAAGAACTGTGTGTGTTAGAATTTTAACACATAGACATTAAAAGATTTGTTGGAGACACATGGTGTGCTCTTACATTAAAAACTTTGTGGAAAGAAGTCATTTCATAACAGAGTTATGAAAATATAGGAGTCTATAAAAGGGAAATAGATTAACCTACAGGATGCTTGTTTGGACCAATAAGGTCATGAAATGCAATCCAAATTTTACAAAATCATTACATTTTTGTGCTCTTAAGGACAGAGTTTATGTTTGTTTATATTTCTGAATGTGTGAACCCACGAAACTAGAAAAGACATTTGGAAAAACAGTAAGACCTTTCAGTTTCCTAAAATACTGTCAGTATTGTAAATATTAAAAGCATGTATAAATCCTATTTATTTTTAAATATTTACATTATACAAATATGAATACTTTGCAGATTACCTTCAGCCTAGGTTTTATGTTTACTTTGGACAATTTTAAATGATCTTCAAAGTCACTTTGATTTGTAATTTTCTACACTCCTCAAAACTTAATAAAACTTTCTTTGGCTTTAGAGCTAGTCAAACACATCATTTAGACTACCAATTAAATATGCAAATATTTAATCAAATATATTATTATTAACCCAAAGTTTTAATCCAGATCACTTAAATAATGTCATATTCATTCAAGGATTTTATAAAAAGTATACTGTCCATCACATGGAATATATAAAATTTCAAAACTATTGCTCATAAAAATTAGAAAAGAATATCAGGGAATAGTTAAAATAAAATTTTAGGTGCTCAAGTGTTTGGATACCTTTGTATATGTGATTGCCTATATGACTTCTAAATATTTAAAAGTCGTGTAGTAGAAACAACATGTGCTTTTTACCAACTACAAGTAAGTGGCAACTCCACCACATAATAGATGTTTGATTTTAGGCAAAGTATCACTTATCTAAACGTTAGTATCCTTTTTTTTTTTTTTTTTTTTTCTCTGACAGAGTGTTAGCGGGGAGGGGCAGAGAGAGAGGAAGATACAGAATTCAAAGCAGGCTCCAGGCTCTGAGCTGTCAGCACAGAGCCTGGGGGCTCAAACTCAGGAACCACGAGATCATGACATGAGCAGAAGTCAGATGCTTAACCGACTGAGCCATCCAGATGCCCCTAAACTTTAGTATCCTTAAATTATATGAAGACTGTAGTAATACTAGCATTCAGAAAGTTTTTTTTTCTGAATGAAATAATGTAATACATGGTAAAGCTCTTTGAAATTGTACACAAATACATAATTTTAGCTCTACTCTGTATATCTATACAGAAGGAACAATATATGAAGAATACCTAATTTTTAAATGCCCATAGTAATATTCAATAATAATTATAAGTATCATTTATTTTATGCTAACTTTGGTCCAGACACTGAACAAAGGCTTTAAAATTATCTTTACTCTTCATCATGTCCTTATAAAGTAATCTTTACACATTTTACAGTTGAAGAAATAGAGCTACTTATCAGTTGTGGAACTAGGTTTTATTTCAAACTTTGCCATGTTCATGTATCTGATTTTGACCATTATGTCAGCTTTTCCAATGTCTAGTCTTGGAATAAATGGGTAAATATAGTTTTAAAACACTCTAACCTATGTTTTTTAAAAGTAATGCACAAATTGTATAATATATTAAAGTTTCTGAGACACTAAAGTTTCTGAGATATGTTGTAATAAATGTTATTTAAGTGTATTTGAACCTGAAATTCCCGAGTGAATTGATTAAATTATTCTTTTATCGTGTTCACTTCAGCTTGTCATTTCTTCGTGCGTGGGTGCATGGTTATGTACCCATGTGTGTGTTACTGCAAGGGAGGGCTTCTATGTCATACTGTATTCAAACCTCATGATTTGAAGTTCTAATTATAAAATTTAAATATTTGTATTTAATCTGGATGTTCAAGTTATTTGCTTCTAATCTAGTGTCTTCCTTGGTATACGCATGTGGCTTTAATCATTACATAGTACCATGTGTAAACTTTTCCCCAAATTTGCATTTGAAGATCATTCCTATGAGACTGTAACTAAAAATGTACTTCCTTTAAGAAAGATGTGTTAGATTTGTCAAGAAACCCTGTTTCTTGACATATATATATATATATATATTTTTTTTTTTTTCCCCCCATGAAGAAATTTTTGGTGAGCCCATTTTGATACTTGATGTTTTTTTTTTCTTTTTTGATGAAGTTGCTTCATGATTTTAGTACTGGCATTTTTATTCTGAAATATCACTGTTTCATCTACACTTGGGTTTCTGACCTTTGTCAGTAATGCCTTTTAAGTAGCAGTCTTGATATGGTTGGATGGGAGAAGACAGAAAGTGGCATATCTGGAGGATTAAGATGGAAAGTAGTCTGTAGGGTTTGATCAAAGCTGATGGGTGGAGATTGACTTGCAGACTTCAAAAGAGGTAATAAAGGTGTTTTGGGCGATAATACAACACTGAATGGATATAACACTTCCTTCATATCTTTGTTACATAAAAAAAGAAAGTAGTTTGATTCTACTATTATGTTTTTCACTCCAGCAATACCACTCTCCTTAAATTATTACACGTTTATATCTTGCTATCTGATAGAGTACATTTAAATATTCCTTTGGAAAATTTCTTGGCTATTCTTTCATTACTTTTCGCCTATATAAGTTTCAGAACCTACTTGAAAATTTCATGGTAAATGTGATTGTATTGTATTAATAAATTAGTTTAGGAAGAACCAATATTTTTCTACTGTGGGATATTACCATTCTAATGTTATATTTATATACATCTCATATTTGATATATTTTAATGTATTTTCTAATGAAATTTTTAGGATTTCAAATTGAAACTAGTATTATCACAATTATTCATAAGCATATGTGTCATAAACAAGATCTGTTGCATGGTGACGATTATGTTTATTCACTTTCCCGTATTTACATTGCTTCTCTTTTATTTCATTTAACTCTAGGATTTTTTACACAGGCAGTCGTATCTTACGCAAATGATTACATGTTTTTGCTTTTTCTCTGTCTCTCCATTATTTATACCTTTATTTCTTTTTCTTTTCTTATTACTTAACTACCTCATAGCTCAACAATAATAATAATACAATGGTAAGAATTTATGACTTATAATTGACTTGATAGATAATGTTTCTAATATTTAATTACTAATTTCTATGGAATTCCAGTAATTTTTCTTTATCAAGTTGTGTGTGTATGTGTGTATGTGTGTATGTGTCTGCTAGTTAATTTCTCCTTTGCTCTCTTTTTAGGAGTTTGCTATCAGTTGTAAAAGATACCATTATATTTCTTCTGTTGATACTATTCATATTTTTATTTCTTCTTGATTTTAACTTAAAAGAAATAATAACAAAACCATTTATTACATGTAGTTTTTTAAATTACTAGAAAGAATGATAAATACAATTACTTTAGAATTATTTATTCTATGTAGGGATATAAACTATTTATAATATTGTGTCTCTTTGTTTATTTTTCAGATTTACCAAGGTAGTCTATTTTGTTAACATTTTAAAGGAATTCCTTTTAAATTTAATCTACTGAATTTAATATAATTGAATGCTATTTTTTGTTTCATATACTTTTTATTTTATTTTTTTTAATATATAAGATTTATTGTCAAATTGGTTTCCATACAACACCCAGTGTTCATCCCAAAAGATGCCCTCTTCAATACCCATCACCCACCCTCCCCTCCCTCCCCCCCCCCCCCCCCCCCCCCCACCCCCCGCCATCAACCCTCAGTTTGTTCTCAGTTTTTAAGAGTCTCTTATGCTTTGGCTCTCTCCCACTCTAACCTCTTTTTTTTTTTTCCTTCCCTTCCCCCATGGGTTTCTGTTAAGTTTCTCAGGATCCACATAAGAGTAAACACATATGGTATCTGTCTTTCTCTGTATGGCTTATTTCACTTAGCATCACACTCTCCAGTTCCATCCACGTTGCTACAAAGGGCCATATTTTGTTCTTTCTCATTGCCACATAGTACTCCATTGTGTATATAAACCACAATTTCTTTATCCATTCATCAGTTGATGGGCATTTAGGCTCTTTCCATAATTTGGCTATTGTTGAGAGTGCTGCTATAAACATTGGGGTACAACTGCCCCTATGTATCACCACTGCTGTATCCCTTGGGTACATTCCTAGCAGTGCTACTGCTGGATCATAGGGTAGGTCTATTTTTAACTTTTTGAGGAACCTCCACATGTTTTCCAGAGCGGCTGCACCAGTTTGCATTCCCACCAACAGTGCAAGAGGGTTGCCGTTTCTCCACATCCTCGCCAGCATCTATAGCCTCCTGATTTGTTCATTTTGGCCACTCTGACTGGCGTGAGGTGATATCTGAGTGTGGTTTTGATTTGTATTTCCCTGATAAGGAGCGACGTTGAGCATCTTTTCATGTGCCTTTTGGCCATCCGGATGTCTTCTTTAGAGAAGTGTCTATTCATGTTTTCTGCCCATTTCTTTACTGGATTATTTGTTTTTATGATGTGGAGTTTGGTGAGCTCTTTATAGATTTTGGATACTAGCCCTTTATCCGATATGTCATTTGCAAATATCTTCTCCCATTCTGTTGGTTGCCTTTTAGTTTTGTTGATTGTTTCCTTTGCTGTGCAGAAGCTTTTTATCTTCATGAGGTCCCAATAATTCATTTTTGCTTTTAATTCCCTTGCCTTTGGGGATGTGTCAAGTAAGAAATTGCTACGGCTGAGGTCAGAGAGGTCTTTTCCTGCTTTCTCCTCTAGGGTTTTGATGGTTTCCTGTCTCACATTCAGGTGCTTTATCCATTTTGAGTTTATTTTTGTGAATGGTGTGAGAAAGTGGTCTAGTTTCAACCTTCTGCATGTTGCTGTCCAGTTCTCCCAGCACCATTTGTTAAAGAGACTGTCTTTTTTCCATTGGATATTCTTTCCTGCTTTGTCAAAGATTAGTTGGCTTTCTCCTCTAGGGTTTTGATGGTTTCCTGCTTTCTCCTGTAGGGTTTTGATGGTTTCCTGTCTCACATTCAGGTGCTTTATCCATTTTGAGTTTATTTTTGTAAATGGTGTGAGAAAGTGGTCTAATTTCAACCTTCTGCATGTTGCTGTCCAGTTCTCCCAGCACCATTTGTTAAAGAGACTGTCTTTTTTCCATTGGATATTCTTTCCTGCTTTGTCAAAGATTAGTTGGCCATACTTTTGTGGGTCTCATTCTGGGGTTTCTATTCTATTCTATTGGTCTATGTGTCTGTTTTTGTGCCAATACCATGCTGTCTTGATGATTACAGCTTTGTAGTAGAGGTTAAAGTCTGGGATTGTGATGCCTCCTGCTTTGGTCTTCTTCAAAATTACTTTGGCTATTCAGGGCCTTTTGTGGTTCCATATGAATTTTAGGATTGCTTGTTCTAACTTCGAGAAGAATGCTGGTGCAATTTTGATTGGGATTGCATTGAATGTGTAGATAGCTTTGGGTAGTATTGACATTTTGAAAATATTTATTCTTCCAACCCATGAACAATGAATGTTTTTCCATTTCTTATATCTTCTTCAATTTCCTTCATAAGCTTTCTATAGTTTTCAGCATACACATCTTTTACATCTTTGTAAAATCTTTAGATTTATTCCTAGGTATTTTATGCTTCTTGGTGCAATTGTGAATGGGATCAGTTTCTTTATTTGTCTTTCTGTTGCTTCATTGTTAGTGTATAAGAATGCAACTGATTTCTGTACATTGATTTTGTACCCTGCAACTTTGCTGAATTCATGTATCAGTTCTAGCAGACTTTTGGTGGAGTCTATCGGATTTTCCAGGTATAATATCATGTCATCTGCAAAAAGTGAAAGCTTAACTTCATCTTTGCCAATTTTGATACCTTTGATTCCCTTTTGTTGTCTGATTGCTGATGCTAGAACTTCCAACACTGTTAAACAACAGCGGTGAGAGTGGACATCCCTGTCGTGTTCCTGATCTCAGGGAAAAAGCTCTCAGTTTTTCCCCATTGAGGATAATGTTAGCTGTGGGCTTTTCATAAATGGCTTTTATGATGTTTAAGTATGTTCCTTCTATCCCGACTTTCTCGAGGGTTTTTAATAAGAAAGGATGCTGAATTTTGCAAATGCTTTTTCTGCATCGATTGACAGGATCATATGGTTCTTATCTTTTCTTTTATTAATGTGATGTATCACACTGATTGATTTGAGAATATTGAACCAGCCCTGCATCCCAGGAATGAATCCCACTTGATCATGATGAATAATTCTTTTTATATGATGTGGAATTCGATTTGCTAGTATCTTGTTAAGAATTTTTACATCCATATTCATCAGGGATATTGGCCTGTAGTTCTCTTTCTTTACTGCGTCTCTGTCTGGTTTAGGAATCAAAGTAATACTGGCTTCATAGAATGAGTCTGGAAGTTTTCCTTCCCTTTCTATTTTTTGGAATAGCTTGAGAAGGATAGGTATTATCTCTGCTTTAAACGTCTGGTAGAACTCCCCTGGGAAGCCATCTGGCCCTGGACTCTTATTTGTTGGGAGATTTTTGATAACTGATTCAATTTCTTCACTGGTTATAGGTCTGTTCAAGCTTTCTATTTCCTCCTGATTGAGTTTTGGAAGAGTGTGGATATTTAGGAATTTGTCCATTTCTTCCAGGTTGTCCAATTTGTTGCCATATAATTTTTCATAGTATTCCCTGATAATTGCTTGTATTTCTGAGGGATTGGTTGTAATAATTCCATATTCACTCATGATTTTATCTATTTGGGTCATCTCCCTTTTCTTTTTGAGAAGCCTGGCTAAAGGTTTATCAATTTTGTTTATTTTTTCAAAAAACCGACTCTTGGTTTCATTGATCTGCTCTACAGCTTTTTTAGATTCTATATTGTTTATTTCTGCTCTGATCTTTATTATTACTCTTCTTCTGCTGGGTTTGGGGTGACTTTGCTGTTCTGCTTCTATTTCCTTTAGGTGTGCTGTTAGATTTTGTATTTGGGATTTTTCTTGTTTCTTGAGATAGGCCTGGATTGCAGTATATTTTCCTCTCAGGACTGCCTTCGCTGCATCCCAAAACGTTTGGATTGTTGTATTTTCATTTTCGTTTGATTCCATATATTTTTTAATTTCCTCTCTAATTGCCTGGTTGACCCACTCATTCTTTAGTAGGGTGTTCTTTAACCTCCATGCTTTTGGAGGTTTTCCAGACTTTTTCCTGTGGTTGATTTCAAGCTTAATAGCATTGTGGTCTGAAAGTATGCATGGTATGATCTCAATTCTTGTATACTTATGAAGGGCTGTTTTGTGACCCAGTATGTGATCTATCTTGGAGAATGTTCCATGTGCACTCGAGAAGAAAGTATATTCTGTTGCTTTGGGATGCAGAGTTCTAAATATATCTGTCAAGTCCATCTGATCCAATGTATCATTCAGGGCCCTTGTTTGTTTATTGACCGTGTGTCTAGAAGATCTATCCATTGTTGTAAGTGGGGTATTAAAGTCCCCTGCAATCACCACATTCTTATCAATAAGGTTGCTTATGTTTGTGAGTAATTGTTTTATATATTTGGGGGCTCCTGTATTCGGTGCATAGACATTATAATTGTTAGCTCTTCCTGATGGATAGACCCTGTAATTATTACATAATGCCCTTCTTCATCTCTTGTTACAGCCTTTAATTTAAAGTCTAGTTTGTCTGATATAAGTATGGCTACTCCAGCTTTCTTTTGACTTCCAGTGGCATGATAAATAGTTCTGCATCCCCTCACTTTCAATCTGAACGTGTCCTCAGGTCTAAAATGAGTCTCTTGTAGACAGCAAATACATAGGTCTTGTTTTTTTTATCCATTCTGATACCCTATGTCTTTTGGTTGGTGCATTTAGTCCATTTACATTCAGTGTTATTATAGAAAGATATGGGTTTAGAGTCATTGTGATGTCTGTAGGTTTCATGCTTGTAGTGAAGTCTCTGGTACTTTGTCTCACAGGATCCCCTTTAGGATCTGTTGTAAGGCCGGTTGAGTGGTGATGAATTCCTTCAGTTCTTGTTTGTTTAGGAAGACCTTTATGTCTCCTTCTATTCTAAATGACAGATTTGCTGGAAAAAGGATTCTCAGCTGCATATTTTTTTCTGTTCATCACATTGAAGATTTCCTGCCACTTCTTTCTGGCCTGGCAGGTTTCAGTAGAGAGATCCGTCACAAGTCTTATCAGTCTCCCTTTATATGTTACAGCACATTTATCCCTAGCTGCTTTCAGAATTTACTCTTTATCCTTGTATTTTGCCAGTTTCACTATGATATGTCGTGCAGAAGATCGATTCAAGTTACGTCTGAAGGGAGTTCACTGTGCCTCTTGGATTTCAGTGCCTTTTTCCTTCCCCAGTTCAGGGAAGTTCTCAGCTATGATTTCTTCAAGTACACCTTCAGCACCTTTCCCTCTCTCTTCCTCCTCTGGAATACCAATTATGCGTAGATTATTTCTGTTTAGTGCATCACTTAGTTCTCTAATTTTCCCCTCATACTCCTGGATTTTTTTATCTCTCTTTTTCTCAGCTTCTTCTTTTTCCATAAGTTTATCTTCTAGTTCACCTATTCTCTCCTCTGCCTCTTCAATCCGAGCCGTGGTCATCTCCATTTCATTTTGCTTCTCATTAATAACATTTTTTTAGCTCCTCCTGGCTGTTCCTTAGTCCCTTGATCTCTGTAGCAAGAGATTCTCTGCTGTCCTTTGTACTGTTTTCAAGCCCAGCGATTAATTTTATGACTATTATTCTAAATTCACTTTCTGTTATATTGTTAAAATCGTTTTTGATCAGTTCGTTAGCTGTCGCTATTTCCTGGAGATTCTTTTGAGGGGAATTCTTCCGTTTTGTCATTTTGGATAGTCCCTGGAGTGGTGCAAAACTGCAGGGCACTTCCCCTGTGCTGTCTTGAATAATTTGCGTTGGTAGGTGGGGCCGCAGTCAGACCTGATGTCTGCCCCCAGCCCACTGCTGGGGCCACAGTCAGAATGGTGTGTGCCTTCTCTTCCCCTCTCCTAGGGGCAGGATTCACTGTGGGGTGGCGTGGCCCGTCTGGGCTACTTGCACACTGCCAGGCTTGTGGTGTTGGGGATCTGGCATATTAGCTGGGGTGGATAGGCAAGGTGCACAGGGGCGGGAGGGGCAGGCTCAGCTAGCTTTTCCTTTGGTGATCCGCTTTGGGAGGGGCCCTGCGGCACCAAGAGGGAGTCAGACCCGCACCGGAGGGATGGAACCACAGAAGCACATCATTGGGTGTTTGCACAGTGCAAGCAAGTTCCCTGGCAGGAACTGGTTCCCTTTGGGATTTTGGCTGGGGGATGGGCGAGAGAGATGGCACTGGCGAGCACCTTTGCTCCCCGCCAAGCTGTGCTCTGTCCTCCAGGGCTCAACAACTCTCCCTCCCGTTGTCCTCCAGCCCTCCTGCTCTCTGAGCAGAGCTGTTAACTTATAACCTTCCAGATGGTAAGTCCGCTTGCTGTTGGAACACACTCTGTCTGGCCCCTCCGCTTTTGCAAGCCAGACTCGGGGGCTCTGCTTTGCCAGCGGGCTGCCCCTCCGCCCCGGCTCCCTCCTGCCAGTCGGTGTAGCGCGCACCGCCTCTCCGCCCTTCCTACCCTCTTCTGTGGGCCTCTCCTCTTCGCTTGGCTCTGGAGAATCCATTCTGCTAGTCTTCTGGCGGTTTTCTGGGTTATTTAGGCAGGTGTGGGTGGAATCTACGTGATCAGCAGGACGTGGTGAGCCCAGCGTCCTCCTACGCCGCCATCTTCCTCTATCCCTCCTGCCTTTATTTTGTTGTTTTTTAAGATTTTCTTTTAGTTTGCTATTTTTTTCTCTTTTCCTGAAATGGATCATATATTTGTTTACTTCCAATATTTCTTATTTGCTAATAAATTTATTTATAGCAAAACTTTGGCTTTGAACTTCCCTGGGCTTTAAATTTACTGGCTTAAAACCATCATTTAGGGGCGCCTGGGTGGCTCAGTTGGTTAAGCCTCTGACTCTTGGTTTCTGCTCAGGTCATGATCTCATGGTTTCATGGGTTTCCAGCCCCCAGTGTAGGGACTCTGCTGACAGAGGGGAGCCTTCTTAGGTTTCTGTCTCCTCTCTCTGCCACTCCCCCACTTGTTATCTCTCTCTCAAAATAAATAAAAATAAACTTAAAATAAAGTAATCACTTAGTTTAGTCATGTTTTTATTGGTCAGAAATTTACTGAGGGTTCAGCTGAAGGGTTGCTTTCAAAATAGTTTCTGTACTCATGACTGGCAATTTAGTGTCTTTCTTTCTATGTGGCATCTTATCCCCTAAGACCTCTCCATGTTTTTGGGGTTTTCCCATAATGATAGTCTTAAGTAGGGAGTCTTATGTGGAGCTTGGCCTCCCTAACAGGGAATATTCCAAGTGATATCCAGTCAAAAAAGCAAGCTGGCAAAAAGGCTTCATTTCTACATTGTTCTTTTGGTTAAAGCAATCAGATTTGTGACCCCTTCTTGTTGGGAGAATGTCCAGTTGTTTATGGCTCTCTTTATTTCACCACACCCTCTTCATCTCTGTATCCTAGCTCTTTATTTTATGTTTCTAAATAATTTATCCTTTCAGGTCTCTTGTTAACAAGTTACTTTGGAATAGACTTAGTCTTGTCTTTTCTTTCTTTCTTTTCCCTCCCTCCCTTCCTTCCTCTTTCTCTCTCTCTCACTCTTTCTCTCCCTTTCTCTTCCTCTCTCTCCCTCTCTCTCTCTTTTATAAATGTTCACGCTATCATTTTAAAATATTTTCTAGTCTTCATTCTGTTGGACAAAATATGGCCAAAATAAATTTGATTTTTTAAGTTTAATTGAGACTTTCTTTGTGACCTACTATATACTTATTTTTTAATACTTCCTGAAGGAACTTGGTTTATTGAACTATTCAAATTAATTTCACTATGATTTTATTTATTTCCCTTTATTTTAGCTATGCATTTTAAATTCTTCCAATTGATATGAAATGTATCTGATTTATTTTATATTTGTTACAGTTCATGCCTTGTATATACCAAAGTTTTTAGGTTTATGAAGATGTTTAATATCTAATTTGTACCTTTACAACTTTTATTATAAAGCAGTATTGCTATTGTGTAATACATTATTAGTCTATTGTATCTAATAATAATACTAGCATCTATTCATCACATCATTCTTTTCTTATATGCTCTATATAAAGGTAACTGTTGTGTTTTCTATAAAGAATTCTTAATCACATAAGTTGAACTCCATTTAAGGGTTAACTATGTATCCCCCTAATGTGAGAGGAAAAAATCCATATTTTGAAGGGAACAGAAGCTTTTTAACTTAAATAGCTAAACTTGCTTGCTTCAGTAATTTTTTTTAATATCCTTTGAATTTGTGGAAGTCAGTCCTAGTGCTCCTAAAGTAATCACACAAGGGAAGTCTCATCTGTTGGTAGTCAGTCACAATTCAAGGAGAGACTTGTATAATCTCGTTTAGGATGGCAGAGTTTCCACATAGCAAATTTCAGAAAATGTCCCAAGAGGCAGCTTAGCAATAGCCACCAGCCGCAAGTCTATACAACAGCCAGCAAAGAAAGTACAAGCTGTCGCATAGAATTGCTTTCAAAAGGCTCTTTACTTGTTTGATAGAGGGACTTGGGATGCTTTGTTCTCTTTTGTTTCTTCAGAGCAAACCCCTTTTTCTTAGATTTTGGCGTTCAGTTGTCACAGTAAATGCCTTGGTAAACTCCTTTCTCAATACCCTTTGACATAGTTTAATTTCATAGAATACTTAATTAATCAAATTATATTTGATTATTGTGAGAATAATTATCTGGTTCAATGTGACCCTATGATTCTAAAATCAAGTATCAGTATATGTGGTTATGCATTTTCAGCTTATTATGCCCTCCTTAATCTAATCCCATTAAATGGGGGCTCCTGGGTGGCTCAGTTAGTTAAGTGTCAGACTCTTGATTTCGACTCAGGTCATGATCTCATGGTCATTGGATCGATCCCCACGTCTGGCTGTGTGCTGACACTGTGGAGCCTGCTTGGGATTTTTCTCTCCTTCTCTCTCTGCCCCTCCCCCACTCATCCCCCCCCACCTCTGTCTCTCAAAAGAATAAATAAATACTAAATGTTTCCATTAAACAGAAACATTAAGTAAAAGTAGTAGATAAAACAGCCCTAGAAATAATCAGGTTCCCAAATTAACTGAGTTTCTCACATTTGGGGGGAAAAATTTAAATAAATAGTAATTTTATTTTAATTTTCTCACGTATAATTCTCTACATAGTATGTAATTATCCTACATATGATAATATACTTAATATAATTTACTTTTGTATGAGACTTTTTGACAACATTTACCCTCAAGTGTATGAAATAAGTTCAGATTTTCCAGTTTATATTTAATATACTTGGTAGACACATTTAGAATATGGAATGAAACTATTTTACACCACCTGGTGGTGGACAGCCCTAGATTTATATTCAATAGTAACAGTATTACATCATTATATTTATATCAGTATGTATGCTTTTATAATGTAGTTTCTGCTCACTCCATGATGTGTTGTGCTAATCACACATTGTGTGATGAGCTTCTACTGTAGTTTCAATTCTAGAGCAAAATATTTTAGTCATGATGAATAGATAAATTCTTAAATGCTATTTGAATGTCAGTGGGTTTTATGCATAGCTCTGCAATGTGGCTGTGATGTCAGAACACGCATCATTGCCTATTTTTTGATCTCCCCGAGTACTCCAAGATGTTAAGCTTTGAGTAATTTCATAATTTACTGACCTCAAATATGGGTTTTGCCCATTAATTTCCCTACTTCACGTAGATGAGAAAAATAGTATTTTCATCCATTGGAAATTATTTAAGGACTGTGTTCTCAGATGAAGAAATTTGTTGGAACAGCTGAGAAATAAGATCCGTGTTTCTTTCTGGTGGCTCCTGTGGCTTCAGCGAAGGGCGGAATCAACAGTGTGGGTATTAGATCGATGGGAGGGAAGAATAAATCAACAGTGGAGTTAAACATGACACAAAATAAGTGTCCAGTTTAAGAATATATCAAATACAATTATTCAGTTTGGAATCCAGAAAAATAATATCTGTATTTGAATATCAGTAATGTGCCACTGAATGTATTAACAGATCTCAGCACATCTCAAGATTTTGGCGCCTTGAAGTAATGAAGCAATAACATTTTTTCAAGGTGCATGTGTGTTCAGTTGAATACCGTAGATAGATACTAGATTGCTACGCTTTCAGAGAAATCTATTACATTGGCAGCTTATATGTTTTTTTAACACCTCAATCTTGAATTTGCAATAGCATTTTAATTGTACAAAATGAGAACATTTAAAAATAGGGGTTTGGGGGCATGTATGATGTGTATGTAGGGAGAGGGAGAGGCACTGTGGAAACAGCTTAAAGCAGGAAAGTACTCAAGGGATACTGCAGTGTTTTGTATGATATGACTGAGCAGACACCAGGCAAGCTTGGAAGCTATCACCATGAATACCTTGATTTAAGTACTAATGAAATCGTGTTGTTTTAAAATCAGTCTGGGATTCAAAATGTGAAAAGAAAATCCCTATGTGCAGTTTAAAAAATTACTGAAATGGATTTTGAGAGAATCCTATCCTGTGGTTTTCAAGGATTCATAAATCATTCTCAGTTCTCACATGGTTTTGATGTAATTTGTCCTTTATAAATCACTGTAGACTGTGGACCTTCATTCATGGGGTTAAAAGGCCATACACTCAACAATGACACAGTGGTTTGTTGAAGATCAAGTTTCACCCACTGAGTGCCAGAGTCTAGCACTCACCTCTCCCCTGCTGCTCCATGAATATTCAACCAAGTGCACCAAAGCTAAACACAGGAGTTATTTCACAGTCAGAAATTGGGGAAAAATCATATGCTTCAACTAGTGAAATTTTAAAAGCTTAGGAGAGAAAAAAGGAATATGTAAAAAGTATGTGGGATAAAGACAAGGTTTCTAAAGCAGACTACTTTTGCTGTCGCTGTTTTCAACATATAAATTATTACATTAAAGTGGACTCTCCATAACATCTGTGTTTGGTATATACCATTTGATGTTTTATGAATAGTATTTCCTGGTAAGGACATTGTTTTATGAATTAACAACAGATTTCCTAAAATGTTTAAAACGTTTACTATGGGAAATTAAAATGTATACAAAAACATTGAGAAAAGCAAAATAATCTCCCATATAACCATCACCAATTTAAACAATTGGGCATTTTAGTTGTTAATTGTTTCCTTCTCAGTGCAGAAGTCTTTTGTCTTGATGAAGTCCCAATAGCTCATTTTTGCTTTTGTTTCCCTTGCCTCCAGAGACATGTCTAGTAAGAAGTTGCTAAGTGCTGGGGAGGTAGGCTGGGTGGAAATGGGCATTAAGGGTGATGGGCATTAATGAGGGTGCTTGTGATGAGCACTGGGAGTTATATGTAAGTGATAAATAACTAAATTCTACTCCTGAAACTAATATTATACTATATGTTAACTAACTAGAATTTAAATAAAAACTTGAAACATAAAAAACAAAACAAAACAAAAAACAACAACTATGTCACAGTGGCCTTTCTTATTCACTGATAGCCTACCTTGTAAATCCCTTGGAACATTGTAAGCAAGGCCTAATGTCAGATAAGTTTAACTGTAAATACTTCCACATATATCTGTAAGAGAGAATTATTATTTTTTAAATAATACTAGATTGCTAAAAACATATATATAATAATTCCTTAATGTCATTAAATATCTAGTCAGTGTTGGCATGTCCTCAATTGTCCTAAAAAAGTGTTTTGTTTTATTGTTGGATTTTTAGTATCTTGATCTCGATAAGGTTCATATATTGTTAGCTATGTCTAACATTTTTAACATTTAGGTTCTCTATAACATTTGAGAGTTAAGTTACAAACTTGAAACCTCATTCCTACATTATAATTCAAATAAGAAAATTACATTGAGAGAATATTATTACATAGTGTACCAACTTTTCTTTATAGGAATACCAAAATTCTGGCCAGGATCCAAACCAGTAGAACATGTCACATTGAATTGTCTCCTTTAACCTGGAGTGCTCTCCTTTAATCTGGAATGCCCTTTTTGTCCTTCATAAATTTGAAATTTGGAGGAGTATAGACCAGGTTTTTCCTTCTTTTCCTTCCTTCCTTCCTTCCTTCCTTCCTTCCTTCCTTCCTTCCTTGTAAAAAGTCACTTAATTTGGGTTTGTATGATGTTTCCTCATGAATAGGAAAAGATCATCATCCGTTCTGAGTAAGAATATCCAGAAATGATGTTTTATGCTTCTTAGTGCATCGTCTTGGGAAGTATATGATTTTTGGATTGTCCCATGACTAATTTTGATTATTTGGTTAATATGGAGTCTGTGACTTTTCAATTACGGCATTACAATTTTTCACTTTCTAATCAGTGAGGAATTGTGAGAAGGAACTTGAGACTATATAAAATGCTATTTCAGATCAAACATTACCCACTAGTTTTAGCATCACTAATGTCTCTTCTGTAATTCAGTTATTACTATGATGTTTGAATTTCCAATTTTTTCAAGATGGAGTTAGGGATGCTGGTAATCAATATGTCTGACATTTTAGGTTGATATTCTGTTATGAGGAAGAGCTTCTATCCCTCCTAATTTATTTATTTAAACAAAATTTTTTGTTTATATGTGAATTTATGGATTTTGTTTTTATTCAATATACTAATAGCATTATTTTCTTTCTGTCTAAACTCTAAGATTTAAGCTTTAGACTGGTGGATTTAACTAGTAGGAGACCCTACAAATGGGATCCTTTTGTAGGGATTTTTAATTGCTGACATAAAATGATATTCTAGTCTCATTTAATACTTCCCTGTTGTAGCCCCAGCTTAAGTTATCTCTCCAAGAAGCCCCGAGTCCATGTAAATATAAATTGATGATTACCAGAGGGGGAGGAGGGGGAGGCCTGGGCAAAATGAGGGTTGGAGGGTGGGAGATACAGACTTCCAGTCATGGAATGAATAAGTCACAGGAACAAAAGGCACAGTGTAGGGAATATATAATGATATCATAATAGCATTGTATGGTGACACATGGTTGCTTCACTTGCGGTGAGCATAGCATAATGTATAGACTCATCATATCACTACTTGTACACCTGAAACTAGTGTGACGTTGTGTGTGAATTATACTCAAATTTTAAAAAAATTACCAAAAAAAAGCCTCGGGTACTTTAGTAAAATATGTTATGAAAAAATAAATATATATGCTTACATATTTATGCATAGACACAAATATATTTATATAGTTTGCATGCTAGGTAGGATTATTTTCTACTGTGTATCCTTATTTTTGTTCCTTCTCAGCATACATAGCTAGAAAATGTGTTTATGCCTAATCAGTATTTATTAGACCAGCCATGAATTAATTCTAATCTGACACCATAGGTTTTATTCTACTTTCCCTTTTCTCTCTATTTGAAACAACCATCTCAACATATTTAATTATTAGCTGAGTTAAATACAGAAAGTAATCTCAAACCTGCTAACTCACACTGCTCAAAATCAAAACCAAAACAACCCCTACTATTTAGAGTCCAGTGTTCATTTATAGATTTCTTTTGGCCTGGTGGTAGTATATAGGCACAATACGTTGTCACAAATTATTTGGGTTCCTGAATTTCATCCCTTTTCACCTTCTTGAGGACTTTGTTCCTGCAATTATCCTGTTGTACCTACATTATCAGTTTTACCTTGTTCATTTCCATCAGCATACAAGGGTGCCTTATTGTCACTCATCTTAAAAATAAAAAAATGAAAAACTTCCTTTGACCCTTTCACCCATTTCTCTGCTTTCTTTATAGAGAAGCTTCTCAAAGTAGTTAATTATATTCACTAATTCCACTTTCTCAGCTTTGGTTCATTTTCTCCTCAACCTACTCTTTTTGGGCTCTATATACAGCCACACTATAAAAACAGATGTTGTTGAGGTCATCACTGATCACTTAACATACTTAAACTTTACTTCCCACTTAAAACATTTCTCTATACTTCTATGGCTATACTGATCTTATTTTCCTTGCACCTCATCGTACCCTTTTTCTCAGTGTTTGCCTAACCTCTGTATCTTAGCCAGAGCTATAAATTTAGGAATGTCCTTTCTTCTATTCTCCCTAGAATTTCTTCTTCAAAAGTGATCTCACCCACTTCCAAGGCTTAAAATAACATCTATACACTGATGACTTGACCCATAAATCCACAATGCTAACTACCACCTCTCCCGCGGAGCCTTAGGTACATATATGCACATAAATACTTGCTATTTCAACTTGCATGTCTAACAGACACTTCAAGCTTCCCAAGGCTGGAACAGAAGTATCCCCTTCCTAACTCTCTCTCCCTCTCTCTCTCTCTCTCTCTCCCCCCAATTCCTTCCAGGTTTCTCCATCTCCGTAAATTGCCTACTATCAATTCGTTATAAATCAGTTATAAATTTAGTAAACCTTGGGGTTCTCTAAATCTCTGTCTCACTTCCATCTCTCTCACACATCCAGTCTATCACTAAACCCTGATGGCTGTAACTCCGAAATATATTCCAAATGAGCCACCGATTGCCATCTCTACTACTGTATTTCTAGCAAAGCCACAAATAGAGTTCATCTCTCCTGCAGCACCCTTTCAGCAGGTCTTTCTTTTTCGCTCTTACCTTTTCACGTTCAACTATTAACAAAGCAGGAGTAGTTTGGTGCACATCAGTTGATATCATTCCAGTTTAAGACTTTCCAGTGTTTTCTTTTTCTTCTTGAAACCTAAACAAACTAGAATTCCATTCCATAAACTGCAAGTTGCTGTTTGACTTGCTTTCTGCTTCCTTTATGACCTCATTCCACCAACTTCTACCTTTCCAATTATCAAACTTTTCCATTTGATGCTAGGTGATAAGTGAGATCAATTCAGGGGGAGAGAGTAGAAAGTCTTGTATTAGCTTCAAAAACAAGACAATCTCTAGAATCCAGCTTTCATATTGTAAGTGATAAAATTGTCATTGCATTTTAATTTCTGTGTTTAATTATGTTTAAGTGGAGGAGGAAAGAGCAATTTTACTCCTCAAAATCTCCAAAAACTAAATAGCAAATATATGCGTAAGGATATTTGACATATTTACATTAATTTTAAAGTAACATCTTTACAATATTGACTTATATCTGGTATATACTACCTAATTTAAAGCTTTATTAAAGTAGGTCCCCTACTTTTGATTTACAGTTACGTTATAATATTATAGCTCACAAGTAATGAGCATTTACTATATGCCAGGCATGGTGTTAAATAGTTTACATTAGTTATCTCATGCTTTTCATGTATCTTTCTATACTTCTCTTGTTAAATATAACTCCTAGTTGTTTTATAGTCCTCTAATTAATAAAAGAAATAGAATTGTTTTCCAGATTTTATTTTTACATTTAAAATTTCTCTTGTATAGTTTATAGTTTATATGAGTTATAACTCAGCATATATTTTAAATGCTCAACTTGATTCCATTTACATTTCTTACCATGTAATTGTGATTGATCTCATATCTGTCATTTTTGTATGTTTCAACTGCAGTGCTTACTTGAGATTTTCTCAGTATTCCATAAATTTTCATTGTGGTTTGTGTTTTATTTCCTCTTTCAGGAAAATGGGGAACACATTTATAATTTGTCTACTGAAAAGCCTAGTTTTATTGGAGAAAAAAAAAGTGTTATAATTGCATTATAATTATCTTTTTCAGTATTTACTGTTATTGACTTATTACATGTAAATTTTATTGTGGTTTGTAACTGTATCATTATGACAACTAACCACTTCCAGTTCTAATATTTCAGTGTTCATCTGAAAGCCTTGAATGCAATAATTTTCCTACTTCTGTGCTAACTTGCTTCTTATTTTGGTGAACAATAGGCCTTCTTTTATATATCCTTTCATTCTTTATGGATGATACAGGACCTTCTTCAAGTAAATTGTTAGGAATGGTTTATACATAACCTCTGTCCTTCCGAATTAATGGAACCAGTTTGATTTGCAAAAAATCCCTCCAACTGTTTCAATATTATATTACCTTCCTAGGAAGGAGAATAATGTATGAATTCTTGCTGTCCTCCACCATTTCTTTTTCTAATCTACATAGTGTTTAGCAGATTTTTTTTCCAGTGGTGGTTAACACCATTCCTACTCTTTCCATTTCAACACTAATTGAGGCCATTTATGATCCCATCTCCAATTCTGCTTCTTTTTGGTCACTTAGTCAACTTCTAGAGGATGAGTTGGAAGCATACTTGACTCTACCTTATTTTTGAGAGATCAGTGCTTCAGTTTGTGTGTGTGTGTAATTTTTTTCTCTCGTAAGTTTGAATTCAAACATTTGAATTTTTGGATGTCTATTTTATGGTATTCCCATTTACCAGAATCCCACCAACAGTCAAGGTAAGACAGACTATCACATTATCTAATAGACCATTCAGTTGACATGAATAGTTAATTTCAAAGAAAAAAAAAAGAAATGTCAAAAAGTTAATTTCTTCATGCTTCTTCAAAAATGTCATGTTTTTAGCCTAACAGGGTTGTTTTTTTTTTTTTTTTAATTTTTTTTTCAACGTTTTTAATTTATTTTTGGACAGAGAGAGACAGAGCATGAACGGGGGAGGGGCAGAGAGAGAGGGAGACACAGAATCGGAAACAGGCTCCAGGCTCCGAGCCATCAGCCCAGAGCCTGACGCGGGGCTGGAACTCACGGACCGCGAGATCGTGACCTGGCTGACGTCGGACGCTTAACCGACTGCGCCACCCAGGCGCCCCCCTAACAGGGTTTTAATATCAGTTTATGTTAGGTGTTTAGTCTATATTATGGATGGACATGTTTTATTTTCTCTATACATCTATGTCTTTGCACTTTTATGCTATTGGCTTTTTTATAGCCTTTATTTGTTCTAGGCCCATTATGAGATTGTTTTGTTTTGATTCACTACTGTGGGGAAAAATAACTTGTATTTAAAAAATAACTTTGGTTTGGGTGATAGTTATATGGGACTATATATTTGTCAGAAGGCATTGACCTACACACTTGACATCCATGCATTTCACTTATGAAACTAGAAATACAGTTTAGAATTACTAGGATTCTTGGAATAAAGAATGAACTACTGATACATCAATTTGGCTGAAGCTCAAAAAAAAAGTATTATATTGAATGAAAGAAGCCAGACACAAAAGAGTACATCCTTTATGGTTCTATTTATAAGAGTTTCAAAAACATGAAAAACTAATTTATGGTGATAGAAATTAGTACACACATATACACACAAAAAGAAATTAGAACACTAGTTTATCAGGAGGAGCAATGGGGGCATCTGACTGGGCCCATAAGAGAACATTCTGAAAGATGGGTATATTTTATAACTTGGTTGGAGTGTTAACAAAACATCAATCTGTGCACTAAAATCTGTACATTTAATTATACCTAAATTTTACCTTAAAAGTTAGTAATAAAGCTGTGTAGTGCAGAAGAAATATGTATGATGGTTGATAGTGGGAAATTGATTTTCTCTTCCTCTTATTCTGTGGAAAGTGTAAAAATATCATGCCCCTTACTGTGAGGAAGCCAAAAGCCCCCAAGTTTTTGGATAGCCAATCGTCATCATTGTAGAGGACTCCTTAACCATCATTTCCTATTCTGATAGCTCATTTCTACTTCAACTTTGTAGTTATAGAAGCTGTAATCAGTATATTACCAACTCCTCTTTTCAGTAAAGTAAGCCCCATCTACCAGAAATATACAACAGAAGGAATAAAATTGGCATTCTTTTAGAGTAACCTATGAATTAAAAATTGACCTGTAACAATGATCTGTTGAAAATAGATCAAGGATAAAGCCCCACATTCAAGCCCCAGAGTGAACTAAATGAGGGCTAATTAAATATTAGTTAAGGTTTTTTTTTTCCTATTAAGACTATGTACTCAAGAAAATGTTGAAAAGTTATCTTTATTAAGAACAGACTAAAAAGTTTGTATGGTCTGATCTCAGTTCCTTTAGGATTCATTTTATTATTCTCCAACTTCTTTAGATATTAAGGAGTTATTAAGATAGGTAGCAATCCATAAGCTCAATTTAGGTTCAGTTAGTAACAGGACTGTTAGCAAACACTACTCTCACTATTTTTTTTTTTTCTTACAATCCTCCAGAGACCAACTAGCAACAGACAAAACAAAAAAGAAAAAGAAACAATGGAAACTTACAGATAATACCACATCTATCTCTCTGTTAAAGTACATTGTGGCTGGGAAGAAAAAAACACAAAAAATACCAATTTACAATTAGCAAAAATGCCACAAAATACTTAACTTGAAAATTATGTACACACTCTCTTCGAAGTAAAACACAACAAACAAGCAACAAAGATATTCTCTTTATTGCCGTGGAAAGTCTGTCTAGCCCAGTATAATTTGTGAACTCAACTGTTTTCTGCTCCTGTACCTTCTCTACTTAGTCACTCTTCATTCATTGGACAGACTATTACAGAAATAAGAAAGTCAAGGAGAAAGAGAAAAAGGGACAATACATATGCACTATAGACAGGAACATGTCACTCTAACAGAAGGAGAACCAAAAACCACAATGTTCTGCTGTAATCTCTGACATTGTTTTTGATAATTGCTGATTGGATCAATGTATTTTCTGTATGGGCATGTGTGTAGTAAAATTTAATACATACATATGTATTAAAAACATCCTGCTCTGTTCAAAAGAAATACCCGAAGAGGAAAATATCTAGTGATTTATGTTTTGTATTGTGTATTGTTTCTTTTTTCCTCTGGTAAAATGTTTGAGCACACTATAGCATTCATATTTGTGAATTTCTGTTTGAACTCATGCCATGTGGCAATTTACAGCACAAATCTCCCTCACTTTGAATTGCTCTAAGCTTCATATATGGGAATGCAAGTCTGGGAAACTACTACCACTGAATATACCTGTTGGTTATTCTTAATTGTTCATTGACAAAGCTTAAATATTTCTGTTACTAAAAAAAGACCGTTAGTAGGACAGTAGTTAACTATTTTATCTCTGAAAAAAAATGGCGGAGTGCTGTAGGATTTAGTTACAAAAAAAATAATAATGATAATTTTTCTCCGAGAATGAGTGGTTCAGGCTGAGTAACCAGCCTTCCTGGTGCCTTTTATCATTACACAGGAATTGATTAGTATGAAATACATAGGCTATTACTAGATCACACATACAAAGTTACATGGGCTTAAAACAACATGTGACTTATATTTATATTTTTTCATTATTATTTAGTATAATTCATTATATTGTTTTGTTCATAGCATGACATAACAACACAGATTTCCACCACAGAATCTGAAAGTTTCTTACCATGAGGGATTGATGAGCATTTCACCTTAGCCATGATGTCTTATGTATATCTCAAAAGATGCTTATTCTCTATTAATGATATTTATTTATTTATTTATTTATTTATTTATTTATTATGCTTTATTCAAACATGTTCACAAGTACAAAGGTAGAATGGGAGGGAGAGGGGTGGTTTGAAATGTCTACTCGACTTATTCAAAACCTCACATCATATCACATATATCTAGAACAATTTGTCTTATCTATATTTAGCATGAATTATAAGGCATGTTTTTTTATTTCTCTTTGTTAAAACACATCTATCTTTCTGTTTCAAAATACTTAGTCATAATAATATGTTCTCCTAAAAGTTTTTGAAATTTTACTTCTTAATGTCACTGATAGCTGTGTCAGAAAGTCTCAAGTCAGCTTCTCCTCCCTTCAATTCCTACAGACCTTGCCACTATGTACATAACTTCCTCTAGAAATTGAAACTGAGAGTTTATGTCATGAAAGGGTCTTGAATTTTATCAAACACTTTTTCTGCATCTATTGAAATGATCTTGCAATTTTGAACCCTTGTTTAATATGGTGTATCACATACTTGATTTTCATATGTCTAATTATCTCTGCATCCCAGGAATAAATCCTACTTGGTCATGGTGTTTGATTTATTTAATGTATTGTTGAATTTAGTTTGCTAGTATTTTGTTGAGAATTTTTACAACTGTGTTCATCAGAGACATTGGTCTGTAATTTTCTGGGTTTTTTAGTGTATTTGTCTGATTTTGTCATAAAATGAGTTTGGAAGTGTTCCCTCTTCTTCACATTTTTGGAAGAGTTTAAGGATTAGTTTTAATTATTTTTCAAACGTTTGGTAGAATTCACTAGTGAAGTTGTTTGGTCTTGGGATTTTCTGTGTTGGGAGGTTTTTGGTTACTGATTCAACCTTCTCATTTGTTATTGGTCTGTTCAGTTTTTCTGTTTCTTCATGATTGAGTCTTAGTAGGTTGTATGTTTCTAGAAATTTATCCATTTCTTACTGGTTATCCAGTTTGTGTTGTATATATTATGCCATAGTAGTCTCTTATGATGCTTTTATTCTTGTGGCATCAGTGTAATGTCTCTTTCATTTTTCATTCAGTTTATTTGAGTCCTATTTTTTCTTAATTATTCTAGCTAAAGATTTATCAATTTTGTTTATCTTTTCAAAAAACACAACTGTTACTTTCATTGAGCTTTTCCTATTGTTTTTCTTTTTTCTATTTAATTTATTTCTATTATAATTTATTATTTCCTTCCTTCTGCTAATTGCTTTTGTTTGTTTGTTTGTTTGTTTATGCTGAATCCTTGAGGGTAAGGTAAAGTTGAATTAAGGACTTGGATAGATATTTCTCAAAAGAAGACATGCAAAGGCCCTACAGGTATGTAAAAGAATTTCAAAGTCACTAATCATCAGTGAAATGCAAATAGAACCACAATGAAATATCTTCTTGCATCTGTTAGAATGGCCATGAAAAAAAAAAAAAAGAACAGTAAATGTTGGCAACGATGTGGAGAAATTGGCACCCTTGTACACTGTTGGTGGGAATGCAAAATGGTGCTGCCACTATGGAAAACAGTATGGAAGTTCTTCAAAAAATTGAAAATATTACTACCTTTTCATCCAGCAATCTCACTTTTGGATAATTATCCAAAAGAATTGAAATTATATCTTGAAGACATATTAAAATTCCCACATTCATTGCAGCACTACTCAAGATGTAAAACAACCAAGATGTAAAAACAACCTAAAAATTAATCAGTAGATGAATGGATTTTAAAAAGTGGTATATATATTATATGCACTGGAATATTATTCAGCCTTTAAAAAGGCAGGAAATCCTTTGACATACAACAACATATATGAAATTTGAGGACATTATGCTAAATGAAATAACTCACAGAAGGACAAGTGTTGCATGAGTCCACCTATATGAGGTATCTAAAATAGTCAAACTCATAGAAGCCAAAAATAGAACAGTGGTTGCCAAGGGCTGGAGGGAGTGGGGAGTGGGAACTCGCTAATCAACAGATATAAAATTTATGCAAGATGGATAAGCTATAGAGATCTACCATACAACATTGTACCTATGAATAATAATCCTGTATTATATTCTTAAAAATTTGTTAAAAGTGTAGAACACATGAAGAGAATAGAAAAGGAAAGAAACCGCAGCTATTCTTTCTGTGGGTTAATGGGAAAGGTACTGGTATCTTCGTTCATGTTAAAGACCCACCTTGCCTTCCAGTATTTAGCCATTAAAATGAAAATTACTTGAAGGGTAACTGTGCCTTAAAACACATGGTTACTTTTGCTGTATATCTGAAAATTTCCACACACACAAAAGGTTTTCTAAGGGAAACTATTGTAACTATGTGGCAAAAGGAAGGAAAATTAAAAATTTAAAAGGCTCTGATTATTGGCAATTATTGTGCAGTGAACTCAATTGCTCAATTTTTATATTTGCCTGATTTTTTTAAATTTATAAATGAAAGATAGTAAACGCTCAAAACGAAATCTAAGCAAACACAGAACATACAAAAATCTTGGTTAGCACAACTTAGGTAAGGTGTACAGACCTTTGTCTCAGAGAATGGTGCTTCAAGTTCCTGGCCCAATTGGAGGACTTGTCCTCCTAGGTCTCCTGAGGTGTATAAACTGTGCAACTAACTAGCCTTCATGAGATGAACAGTTCTGTAATTGGTGCAGGAAGGGGTTAAGTCTGGGCCAATGACCTAGGAAGGTGGCAGCGCTTTGTATGTTGGGTGGGGTTGGGGGTACAGTTGCAGGCTAGTTGTGCATGTTTGACAGTGTCCTGGGGAAGACAATGACTTCAGCATGATCACTAATGCACATTGTGCGTGAGTTATTAGGACACCTTGAATCTAAGAAAGATAGCAGACCTCCTAGCCACTGGTTGCCATACTCTGGCCTTTGACAGTGTCTCTGTTCTTATTATTATATTTCATAAAATGAAATCTGGAAATTTAAATGCTAGGTTTTACTTTATGTAAAATTTCTGAATTTCTCATTACAGCGATAAAATTAGATAAACCTAGCATGCCACATAAACCTATCTATGCATTATTCAGTGGAAACTCATATACACCGTTCTTTTTAAGCTCAAAAGCCTTATCAACTTTGTTTCCTTAGAAAAGCATTTAAGGTTCCCAAATTGATGGAATAGTTTGAGAGCAGCCTAAACACCACCTTGGAGATTTTAACACCATTGTCATAGCAAGAAATGAAAAGTAGAGTGTTTAGTGAGGAGGGATAGTGGCGGCTTGTCAACTCAGAAAATGCTTCTCCTGAAATATCACTCTTCAAGGTAGCGTTTCCAAATGGGTTTAAGAAAAAAAAAAAAAAAAACAACTCCCTGAGAATATACCTTGGTGAATAAGCAAAGGCTTGTTTCAATCAAAATCTTCTCTGAGAGATGTTCTTTTTCCCTTCTCAAATAAATTTTTTTTAATGTACCTTGCTTATTTGCATTTTCAGATTCAAGAAGAAAAATGGGAGTAAATTGACACACCTAGTTTGAAAAGAAATGGCAAACACATAGTGACATCTCAAGTTAGTTCTTTGAAAGAGAAAAATGCGGTTTTAATTGTTTACTGTGGTTTCCAAATTAGATGCTTTTATCTCAGTTTGTAGAGTTCCCAAATGAATTTACTTATCAAATTCCATTCCAATGTATAAAGATATGAAATACATTCCTCCTAGTCAGTGATTAGCTTTCTTAATCATTTTTTAAAATTATAGATCAGGGGGCGCCTGGGTGGCTCAGTCAGTTGAGCATCCAACTTCCACTCAGGTAATGATCTCGCGGTTTGTGAGTTTGAGCACCGCCTCGGTTCTGTGCTGACAGCTCAGAGCCTGGAGCCTGCTTTGGATTCTGTGTCTCCTCCTCTCTCTCCCCTTCCCCTGCTCGTGCTCTGTCTCTCTGTCTCTCTGTCTCTCTGTCTCAATAATAAATAAATGTTAAAAAAAATTTTGATAAAATTATAGATGAGGAAGTATAGCTTTTTGGGTTTTTTTATGTTTATTATTATTATTATTTTTTTTTTTTTTTTGAGAGAGAAAGCACGCGAGCATGAGCAGGGGAGGGGCAGAGAGGGAGGGAGACACAGAATCCGAAGCAGGCTCCAGGTTCTGAGCTGTCAGCACAGAGCCTGAGACAGGGCTCAAACTCTTGAACTGTGAGATCATGACCTGAGCCAAAGTCAGCTGCTTAACCAACTGAGCCACCCAGGCACCCCAGCTTTTTGTTAATAAAATGTAACTGTGTTACAAATCTCCATGTTTATAACTGTATGCTACAGCTTTTTCTATTTTTCCCTCAGTTCCATTATCCTCCCTAGTAATCATTATACTACTTTTTAATTGCCTGTGGCCCAAGTTTTCCAAAACCAAATTCCATAAATGGGTCACCAAATTTCTGGACATGAGTTTGAAATTAAGTAATTTAAAATTCAGATTATATTTTCAACAAATAAGGAAATAAAGAATGCCTCCTAAAAATTTTGTGTGTACCTTTGTTACGTACCTAAAATTTTATTTTAATGAGCAATTGATTAGATAATAAAAATCAATAATGTCAGAGATAAATTTTGGATTCCAGACACCACTACAATTTGTTTAGGATAGAGGTTGCTATTAGGAAAATAGCCACCAGGCCTCAGTGCTGAGAGATATCTAGAGCTAAATTCTGATTTTCCCTGGTAATAGAGAAGAGGCAAAGATCATCTCTCATTCGTCACTTTATACCTACCTATTATTTGTTGAACTTTTTTTCTAGAGAGAAAGCTATAAGACATGGTTAGAGAATTATTGGTCATTGTTGGAGCAGTGGTCTGAGCAGACACACAGTGATCTGGTTTGTATGTTGTCTTGCCCAAGATGGATTGGGTGAGGAGGCAAGGTGGCTAGCCATATGGAGGAAAGAGGAATAGCACTAATGTGTATTAAGACAAACTCTATACTAGACATTTTGCATATTATTATCTCATTTTCTTCTATCTATAACCTTGCAAAGTAAGTTTAATTCATGAACCTATATCATGTTTTAGTTCCCACACAAGATAGGCAGATGTCAGAACTGGAATGTAAACCAAAGACTGAATTCTTTTCATTAAACCAGACTGCCTCCTTTAAGTTGAAAGGTCATGATCTACAGAAATACACTCATATTCTCTGAATGAAGAACTCTGCACTGTCAGTGTGAATATAATAAGCAAATCAGATAGACATGTTAAATCACTGTATACTGAGAGGTTATAGGATGTGTATGCCCTGGATTAGAAGTTCAGGTCTTAAAGTCCAAAGACTAAGATTTATTCCCTGCTTTATCATTAACTGTATGCACTTACACAAATCAGCTTCACTGACTATCCCTTCCTTTAGCTCCACACTCTCTTCATGGCAGTTTTGTGAGGATCAAATGAGATGCTGTGTTTAATGGAATTTTTAAACAATAAAGCATTATGCACATCTTTATTATGAACAAAGAAGTATTGTTAGAGTGGTAGTTTCATACCCAAATACCTACAGCCCAGGTATTATAATGTCACCTTAAATTTTATTATCTCAACTCTGGATGTTTTAAACTTGAGTATTAAATACGTAGGGATATTCTCCATTTACAAAGGGATATATGGTTTCCTTCAACTTTTTTTAGAATCATCCTATGCTTTAGGTGTATTTTTATTTTATATTTTCTGATAGAGATTTGTTTGTTGTGCAGGAAATGTTTTTTCTTTCCTCTTTATTTTCCTATGAGGGAAATGGCAGCATAAGTATAAAGAATGAAAATTGGCATCTGATACCTGTTCTCAGAGTTAGGACACCGTAGGGAAGGCTTGACACACTGGCAGCCTAAAAAAGCACATGTCCTGTGTCTATATGAGAAGATAGATCCAGTGTAGACACATTTCTCAATTTTTATTTTTATTTTTTTTAAGTATTTATTTATTTATTTATTTTGAGAAAGAGAGAGAGAGACAGTACGAATGGGGGAGAGGCAGAGAGGGAGAGGGAGAGACTCCCAAGCGGGCTCCTCATTGGCAGTGCAGAACCCAGCACAAACCCACAAATAGTGAGATCATGACCTAAGCTGAGATGAAGAGTTCGATGCTCAACCGACTGAGCCATCCAGGCATCCCCAGATGTCTCACCTTTTGAAAAGGAGTCTCTGATCCAGAATGTTTGCAATTAAATCTAAAAACTAAAGACCATCAACTAATCATATATATGTCTATATATATGCATATATGTATATATAATATTCCTTATTAGGTATAATATTAATATATAATATACTAACATTAATATATAATAATATATGCATATATATGGTTCATATACGTATTCATATATTCATATTTAGATTTGTATATACGTATGTGTGTATATGTGTGTGTGTGTGTATATATATATATATAGAGAGAGAGAGAGAGAGAGAGAGAGAGGGAAACATATAAAATCATTGTGAAGGACAGGCCATGGCAGTGGCAGTGATGGGAGGTCCAGGCCAAAGTTTCAGCAATAATCTCACAGAGAGATGATAGTAACCCCGACACTGAAGTGAGAAGAGTCAAGAAAGGAAGAAGCACATGGATTTAAGATATCTTATTCCAGAAGAACTAATATAATTGACTGAAAAAATGCAGGGGTGAAGAAAAAGAAGCATTAAGAAATGACTGTAAGGTTTTTAGCTTAAGCATCTGGATAGATAGTGCTTCATTTTTACCAACTTGAGGAATATTGAGGTGGAGCTAATGTAGAGCAGTGGGAAACAGCTATTTGTCTGGGGTGTGTTAAATTTAAATGCGTGTTGTTAAATGTTGTTTAAATGCAAATGTTAAATGTTGTTATGCAATTGCAGATTCCAAATATATATGTATATGTACGTATGTGGATGTGTGCATGTGTGTGTGTGTGTTTGTACTAAGTACCAAAAATGTCCTCTAACACCCAACCTGAAAAAATTTTCTGCCACTATTCTGTTGAGGACAGAAAATGTCATTTTATAGCATTGGTTTGTAAGTCCAGTTTTCAAGTCTGAGCTCTTTGGCATCACCGAGCCTTGATTTAAGATGGTTACAGAGCTCTGTATGGGTTTCAGAGGCTCAGTTGTATGTTTAATGATTGTAGGAACAGGCACTTTTTGGCATTTGTTTGGCCAGTGGGAGCTCTGCATGAGAACATGTTTTTCTTGCCTGCCAAAGGGTGTTTGAGTGTTTGAGTGGCCTGTTGAGCAATCTCTCCAGGAGTATGATCAGAAACCACGTGGCCAACAAAAATCTCCCTGTTTCAAACAAATGAAGACTGCAGAGAATATTTAGCCAGGAAAGAATGAAAAAGGGATGGGCTACAGGTGGGCATATGCTTTTAGTTAAGGGGTCAGAGAAGACTTCTTTGATTTCGTGTCAGAGAAGACTTCTTCGATTTGGTGGCTGCTTATAAACTGAATGTGTTCCCCCCAAATTCATTGGAAGCTAACCCCCAAGGTGATGGTATTAGAAAGTGGGGCCTTTGGGAGGTGATTAGTTCTTCCAGATAAAGCCTTCATAAATAGGATTAGTGTCCCTATGAAAGAGACCCCTTAGAGCTCCCTTGCTCATTTCTTCCACATGAAGACACAGAGAACAGACTATATTAGTGAACCAGGAAGCAAGTTCTCAGCAGACATCGAATCTGCAGATGCCTTGATTTGGGGCTTTTAGTCTTCAGAGCAGAGAGAAATAAATTTCTGTTATTTATAAGCCACTCAGTCTATGGTATTTTATTATAAAAGCCCAAATAGACTAAAACAGTGGCCTTTTTATATATATGTTGCAAATATTTTCTCCCCCTCTTCTATTTTTCTTTGAACTTTATCATGAGATTTTTATATAAGTATAATCATTTTGATATTGTGTAACAAATCAGTTTTTGTAGATTTGTTTTAAAGAATTTATATGCTTCAACATCATAAATGTATTCTACTCTATATTTTTATATTTTTTGTGGACGGTAAAGTGTAGTAGAAATGTAACTTCTTTGGGAGCTGATCATTCTTCCAAATTATTTTTCCAAATAATTTCCAAAATATTTCTTAATTAGCCAACACTTCCCCACATATTTTAAATGCCACCTTAATCATATTAAATTCACATATGCACATATATCTTTAATACATTCCTTGTCAAGCTTGGAATAAGGAGTGGGAAGGCATTGAAGATGAAGAGTACTGAACCTTACAGGACCATGTTATTATTTGAGGCCATATTTGATTATTTAGTGTAAATCGTTGCTAGTAATTACTCTTTTCAGAGTTGAATATCATTATAATGTCTTTCTTTTAAACTTAAGTTTTAGGAAAACATGGCATTTCTGGAACCAGTATGCTCCTTTAAAAATATATCTCCTTTGGGACCTGGGTGGCTCAGTTGGCTAAGTGTCTGACTTCGGCTCAGGTCATGGTCTCGCAGTTCATGAGTTCAAGCCCCATGTCAGGCTCTGTGCTGACTAGCTCAGAGCCTGGAGCTTGCTTCGGATTCTGTGTCTCTTCTCTCTCTGCCCCTCCCCCACTCACACTCCGGTCTCTTCCTCTCTCTCTTTCTCTCAAAAAATGAGTAAGCATTCAAATTTTTTTTCATATCTCCCTTCATCGGCAATGTAAATTTTATAATTAATCATATGTCTTTTTTCTTTTGCCCACAAGAAAGTACTGAACCAAATGTGTAGCCCAACTTTAAAAATTTTGTTTGAGTCATATCTATATGTTTGCTTAATTCACTTTTATTCCTATAATTATGTATCCTTTGCTGTGATTTTTTTATTGAGTATAATCTAAGAAAACTGCTTCAAATTTTCTGTGAAGTTTATCTGAGGAAGGTTATACTTATGACATATCTAGACAGCTTAAAACACAAACAGCACAACAATATAAACAATTGTGGAAATAGCAGTGAAGTGTATTAATGGTAACAGAAATAAAATGAAGCGAGGGATGAAGCACATGCCATAAGGTCCTTCACACTTGTTAGAATTGGGCCACAAATTTGCTCTGAAGTTCTAGCAATCACAGTCAAGGGAGAAAGATCTTCAGTTACATGATTCACAGTGCCCAAAGTTGAGAATAAAGTTAGGGGAGTCTAACTATTCCCATTTCTAAGACCTCAGTGAATCTTGTCCTGTGAATCCTCATAAGAACAATACATTGTGGTGTGTAGAATGTTATCATCAACAATGTCCCTACAATAAACAACCCTAATATTTCTTCTCTGACAAGTACCCACAGAGCAGAGACTTTATGGCACTAATTCAGAGAATCCCATACGGTTTAATAGTAAAGTCATAGTGGACAGGGTTAATTCTCTTTTGTGAAAGCTGACGTGCCAAATGGAGACTCATGTCTGAACGACAGCCTGCTCTACCTACGTATAATTAGAGTGGATGACATGAACATATAAATAAACAATTATTAATTCCAGTGTTAGTAATAAGTACAATATTCTCTTTAGAGACGATGTTTTAGTGAGTTTACATGTGCATTGCCTTGCACAGTGGGGATATATCCAGTATATCAGTATTCTATATACAGTAGAGCAAGGTGTTTTATAATAACGTTTAACCATGATCTGAACTGAACAAGACACTTAAGTTTTTCTAAATGAATAATATGGGTGCCTGGGTGGCTCAGTCAGTTGAGCATCCGACTTTTGGTTTAGGCTCAGGTCATGAGCTCACGGTTCGTGAGTTCAAGCCTTATGTCAGGCTCTGAGCAGGCAGTGCAGAACCTGCTTAGGATTTTCTCTCTCTCCCTCTCCCTCCCTTCCTGTCTCTCACTCTCTCTCTCTCTCTCTGCTCCTCTCCCACTCTCTTTCTCTCAAAATAAATAAATGCACTTAACATTTTTTTTAAATTAAAGAAATAAGTAAATAATAGAATTGATAGCACTTAACCTGCAGGGATATTATAAAATAAGTGTAATGAGTGTTTGAGAGGCACTGCATATGTACTTTCTATACACATTCTCAGAAGTGCATGCAAAGCAATAATATTGACAAATTATTGTAAAATTGCTAGTATTCTGTTTAGTGACTCAGGTTCTATATTACAGTGCATATTTATTATGCTTTTAAAATTGCATGTTGGGGCACCTGGGTGGCATCTGACTTCGGCTCAGGTCATGATCTCGCAGTTCATGAGTTTGAGCCCCACATAGGGCTCTGTGCTGACAGCTCAGAGCCTGGAGCCTGGTTCGGATTCTGTGTCTCCCTCTCTCTTTCTTCCCCTCCCCCACTCACACTCTGTCTCTCTCTCTCTCTCTCTCTCTCTCTCTGTCTCTCTCTCTCTCAAAATAAAAACACTAAAAAAATAAATAAAAATAAAATAAATAAAATAAAATAAAATAAAATTGCATCTTGGGCTTTAATAATGCCTTTTAACCAAGGCCTTGTAAAACGTAATAAAACTACCAAAGACTCCAACAACCATAGAAATCACGTATCATATAACACCATTTTAAGAAGCAGATATGTCTTACTGCTGCCTTGCCTGAGTAACACTTACATGAATGTACATTTTGCACATCGAGTTTTAAAGCTTTTTTCTCCAGCTTAAAGCTGTCTTTAGACTTAGCATAGGAAATGAATTGGTATGAAAGAATATTATTCTGTACTCAAGATGCACCTGCATATAAGATCATTGAACTGTGGTGATATCACCAGTAATCCAGCATACACATATTTTGAGATATTTTCATAAAGTCTGCTTTGCTTTGATACAACCACTTCTTTCTCATGGCTAATGGAACATACAGGCAAGCTCGTTAAGTTCGATTTTATGTAACCAATGAAATAGGAAATAAACTATACTATTACCTTAGTTTGATTAGCACTATAATATAGTCAACCTATGTAATCAGGCCGAAGGACAAAATATAACTTAGGTAAAATAAAACTCTGCCAGAAGAAAATACTACTGTATCTCTGGATTTCTTTTTTGGGGAAGTGTGTAATTTTCCATAATTTGCATTATAAAAATCTGTAGTCCTTAATACCCTTAATATTCAAAGTTTAATCATTTTGTCTGTTTTTTTATAAAGTTAATGATAAAAGTCTATTTTAAGGGGCACCTGGGTGGGTCGGTCAGTTAAGAGTCTGACTAGTTTGGCTAAGGTCACAATCTCACAGTTTGTGAGATGGAGCCCCTGTTGCGACCGGCGCAACAAACACCGAGATCAGGGTCTTGAGGGTAGGGGAATGTAAGAAGAAAAAGAGAGAAGAGAAGACAGTTTGGGAACAGGAGGGTCCCCCGGGCTGATGGCCCAAGTGACGGCTTTATTGTTGCTGTACACAATCTTTTATAATATAAGACTCTTATGGATCAGGTCATTCTAAGAATAAACAGGTTTCACATGATCACTGCCAGCCAAAACATTTAGTTCTGTGTACCTTGTGAACTTTCTAAACGGGTCACAGCAAGACCTTGTTGATAGATTGCTAGCAAAACACAGTTCCCATGTTTGTTTCTATTTGACCCCGGGGTAGAAAAAGGGGGGGTAACATTACTGCCAACACCCACAGACCACAGGCTTCAGGAATTAGCTTTCTCAGCCTTGACAAGGCTTTCGTATGCCTTTGCAAGTGGGGGAATGGGAGGGGGAACCACCGGGTTGGCTGAGTCAACAGGGAGCCGTTGCTCAACCCGGTCTCAGCCTGGCACCGGGGTCCGGCCTCCCACAAGCCCCCAAGTCGGCCTCTGCGCTGACAGAGTGAAGCCTGTTTGGGATTCTTTTTTCCTCTGTCTCTGGTCCTCCCCACTCTCAAAATAAATAAATAAACTTTAAAAAATTTTTCCAAAGAAATTCAGTTTCATTGTTCTGATATGGGAAATTTTTACTTTATTTCTATTTATCTTATATCACATGAGTGCTGTGTCATTTCTAATGTTATTTCAAATGTGAGTTTTTGTGACAAGAGCTCTTTAAGATCATTTTCACTTCAGTTGAAGAATTCTTATTTTTATTTTATTGTATTTATTATTTTTTTAGAGAGAGAGTGGGGGATGTGGCAGAGGGAGAGAGAGAGAGAGAGAGAGAGAGAATCTTAAGCAAGCTCCACACTCAGCATGGAGCCTGATGCAGAGCTCGATCCCACGACCCTGGGATCATGACCTTGTCTGAACTCAAGAGTCAGACACTCAACTGACTAAGCTACTCAGGCATCCCTTATATTTTTATATAATACAATTTGTTTGGAAAGTAAAAGTCATTAATTTTTTTTTAATTTGAAAGAAAAATAGGGCTCAGCTTTATATCAGAAGAATACATCCTTTTGAAGTTTTTCTTTTACATTTTAATAAACTGCATTTTTAAATGACTTATATTTATCTCTCCCATAATTAATGTATTTAATCTGGTCTTAGTCTTTGGTAGATGTGAGGAATTCAACTAGTAAAACCAATAATTCTTACTTTGTCAAAACAAAAACTGATAGAGAACTCTGTTTAAAGCTTAGAAAATTTTTAATTACTTCAATGTGGTTTTGACGCTTAACTTTTGTTCCCAAGAAAGATAAATACCACCTGTAATTGTGTGAAGAATTATCAACATTCTGTTGTCAAAGTCTGGAATGGTCACAAAAGGGTTTGTGAATATGGCATGTGAGAATCCTCACTCTTTCACTAACAAATTTTTATTTTATTTAAGTAATATATTCTGAGTGAATAGTATGTTCCAGAAAGATACAAAAGGATTGGTCTTGTAAGATTATATTAACCATAGTAAAGACTATGTACACTAAGTGAATATCCTAAGATATGCACTTGGAAACTATTGACTTTCTTTTGAGGGAAGTAATAAAATTTGCATTTTAGAATGATCCTTCTGATTGAATGGGGAAGACTCATTTGAAGAAAAGCGAGTCTGGATAAGTTGCTATTTATTACATCATTCATTATCCATCTCATCTCATCTATGTCTAGTTTTCTGTTAAATCTATTCCTTGCATTCTCAATTTAATATAAAAGTTATAGAATATCTATACAATTTTTTGTATATTCCCATTCTCTATCAAGTATCTTCATCTTTTCATTTATTTGAGCCATCTTTTCATGTTTTATTTACCATATTCATTATACTTATTCTAAAATCCTTGTATGCAAACTACTAGATCTGGATTATTTGTGTGTCTCCTGTTTTTTGTTTGTTTGTTTGTTTGTTTGTTTTTGGTTTTTTTTGGTTTTTAAGTAGACTTCACACCCAGTGTGACCCAATGCGGGGCTTGAACTCATGACCCTGAGATCAAGACCTGAGCTGAGATCAAGAGTTGGACGCTTAACTGACTGAACACCTGGGCACCCCCCTTTTGTTTTTAATCTTGGTTATCAGTTATATTTTTTTGCCTCTTTGCAAATTTAGTCTTTATTATTTTTGTTGTTTTTTATTGTTGTTGTTTTTTGGACACTAGACATTTGTAAGTAAAACGAAATTTTGGTGAAAATCAGTGCCCTTCTATACAATCTTAGACCCAGCAAAAAAATATTCTTCGGGCAAACCAGCTGTATAATTGAACATTCTTGATATCCAATGCTTTTCACTTTACTTCCTCTCTTTCACAAAAAAAGTTTTGGGATTTTCTCTTTACCACAGCATAGGCTTTTGAGTCCAAGCCAGACTATCAGCCCATACCAAGGACTAACACTTGTCCTCAGGAAGGAAAGAGATGGATAGCAATTGTCAACATTACCATTTCACTTTAGAAAGTCTTCTCTTTTTGAAATTTCATTTATTCTATTCCTCATTGATTCCATAGCCCATGAGTGCTGTCTAAACTGTGGGACATTTTAAACTTAGTTGGCTTTTTTCCTGTTGTTTTAGCTAGTTAATTGGCCAGTGGCAACCCATTTTACCTCAAAGTAGAATACCCAGGAGTCTTGGGTTTTAATGGTTAAGTGGGGAATAGAAGCAAAGACATGAGAAAGGACAAGCCTAAACACACACACACACACACATACACACACACACACACACATACACACACACACACACACACACGCACACACACACAAATCCTGTATTCTTTCAATGTAAAGACACATTAAAATGTAGGCATCGAAGGGAGATACCAATGTTTTCCCCCTTGTGCTATAAAAGGGGGTGACAAAATTTTTGGCTTAATCTGTAAATTAACACAAATTATACTTGGATTAATAATATGTCTAGCAAAAGAAAACACAAACATAAATTATCCTCCTTATTTGGAGGATAGAATACTAGAATCGTGACATGTGGGATATCATGATTACCTAAATTATCACCAGTGATGGTACAAAATGAAGTATAGATAGAGAACAAGATATTGGGTGATCAAGGAGCTTTTTATACTTAGTTGCTTTGGTGAAAAATGGTGATTACAAAGATGACAGCATTTTGTGGTAACTTCTGACAGCACTGGAAAATTTACATGGGGAAGAGAAAAATCAAAGTCTTGAATTCCCAACTAATATCTTAATTAGGAAGAAGATAGTCTTCATTTCATATTTGAAGGGGTTTGTGTCTCCTTTAAATTTAGGTCAGATAAGACTGAGGATTGAGACAACAAAACAGAATTTTATGGAGCTACAAAGATTATAATATATGTATATTTACTGAACTGCTATGGAGTCATTGTAAATTTTAAATTTACATATGGGGTACCTGAGTGGCTCAGTCGGGTAAGTTTCCAACTTCGCCCCAGGTCATGATTTCTCGATCTGTGGGTTCGAGCCCCACGTAGGACTCTGTGCTGATAGCCCGCAGCCTGCTTTGGCTTCTGTGTCTCCCTTGCTCTCTGCCCCTCTCCAATTTGTGCTCTGTCTCTCAAAAATAAATAAATGTTAAAAAAAAATCAAAAAACATAAATTTACATCCAAGTTAGTTAGCATATAGTGCAATATTGATTTCAGGAGTAGAATCACAGTGATTCACCCCTATATATAACACCCAGTGCTCATCCCAACAAGTGTCCTCCTTAATGCTCCTTGCCCATTTAGCCCATACCTCCCCGCCCCCCCACAACTCCTCCAGCAACCCTCAGTTTGTATTCTGTATTTAAGAGTCTCTTATGTTTTGTGGCTCAGTCGATTAAGTGTCCAACTTGAGTTCAGGTCATGATCTCACAGTTCGTGAATTTGAGCCCCACATAGGGCTTGCTGCCACCAGCACGGAGCCTGCTTTGGATCCTCTGTCTCTTCTTTCTGCCCTTCCCCTGCCTACACTCTCTCTCTCAAAAATAAATGAAACATTAAAAAAAAGAGTAACAGAGTATATTTTTAATGGAATGAGGAAGTCATAATATAAAAGAATATATACAGTATGCCATCATTTGCTTAAATAAAAGTAAATAATATATATGCCTTTTCTTATTTTTGTAAAAATAATGGACCAAAAACTAGTCAAATTGATTATCTATGGTGGATGAAACTGATAAGACAGGAAATGAGGTTTTTCAGCCTATACCTTTTGTTTTACATATTAAAAAATAAACTTGATTCAGTAAAGATTCAAGTTTCTAGATGTCATCGTCCCAATCCAGTACAGCTGAGAAGAGAAAAGAATGATAGCATGGGGAAAATTTGCTTAATGGGCAGGGAGGGGGAGATAATCCTATCATGGAGACAAGGAGCCAGACAAAAAGTCATTGGCCAGACATTGGCCAACTAATGGGATGGAAATCAAGGGAAGGAGGGTACTTTCCATTGGATGCCACAGAGAGGGAAAATAATGAATACTAGAATGATCCACTGGATTTGGCAATTAGGAAATAATTAGCTGAAAGATAGAAAGGAATTGGGGGATAGGCAAATGTGGAAGGGAAAACTGTAAATCAAATAAGGAGCTCAAAATATTCCTCAATGGCAAGTGTTTCTTCACCATTGGCCCAAGGCTCTCTCCAAAATTAATATATATGATGAACTGGTTTAATTCTTCAATGTTAATATGAGAGTGGGAGGGAAAAGTAAAGTAAAAATAAAACAAAAACAAAAATGAAAGAAAGCACAAGAAACCCTCAGATGATAGTTTGAATTAATCTCTTAATAACAGGATTTGTTTCAGTTTTTCTTTGTTTCTCGATGTTCAAATCCGAGTCTTTTGCAGGGAAGCATGTCCAAGGCTACAACAATCCTCCAAAGGCCCTGCACTGGAAACCCTTTCAGGATGTTTTAGTCATTTTTCCATACACAGTATGCTTTGCCTCTGAGCCCATTGTTCAAAATGTCTGTTGCTCTTCAGGTCACAGAGGAGCAAATCTTTTAAAATGGCCATGCTAGCTTAGCCCATGGAGAGGAAAGTCAACGTATAAGAAGTTCAATTACTGTGAATTTAAAACAAACAAACAAAAAATACATCTTTCTGAAGTCACGGTTATGTTCAACTACAATGTGTCCACATTTCAAAAATGGTATTTTTCTGTTTTAAATTTGCCATCATTGCAATCCTGCTGCTCTCCCAGGGGCTAAGCCGGTGCTACCAATCGCACTGCTCTACTCTGCTGTGACCAGAATAGTCAAAGTCACTTCACATGGACTTTCCATAAGTAGAGCCACACCTGTACAAACAAAAAGCTCTTCATATATGAACACCAAAATAAAGGCTGCTGAGGAGGATATAGAGAAAATAGATGACAGATTGATATGTGCAGCACACATGGATGGACAGACAGGAGGGAGAGAATTAATGCTATTGGAAGCCCTCATAAGAGTGGAAACTATAAGGTGTTTTTTTTTTTTTTCTTTTCTCATGAAATGGAGGAAGCAAAAACCTAAAAGTCATGTTCCATTCAGAGCTCAAGCATGGTCCCCACACTTGTGACATTTCAGGAAACTATAAAATCTCTAGTTTCTAGTGCCATCGTCCCAAACAGTTTTATAGTTCTGTACCAAATCTTTGGCATTCCCAAGAATCTTAACAGTAGCTCTGTGATATTCACAGAAAGAAGCATAAGTACAAAAATTTGGTCTTGCCTGAATTTCAGTCATTCTATGCAAGTTTTAAGTAGTTAGAATGCCCATGTAACTTATCTCACAAATTGAGCCACTTTTGAGAAAGAATGAACTGCAGGGAACAATTGCTAAAATTTAAACATTAAATTTAATGTTTAGGCAGGATTCTGGAAAGACAAAGATAAATCTGAACTGTCCTAGGTAAACCAGAATATATAGTTACCTAATATATAGTCTGATCTGTGCACACAAACTCAACTGGGAAGAGTCTTAAAAAATTTAATTTTCTAACTGTGTTTTACCATATCTAAAGCATGTTTGGGGATTGGGTAGAAATCTGCCTGTATCTATTGTCCGTATTTTCAGAGTTTCATTTAAGATTTTCAGTATCTTGTAGAGCTTTTTAATTTATTCTTGTGGCAGTTCAAATTACAACATCTTGTTTGAAAACAATAATTTTCAAATTTTTCTAATTTCCTTTTCTTCTTTGAGCCTCCAGCATTTGTGTGTGTTTGTGTATGTGAGAAACACCTTAAATTCTAACCCATAGTAGCTATAGTCCCTACCTCTTCCAGAGGAGGAATTGCTTAGACCATTAAAGTCTCTGTCTGTGATAAGGATTCTTTTTGTCCCTAAATGTTCAAAGGAAGTATCTCCATTAGTAGATCAGTGAAATGAAACTTAAAATGTGCCTTACGTGTATATCCCCGCAGTTCAAGGAGGACATCATAAACCTTTCAAAAGAATATCTTTGTTAGGAAACTTGAATATAACAGAATATAAATAGAATGTCTTTTTGGTAGTTTTTTTTGTTGTGCTTTGCTTTGCTTTGCTTTCTGTCCCGTTTCTTCTGTTCTCTTTTCTTCTCCTGCCCTCTCCTTGTTCATAATCCGTTAAGGTTCAATAAATATCTATCTTTCCTATTTTGGTAATATCTGTTTTTCTTTTTACTTAATATTATATCACCTTAACGTTCTCTCTGTAGTGCTTTGAATATTGCATGTTGATTTTCTCTATATTTTTCTCTTGAAACTACCAAATTTCTTCTATTTGGTTTGTCTGTTCAGATCTACAAGAACTGTTAATTGAGTGTACATGTTTTTGACTCTCTTTCTCCAAAATTAAAAGGTATATCTCAATAGTTTCCTGGATTGCAGCTTCTTCTTTTAAAAAATATTGTTTTTAAATTTAATGTTTATTTATTTTGAGACAGAGAGAGATAGAGCACGAGCAGGGGAGAGGCAGAGAGAGAGGGAAACGCAGAATCTGAAGCAGGCTCCAGGCACTGAGGTGTCAGCACAGAGCCTGACGCGGGGCTAGAACTCAGGAGGCTGTGAGATCATGACCTGAGCCTAAATTGGATGCTCAACCGACTGAGCCACCCAGGCGCCCCTCTAGCTCCTTCTAGAAGAGCAATATCAGGATGAGCTCTAAGATACTGTCTCTTTCCCTCTTTCAACTGTAATCTGCTCTCTGCCATTGTAAAAGACAGGACCACCATGGAAAATAGGTATCAGGCTCAAATTACGATAACACAGTAATAATTTACAAGGGATGATCTATAAACACTTTAGGCACAAAGTGTACCCTGAAGGACAGTTCAGGACCCCAGGACTAATAACGGTGGACAGTTACACATTTAAACCTAAATGGATGAGGAGACAGAGTGACTAATAGAAATTAGAAAAATAGAGTGTACTGTTAATACTCCAAAGCCCAAATTAATGAAGGCAGAATCATATGGAGAGGACCAAGTTGAGAGAGGGCCAAACTGTGACCTTCAGCAAAAGGATAGAGCCAACCTAAGGAGAGCAAAAGAGAAGAAATCAGGATTTTATACAATCTTATATCACTCAGTAATTATTCTCCTTCCCTCTGCTCTCTTTGTGGGGCTCACTATTGACTGAATTAGAACTGAAACCAGACAACACAGAAGCCCTTTCATATAGCCTACACAAGTCAGTCTCCCAAGACAGAGAGCAAAATGGAAAAAGGTGGAAAGTGGTTCTGAGGGACAAATGGAAGATGATTGCAACCATCTATGCCTTTTACCCTTCAGTAATCACCCTCTCCTTTGTGTAGCAAAACATTTGTGTCTCAGTCACAGATGAGTCACAAATTACCATCAAGATATAACATCATCTTTATTGTAATAAATAATACATTTATTATAATGTATTATAATTTTAAAAAACTGAGATAGAAAGCATTAGTCACAGCAGGTATTCTTACTTTCTTTTTTCAAAAAGCGTGTCTTCTGGTCAAAGGCACTATTATAAGAGATGCCATGGCTGTGTCTAAAGCATTCATAAGTGAAAGAAAAGTAGTACTGATAGAACCACTACAGAGAGCAAATCCATACCCGGAATATATGTATGTGTTCTGGTAACAGTAAAGCGCCATGTTTCTGTGAGAGAAGGCGTAAAACCTAACAAATCTGCCATTGTCAAGCACTTGTTTTCCCCCAGAGAATGGTGATAGAGAAGGAGTCAGCATTTGCCTCTGCTACTGAAGGGTTGAGTACTCAAACAGATTCTTCTTTCACGTTAAATGACCAACTGTATTTACCACCAAAATTGTGCCAACTGGGAAATTTTCCCTTCGAAGTTTTAGTATAAGATCACTGCTACGTTGAGTGGTAATACGAAAGCCATCGACCTCGGCGTGGGCCAGAATATCAGGAAGGTTTACCCATAAACCGTGCCACTGCTTTTTTATGTGTTAACTGGCCATGAGATTACTAAAGTAGTAACTCTGGGAGTCTATGTTCGAATTCTTTGAGGCTTTCTAGATGTTCCTACAGTATAGCTCTTTGCCTTAGATCTTCCAGTATTTTTGGATCCAAGTGGTAAGGTATCTTGACCACAATCTGGACCTGCTGCAGAAATTTGTGCTCTGGGTTTCAAACATAACTGTCCTCCATGGGGTTACTTAAAATATAGGCAGAGAAGGATAACCAGATGTAGAATTTTCTGTTTATGAAACCTGAGAGGTCTCATGGAACACTGTGCCTCCTTCTTTTGATGGGTGATGTAAAGTGAAGCAAGGTTTCCCTTACTTTAATAGGCAACATCCCTAAATACTCTATACCATGGATCTCTAGACACTTCACCAATAGGGTAAGTCTTAAATTTTTGAGGGTTTATTTACCACACTCTTGGAAACATCTAATAGTAAAACATGTCGGATTCCTGCTACTTACTAAGTTACTGGATCCAACTAACATAAAGCAATGTAATGGATCAGCAAGTTGTTATGAGGGATGTCAAGAAGACTAAAAGTCCTCTACATAATATTATAAGACCAAGACAATAAAGATGTCCTATTGTCATTGCTACATAATGGAAACTGCTTCTGATTTTCTTTACTTATGGTAACGTAATCAATAGCATTTGGCTGGTCGGTCACTACATACCAGGTGCCAGGGCTCTGAGTATTTTCCCCAATAAAATATTGTATCCAGTATGGCAGCTGCAATTGGCATTACTATCTCATTAAGTTTATGAAAACCTACTCTGAACTTCCCAAACACATTGGACTTTACACAGGCCAGGCAGGTGATGTAAATGGATTCACCATCCCTGCATCTTTCAGATATTTTTATTTTGACTTACTATTTTGACAAGGGTTGGTGGTAGTTCCAGAGATTTTACTTGTCCCTGTCTGCCATAATGATTCTCACTTCACAAGCCAGGAAAACAATACAAGGAATCTGTCAGTTAAAACCTATTTCCTCTATTCATTTTGAAATAACCACAGGCTGGGTTCAAAATGACTGTCTCCTCTTGAAGCTGGTTATGACAGGAACTGTGGTACCCACAGCCATAGATGACCTCCAGTGCCCTTGTATAATGTCCTCCCCTTGAATGATGGTGGAATCTGTAACTTGAATTTCTAAGCAATTGAATATGGCAAAGATGATAGGATACCTCTGTCATGTTTTATGGTAAAGGAGAAGGGATTTTACAGGTGCAGTTAAGGTCCCTAATCATTTCTTGACTTCAAGTTATACTGTCTTAACTTAGTGAGTCCTTTATAAGAGGGCACAGGGCTTCCTTAAAGCTAGGACTCAAAGAAGAAAAGGTGTTCTCTCTCCCTCCCTCTCTCTCTCTCTCTCTCTCTCTCTTTCTGCCCTTCTCCCTCTCTCCTCCCCTTTCCCTCCTTCCCTCCCTCCATCTTTGCCATGGATTCTATAGCCATTATGAAAGTATTCTGCCAACAACCTGAGGGATCTTGGAAGCTTGGAGCTTGGCAGTTAAGCCACCACCTTGATTCCAGTCTTGTGAAACCCTGAGCAGGAAATGAAGAACCCAGCTAATCCACATCCAGACTTTTAATCTATAGAAACTGAGATAATAGATATTGTTTTATTGTTTTAAGCTTCTGTTAGTGGTAAATCATTCCACAGCATGGAAAACTAACATAGGAACTCCTACTATGGTTGAATAGGATTTCTCACATTTTTGGCCAGATCTTGTCCAGGATTGTCCTATGCCATTGTAAGATGTTTAGAAACATCTCTGGCCTCTATTCATTAGATTATAGTAGACCTGACTTCCCAGTGTGATAGCAAAAATGTCTCTAGACATTGCCAAATGTCCACCAGAGGACAAAAGTCACCCAGTTTCCAAAACACTGGTATAGAAGCAACAAGAAGTGATAGGAATTGGTTCTTAACAGAATCAGGATGCTCCTGTGAAGTTGTGCAACAATCATCAAAAATGCAATTATTAGAAGGGTTTTATAGGTAGATAATATAAAGTGTTGCCTCCACTAGCAAATAAGTCAGGGAAATGTAAAATTTCAAAGTTTTCCATCTTGTTCATATCTTTCCATAAGACTCTATTCCTTGGGATCATACAGCTTCGCCAACAATGCCTTTACTTCAGGCTTAGAAGACTTTTGGTCTTCCCATCCAATCAGATTTGATAGAGCATTTGAGAAAATTAAAAACAATGATATCACAACTACTATCTTTCTTGAATATTTTATATACAAATTTAATATCAAATTTCATTGAGTTCTGAAAAGATCATGCTAATCAGTTAGAATAAGTTTTACTTCCAAACTTTATCAAAATATCATAAATGTTTTACATTTTTAAGTAGTTTGACAAGCAGTACTATCTGGGGATGACCCCAGGAGTATAATGTTACCTGAACAATGGGCCAGCTGCAACCTGGGACCCACTTCTCAAAGAAGCAGATATACCCAAACTCTGCTTCTCTCCAAGGTCTAGTGTCTTCCTTCTCCTGGTTGGAGGTGCTGTTCCTGAACCCAACTTCCCATGGGTCCCAAAGAACTCCAGGTAATGGGTAGATGTCTTTCCCAGGCAACAACTCTAAACATCTGGAATTACATTGAGACTGCTTGGAGCCCCAGTAATCTTATCATTCCCAAATGAAAAAGTTGTCTTCTAAGGAGGTAAAGGTCATAGGATACCCCTTTCTACTATGAAAAGTGAAATGCAGTGAAGTAATTGCATATCCAAAAGTTCCTTGATCTTGTATGCTTTTCAATGTGACTAATGAGAGGATTGGGAGAAATGTACCTTCTCTTCTTATTGAATACCTGCATTTAGCATTCCCTCTGGTAAAATCAGTTCCTTATTTCATACTGTGTGTTGTGAATTGGCCTGATATATAACAGGGGGTGACCACAAAAAGATCCACTTTGTACAACATTTAGGTAAATATCCAAAATAATTTCCAGTACTTTATAAACAGATAAAATAAATCCTTCTTTATTCAGATTGGAAATATGACTTAAGTTCAACAGGTTCTCTCTCTATATTGTCAGTAATAAAATGTTCAAGCAGCTCTTCCTGTAAGTGACCAGAGGTGATCTCTGAAAATGGTTTGCTATTCACCTGACCCAGAAAATCCTACAAAATCATACAAATCAAGAGGTTCACATCTTTGTGTTCACTTTAAGAACACATTTGAAACTTCCCAGGCCATCAAGGGTATATGCATATCCAAAAAGCCGCTAAGTATCCGAAGGATGTCACTTTGCAGAAGCAATGTGTACCATTCTGTCACTACAATGGTGGAATTGATAGGTGTGCCTAGGCTGAACAGTCGAGCTGGACACAGGGTCGGTGGCCAAAAGAGTGCTGAATTTTTACTGCACATGATTAAAAATGCAGAGAGTAATGATATACTTAAGGGTTTAGATGTAGATTCTCTGGTCACTGAGTACATCCAAGTGAACAAAGCCCCCAAAATGTGGCATAGAATTTATAGGGCTCATAGTCAGATAAACCCATACATGAGCTCTCCCTGCCACGCTGAGATGATCCTTACTGAAAAAGAGCAAATGATTCCTAAATTAGAAGAGGAGGTTGCACAGAAGAAAAAGATATCCCCGAAGAAATTGGAGAAACAAAAACTTACAGCCTGAGAGTAAATTCTGTATAAAATAAATGCAAACAAAAGTAAAAACGGAAAAAAAATGTTCAAGCAAACCCTTATGATTTTTCACTGAATTGTAAACTCTCCAGTGAAAATATATATGGTATGTACAAATAAAGAGTGTAGTGTATTCTCCTACTCTGTACTACATATATGACGTATATATATTACATTATTTTTTTACATTATAAATACACTGCAATATGGAGATATTTTATATAGATATCTTAACAGACTAAGCTATGGAAACAGCTTTAACTTTGCTGGCATATTATTGACAAATCAGAAATATAATTGCCTTTCTACAGTTTCTGATCTTAGCAACTTAAACATAAATTGTTCTTTATTCAGTGATGGAAAATGAACTCTAATAAGTGAATTGTACAGGCATTACAGATTGGCAAAAGCAAGTATCGTTCTCGCTATGTCAACTCTATTCTGTGTCTTTGTATAAATAGCCAGAGGCAGGCTTGAATATTTTACTTTCATTTGAAATCGACCAGTGATTTCATGTTATTCATTCCCTGGTGCCAAGACCAGCAACACTGCTGCAACACGTTTGTCTGTCTGTTTGTTTGTTTGTTTGTATTTTAATTTATACTGTGGCAATGTTTCACAAGTTTGTGTATAATTATCTCCATTTCAAGCAGGAGGTACAGGGAATAAATTAAAAGAGAGAAATCAGAGCCACCCTACAAAACTATTTCATAATTCCCGTCTTAGCCTTGAAGCATAAGTTCTTGAAAATTCCAATATTAAGCTCACACTCTGTTATTTATGTCTTCAACTATAACAAGTATTTACCCCATATAATCCCAGAGGACCCTTTTCTTTTTTTTATTGCTTATACACAGCTGTTGTTTCATATGGCCCATGAACAGAGGAATGAATGAATATTGATAACAATACATTTATACTTGCAAAATTATTTTAGGTATCTGCTACTTTTTTTTGTCTTCTCCACCTCTTTTCTATTGGGACTGCCCTTCCTGAACAAGTACTAAAACACTTGACCTACACCAGTCAATTAGAGCACCCCATATTCCTGGACCAAGGTTTTGGTGCAGGAGTATGCATGTGGCTCAAGTATGTTGAATAAGGTATCTTTTGAGCAGATTGATATAAAAGATGGGAGATACAGTGTCTGTTTCCTTTTCAGATGGTGTGCTGTATGGACCATGTAAGCCTGAGTGGCTGAAGAATTATTTCCAGCAATGGAGAGAGTTCTCACTAGAGAATGAAGCCAAATAACTGAAAACAGAGGTGAAAGGGTAAGAAACACAGTGACACCATTTGATAGCAAAGAGAGCCAATAGATTTCATTTTTTATTTTGTTTTTGTCTTATTGTGGTTTTAAAAGTCATTTTGAGTTGTTTTATGACATTTGGAACTGAAAGACTTCTGATTAATATAACTGTGCTATATAATTTAATAAAAATTTCCTCCCTGCAAATCAGAATTCCATTTTGACCTAGTTCGTCTTTTAAGAGATAGAGTGTATTAGTTAGGTTCCTGGCAGGAAACAGATCCCATTCTCAATGGGTAAATTGAAAATAGTTATTGAAGAGACTACTTACAGAAGTGGACAAGGTCAGAAAAAAACAACATAATATGATGAAGCTAAAATAAAAACATCCTGAATTTCATAATATCTTAAAGATCAGCATAATTCTTCAGCATATGCAAGAAATATTTTAATTTGGGGCCTTTTCCCCCACACTAGTGAAAATTTTATAGAAAGAAGGTAATGATAAGCTTTTTAGTACAATTTTGTAGACCCTTCCTAAAATTTCATTTGCAAAAAATTGAAATACTGAATGAAAAACATTTTTTCCTCTGGAGACAATGCATTTACCAAATCTAGAAAAAAGTGGAACAATAGCCAAGATGTATGGCACTCCTTAGCCAAATTAGTATCTTTCCAACATAAGTAATATTTCTCTTCACAGTAGCTGCCCAGAAAGAATAAGTAAATATTTAGAAAGTTTTTGTGGAGACATAATAATGTAAGTTCAGACAGGTTTATTAGACAATGAAAGAATTGCCAATTTTTCCTGAAGTCTACTAGAAATCTCTGTTGTAGCTTACATGAAAAAAGAATGCTCTCAGTTAAATAATATTCAGTTATTTTAGGTACACAAATGGTTGAATCATTGAGGGAAAATACACAATTAAAACAAATCACGAAAGCCGTTCTGTAAATAAAATGATTTATTTTGTCATAAGTTATATTTGTAACTTGATAACTAGCTTGGGATGGAAATAGTCTCAACTAGCCTTAAGTAATTTTTAAAGATATATGCTTAGAAAACAGGAAAAAACAATTATATTACATGTGTTTTCTAAATATGCAGAATATACCAAATTCACATTTAATCACCTTAGAAGAGCAACTTTTGCATTATTAGAATACTTGTTTGGCTTCATTTGCTTTATTCACTCAGTTTTCCCAAATGAAAAGCAATAGTGCTATCTGATAATAACAAAGTGATGACTATCCAGAAACTTGGTTCAGCATATTGGAGTATTGCTATTTATGGGCACTAGTGTATTAATGTCAAAGTGGATTCTTATTGTGGCCACGTGTATTCCTGGTGTACGGTTAGTTCTGAGTTCTATGTGAAGATTAGAATTAGATAGTATCAGAATTAAGTAAAAACTAGGAGACTGCCTAATTTTAATATTTACTCAGCTGAAGTCCAGACAGTTTAAGGAACTTGTTTAAGAGCACGTAGGTACTTCAGAATAACCCAGGACTATAATCCAGTTATGAATTAGGAGTGTGTCTTTGGATTCTTGGTGGAGACTTCACAAAAAAATATTTACAGCTGTTAACAGTGCAAACTGCTTGATCACTGTCGTTAACAATAAGCTGAGAATCATTAGGTTTTTGTAGTTTTCCCTTGTAAATTTTATCATTTGTATTAGTCTTAGTCTCAATATGCTGGTTTTAAGAATATGCCATGCATGATGCACATCTAGGGTTCCTCTAGGACCTAAGATAGTGTTTTATACCTCCTAAGTATTGAATAAGAAGTTACACTTTGCACCAATGTTAGCTTTCCCCAAGCTCGTAAGTCATGGCTGTAATGGTTAGGTCCATTTTTACCATGATCTCTATCACTGAGGCACAGCTATTGAATCTCAAAGTTAACTCTACCTAATAAAATGAGGATTCCATCACAGGTAGATAATAACTTAATTTGCCAGGGCATGATTTCTAAATACTTTGAACTGTGATTTTCTAACATAGTTAGAACTATGTTTCTAACAGTAGTGAATATATTTTTTAGATGGCCATGAAAATTTAATTATGTTTATGAGAAGGATTTCATTCATAGTGGTAATAAAATGAATATTTCAAAGTATAAGCTGGAAATTCTTAGTCGAGGTGATGCAGTAATTCATAATGCTGATAATTTTGAAATTGCTAGAATGAAGCTTCAACTTTTCTAAAACGCTCTTTGGAAATTGGTGAACTGAAAGTCACCTATTCACCTACTGATTCTTGTGCAGTAGGAAATTTGGTTGATGGCTTGAATTAAGCTTTTTTTTTTTTCACATAAAGAGAATAGAGATTCAATCAAGTTGTAAAATATAGATATACTTCCTGCATTTTGCTAAATGCTGGGGAGCAGAGGATCTCCTAGAGAAAATTCAGTATAAAACTAATTTCAGAAAAAGCTTCTCAGTCCTGATGAGGAAATTGTTGAATTATTTAAACTGCATAGGATTGAGATGTAAAAGCAATAACAGATATGGTAATACACAGAAGTGATTGTTTAATGAGGACTGGGTCATCAGGAAGTGTTTCAAGAAAAGATAGGATGGAAGCTGTTATTTGAGGAATAGTTATAATTTGAATTTGGTTTGGTTTAGGATGTACTTGCTAGAAAAATATTTTACTATAATCCTTTCAGTTAGCCTAGAACAAGCATCCAATTTATATCTGTCTTTTTTTTTTTTTTTTTAGCTTTAGGATTACTTAGGCATTATCAGTGGAAAACAAATTAAGCAACACTTATTTAAGCAAGAAGTAGTTAAGTATATTTTCTTCTAAATTTAAACATAGCTTGCAGGATTTTGACCCAAAGCACTTCCTAAGTCCTCAGGCCAGTAATATGAAGGATTAGCTTCTGGACCAGTTCTATTTAATGAACTACTTACTAGGTATCATTTTTGGCTCTTATATTAAAATCAAAATGATTTTATGTCACTAAGCTAGAATACGATTTTTAGAGCCTGTGGAATATGCCCAAGGACATCTACTCGGTCATCTATTGCTGTCAAGTAAGGAAATCCACCTAATTGACTTCTATTGCAGGATATTTGAAAATAAAGACTGAGTGAAATGATTAACCAGGCTGTTTGGCTTCTGTGAGAAAAGCTAATATGTCTTTAAAGAAGGATTATATTTGCTTAGAGGATTGAAACCTCGTTTACCTCTTATGACAGTATTCAGCTTAGAAATATTCAGTGATGCTTCCCCTCTCTATTTTGGGAGCTGCATACAGTTATGACTGATGCATTTGGTTCTCCATAATGTTTCTAATAATATAGCCGACTCAAAAACAACAGAGCATGAACTGGCCACTGAAGCTGGAGAACAAAGCATTTGGTTCGATCATGCTTAAAAGGAACAGTAACTTTTTGTAAAACCCCAGAGCCCTCAACATGGCTTCATTTCACATTCTTTTCTGTATGTACTGTTCTCAGCATGAAGCAGTTCCAAAAGACATTAGAATTGTGAGTTTCAGGAAACCTTTGGATCAAATAATTACCATTTCCTTCATTATATATTAATTCAGGATGGTTTCCCTTTTGTTTCTTAAGCATAAATGGTGCTGTATTTTTTTTCTGAAACAGTTGGAATGTGTTTCTGTTCAAGGTGATCTGCAGCTGCTTAGACAACCAATATTTTTTTTTTCTTGAATAAATACTGAAAGACATTATTTGGGATGAGAAGATAGATAGGAGCAGGTGATTGCCAAATGTTCTTCCACTCAAGAATGTCATATGTTATTTCAACATATTTTTAGAAAACAGATATTCAGTATTCCACCTTTCACTTAATGTTTCCCACAAGGTCACAATAATATAATAAAACATGTGCACACAGACACATACATATGTACATATGTTTCTCACAGAGGACAATAGAACAAAAACTCACATGATTGCGGGTCATATTTGGTCATGCTAGCTTTTCACCAATAATAATAATAATAATATTTATAATGTATGATATAGGCAGTCAGCACACATGCTTGACTGTGTAATATGGCTATATTATTGTGCCTCTGTGTGAGGAATTAGGAAAGGATACAAATAAAAAGTCAAAAATCCCTGTTCTTGAGGATCTTGAGGAATCCAGTTTGTGAGAAAGATAAGTAAACACAGTCAAAACACAATGTGGTGAATGCTGCAGTGGAGGCACGCAGGAAAGTGTAACTGGCACTCCAAGAGACAAGTGGATTGTAAACTATACCTTGAAGAATTGGTAAGAATTCCTTTATCTGACAAGGAGGAGAGATTAGATAAAGCTACCAGCACATGCAAAGTCCTATAGATATGAGAAAAATGGGCTGCAGGTAACAGAAGGACATTGCTTTGAAAGAAATAGCAGACCAGTAGACCTCAGAAAGGGGAAAGTAAGGAAAGTAAGCACTGATTAAACATAGGAGAGGTGATTTGGGATGTTTTTTAAAATAAGAACAACTACAGTTAGAATTTTAGAAGATAAAAACAGATTTGGGTACAGACCACAGAGATGTGCATCACAGCATTCAAGTATGGAATTTTCTAAAACAGAGCCAGAATAAAAACCTGTGGGAGAGGTAACTTAACAATAAACTATGGAAGCATAAGGTCTAGTACTCTTCATTTACTGGGCCCTTACTTGAATCAACAAAGGAAAATGTTGGAACATACCTTAACATCATAAAAGCCATATATGAACGACCCACAGCAAATATCATCCTCAATGGGGAAAAACTGAGAGCTTTCCCCCTGAGATCAGGAACATGACAGGGATGTCCACTCTCACCACTGTTAACAGTGTGGGAAGTCTTAGCCTCATCAATCAGACAACAAAATGAAATAAAAGGCATCCAAACTGGCAAAGAAGAAGTCAAACTTTCACTCTTCACAGATGACACGATACTCTACATAGAAAACCCAAAAGACTCCATAAAAAGCTACGAGAGCTGATACAGGAATTCAGTAAAGTTGCAGGATATAAAATCAATGTACAGAAATTGGTTTCATTTCTGTGCACCAATAATGTAGCAACAGAAGGAGCTATCAGGGAATTGATCCCATTTACAGTTGCATCAAAAACCATAAAATTCCTAGGAATAAACCTAACCAAATAAAAAAAATCTGTACACTGAAAACTATAGACACCTTATGGCAGAAATTGAAGAAGACACAAAGAAATGGAAAAACATTCCATGCTCATGGATTGGAAGAATAAATATTGTTAAAATGTCAATACTACCCAAAGCAATCTACACATTCAATTCAATCCCAATCAAAATAGCACCAACATTCCTCACAGAGCTAGAACTCCTAAAATTTGTATGGAACCACAAAAGATCCCAAATAGCCAAAATAATGTTGAAAAAGAAAACCAAAGCTGGAGTCATCACAATCTCAGTCTTTAACCTGTATTACGAAGCTGTAATACAGACAGCATGGTATTGGCACAAAAACAGACACACATATCAATGGAATAGAATAGAGAACCCAGAAATTGACGCAAAATATATAGCCAACTAATCTTCGACAAAGCAGGAAAGAGTATCCAATGGAAAAAAGACAGTGTCTTTAGCAAATGGTGCTGTGAGAACTGGACGGCAACATGCAGAAGAATGAAAATGTGGTCATTCTGAAGAAAACTTCACCTGCATACCTAATTTTGCATTTGTAATTTCGTGATACACATTTTTAGAGAGTGCCTCCAGATGATATAAACTTTGGGCCCGACAAATCCTGGATACCCCTTGCCTAGAGGGTAAGTCCCTGATAGTGATAAAAAAGTAATAACTAGAAATCAGAGTGTCAGAGTAACTGACTTAATTTTGTAAACTAATTAAAATTAAAAAAAAAAGGATTATTGCTTAGGCATACACGGACATAGCTTAGCCATACATGGACAAAATAGAGATACGTGTTCATCCTCACTTCCAAACAGGAAGTGTTTTGTTTTGTTTTGTTTTGTTTCATTTTGTTTCATTTTTCTCACCAGTAGGGATTTACATTTTGTCCTCAACCACCCAACCCAGCCCCCACTTGGACAGAAGTCTGCCACAAGAACTCCCATTCCCTGATTCCTCAGAGATGTAGTGTGAACAGGTTAAAGAAAATTAAAGCACGGGAATTCTGATACGTGGTCCATGACAGAATTATGTAAAGCGTAGAGGAAGGAAGCAAAATCCATTAACAAAGTCTCTACCCTACTATTGGAAAACTGCATCAACAGGGATCAGTTTAGTGAGAATGGCTTGAAGAACTGGAGATACTACTGTACAATCGACCACGTGAGATAATAACGACGAGACACCAATAAACAGGAGAACAAGATCAGATGACCCCAAGAAGGTCAGGATCCAGATGCCAGGGAATTGTACCGATCATGTGAAGCAGATTTTTTTAAATATTCTATTCTGTGTTCTTAGTTTTCTAAGAACATTTATAAGTGTTTATTGGATTTAATTATTAAAATAAACTTTTACACAGCTGGAATAATCTTACCTATTGAATCTCGTGTGTGAAACAAATGAGGACCCCTACCATCTAACAGATCATAACATACATACAGATTAAGTGGCATATATGTCTTCATATATAAAGTGCTAAAAAAGTAATAACTAGAAGTCATAGAGTCAAAGTAGCTGGCTTACTTTTGTAAACTAAGAAATATAAAAAAAAGAATTATTGCTTAAGCATACACAAAGTGCACTTTTTAAACTCAGTTAATTTTCATAATGTGGATATCTCTGTGTAATCAGAATTCACGTTAAAAAGAGAGTAACACTAACACCTCTAACACCTACTTTCTACCCAAAGTAATTACTATCCTTACTAGTTAGAACATCTGGAGAGAAGTTTTGTCTGCTTTTGAATCAGATAGTACTATTCTTTTATATCTGATTTCTTTGCCTAATAGTATTTCAGGAAGATTCATCCCTGGTATTGAATATAGCAGTGGTTTATTCATGTTCATCGCTATATTGAATTCCATTCTATGAACAAATATTTCAATATGTGATCTTTTCCACTGTTGACTAACATGTGGGTTGTTTTCCATTTGGAGCTATATGAAAGTTCTGCTATGAATATTCTGGGTTATGAATCTTAGTGAATATCTCTAGCATTTGCATTGGGTTTATAACTAGCAGTGGAACTGCTGGGTCACAAAGTAAACACATATTCCATTTGGTAAATAATGCCGAACAGAGTGCTTGTCAAATTTATACTCCTGGTGACACTGCGTAAGAATTCTAGCTGCTCTACCTATCTTTAATTATTGCCATTCTGTTTGTTTAATAGTATCTCACTGTTAGAATTTTTATTCCCCTGATAATTAATGAGATTGAATCCATATCCATATGCTAACGAATAATTTGTATGTTCTCTTTTTTGAAGTGCCTGCAATTAGTTTATTTTCTTATTGGGTCATCTGTTTTCCTTTCCTTTTTGATTTGAAGGAACCCTTTATATATTCTGGATCAAACACTTTGTCAATTAAGTGATCGCAGTATCTTTTCCACTTGGAGTCGTGGGTTTTTACTCAGAAATACCATCTAATGAATAAATGCTTTTAATTTTAATATAGTGTACTTATGTTTCTCTGATTTTTGTAACCTTCAAATAAACATTTTGTTTTAGGTAAAGGATATGTTTTCCTGTATGCATAATATATCAGTGAATTCTATTTAGACAGTGACCCCCTTAAAAAAGAAACAAGTAACTTGTAGTCAAGAGAAAATGTTTTGGTTCCATATGGCAAAAAAAGTAGATAAGTAAACATATTTTTGTTAGACAATTTAAATTCTTCCTACATAACATCATTAATTGTTATTTAGGAGTAGGAGCAAACTATGGAGACAAACGATTTTCTTTACCATGTATATCTCTGCATACTCTATTTTTTTTAATTTATTTACTTTTATAATGTGTTATCTATGCACATATATATAAGATATATATATCTGTTACTTGTGAGAGATATTTCTCTTCAATTCAGTTTTTTGACTGGACATAAAGTGATGTTGAAACTCTAAGTAAATTTCCAATTATATCTATACTTAGGTAAAAATGATCAGTAGTTACCTAAATAAACATTAACACAGTAAGAATGAAATTTCAAGAAAAGTAAGTTAACTCAACAGCATTTACTTTTTGGTGTATACATGATGGAAATGCCAAAAAGAAAAGAAAACAAAACAAAGAAGACAGAAGAAAATCAAGAAACAAGGGGAAAAGTGTATAACTCTCTTGATTTGAGAAATAGGAAAAACGGTGTTTGTACAATTATGGTAATCCTTTCCCTATAGTGAAGTAGGCATATTATCATAAAAAATGTATTCAGCCATCTGCTAGACGACTAGAGATATGTGTTTGATCCACAGCTGCTGCAATAAATGCTATTTGTAAGTTGAATTAGACTGGTTGTATTGTTCTCGAATTTAAATACATATTTCCCCATGACATGTGCCACGTTATGGACATGTGGCAGAAATATTAAGTAATTACATGGGAGAATGTTATCTCCAAGCTTTTCTTCTACCATTCATAAACATAATGCCTTCACGTCCATACCTTAAATAATCAATCCAAGACCAATCCCCTAAGAACTCTGGCTTTCATATGATGTAGGGAGTATGCTTAGAATCTCTGTTCTGTTCTTATAATGACAGATAGTGGAATATGTTAATTAGCTTGATTGTGGTGCTCATTACACAGTATATATGTGCATTGAAACATCAAGTTGTACACCTTAAATATATACAAATTTACATGTTAATTATATCCCAATAAGGCTATTAAAAAAAAAAAAAAAAAAGGAAATTTCATCAAATCCTAACATTGTCCGTAAAGCAGATCAGTGACTAAATTACCAAGTCAGAGAATTGTCACTCTCTATTTAATGAACTCTAGGAATAGATCCCCTCAAGCTTTCTCAGTAGAACTTCCAGTTTTTTATTTCTCTTATCATCTAAGATGGCTTTTTCTAGTGTTTAACTGAAATGACTGACTGTAGTATTAAATTTCATGGGTGTAGTTATGTATTCATAAGATCCTCTATTTATTTGTAGCCGTCAATTGTTAGTCCATAGTCTTTTTAAAAATTTTCCTTCCTTTAAGCTAAATAGATTTACATGATGTGATCTTTTTTTTTTTTTTTATAAATGTGAATTCCATTTCTTTGGTCATTTTTCCTTAGTATTTGTGAATCATCATTATCACCATTATCTTTTCTGGATTAGCCACAATATTTTCATTATTTTCTGAAACCTATTGGTTTTCTCTAGAACCTTCAAAAAATCTATTACCCAAGTAAGAAAAATGCAGTTTTACTAAAAAGAATTCTCATACTCAATACTCCCTCTATTATTTACCATTATAAAACATATGTTTTATAGTCATCAGCATTCAAGTAGTCTCTTACCATTGGCTTCATTTTCATTTTCACCATGAGTCCACTTTCAAACTCCTTGTATTGAATTTAACTCCTTAAATGATAAATAAAGTGACTATATGTGAATGTAGATGTTTTATTTTCAAGTTTGATGGCTGAAAAAGTTCCTAACAATAATTAGGCAAGGGTCAAGAGTCAAAATGCTATGTGTGTTCTAAAATGATCCTTACTAAATTCTATTTCTCCTTACCTGTGTTAAGAAAAGGTCCAATTATCTTCCATTCAAGAAGATACCCCACAACTCAGGGAGTTCTAGATAAGTTACCCTCCCCCCAGGCCTCTAGACATCCAGGTTAGTCCTCTCTATTACTGCAGTCTTCATACCTTCATGGCCTTTGTCCCTAGCAAAAACCCTACACCAATGAATGAATATATAAATGAATATATAAATGCAAATATATTTTAAATAAACACTTATATATGTATAATAATATAAAAAGTCAAAGGTCTGAGTCACTGTCATATACAAAATACAATTTTTGTATTATTTTGTATTTGTATTATAATACAATTTTTGTATTGTTTTCTTGTATTAAATTGTTATGCAGCAATCGAAGACACCTATAAAATCTTTAAGAAGCATGTTGTTTCATCTAGTAGAAGGAAAAATGTGGATTTGCCTAAATGAATACATGTATTCCAAAAAAAATGTAAATTTGAGAATAGTTCTTCTACCTAAAGGGAAATATTTCACAATATATTAATACTAATTTTTTTCCATAGAACAAGATGTATGATCTCATAGTAGGAATATATAATCCTCCTGTTAATGTAGTTTATATTCGATTTCTTACTAAGAAAACTCCTGGCTTTTATGATAATCTTCTGGGAAGGTTTCCATTTTAAAATACCTCCTATAGGGGCGCCTGGGTGGCTCAGTCGGTTAAGCGGCCGACTTCGGCTCAGGTCATGATCTCGCACTCCGTGAGTTCGAGCCCCGCATTGGGCTCTGTGCTGACAGCTCAGAGCCTGGAGCCTGTTTCAGATTCTGTGTCTCCCTCTCTCTGACCCTCCCCCATTCATGCTCTGTCTCTCTCTGTCTCAAAAATAAATAAATATTAAAAAAAATAAATAAAATAAAAAATAAAATAAAATACCTCCTATAGCCAAGAATATGTCTGCTTGAACCATTACCAGACAGTGGCGCCATTCTAGAATCTTTTTCTTTGATCCCCATATTGAAAGAGAAGGGAAACTGGGAAGATGAGCGAGGGAGGGAAAGAGAGGGAAAAGGATAAGTACAGAGAGAGAAGGAAAAGGAGACAGAAGGAAAAAAAGAAGTAAGAGGAAGAGAAGATAGAGGTGGAGAAAGAAGAGAAACGAGGAGCAGTAATATGGCATGAATGGTTACATTGGGTGAAATAGATTAATAATTTTTGTGTAGCACTTCTGTGTATTTGGGTTCTTATCTTGTTTTTCTTGAATTCCATGTTTTTATTCGTAAGAAGAAAAAATGCCTAAAGGAAAAAACATAGCACCATGCTCAACTGGAATCAGAACAGAAGGAGAGACATGCTGGTATTTAGAGTACTTACTGCCACAGAAACTAGCAATTTATCTTGATTTTCATAGTGTTTGGGGATTTCTTATAAAGAATTTAAACACTCTCAACTACCATTATGGTTCAGTCCTAAGAAATACGACTGATAGATTAAAGATGGGATTGGGATGATGAGAGCTGGATTATAGTAAAGGACAACAGCGATCCAAAAGGTAGAATGAGTAAACATTAAGGAATAAGTCATGATCTAAGAGATCCAGCATTTTCTACTGAAATGAATACACAAAGGGAGAAACACGGGGGAAGTCTGAAGTTGGCAGAGACTGAGAAGATGAAGGAGATGGTACTTCTAAGCTGTTGGAGATAGAAATTAAAAACAAATAGGAAGGGGAAAAATGCAGAGTACAAAGCTAACTACATGAACCATATGTAGAGGACCATATAGATCATACTAAGGATTTTTGAAACATTATGGAATGGTTTCATGAAAATGTGAGACAGTCTGATTTGTGTTTTATGATTTTCTGACAGCAGGGAGATAGTGGGGAGAAGAAGAAGAAAAATGAATACCAGGGGACCAGTTTGAAAGTTCCCAAGGTAAGAAGGCATGCAGGACCTTGCCTTAAACTTATGTGACGGTGATGGAGATTGAAGATGTAAATGTTTAGATAATAAAATAATTTCTAACATCATGGTCTTATCCTTTTATGCCATGATTTAGTCAGATTGCCATGGTTTTATTGTATTGCTCATACATTAAAACTCAAGAATAGTTTAACCCTAAGTTATGATAGTGGTGAACTTTTATATTTTTAAATTTGACTTGGTTGTCACTTTCCAATACTAGGGTCTAAGAAGGCTAATTCCTAATTTCCAAACAGATGTTTCTGGCAGAATGAACTCATGGTCCTTACACCAGAAAGTCAATCTTTTCCCTTTTTTTTAATAGGAAGGCAGTAAAAAATACCAATTTGAATGTCCTTGTAGCTATTATTCAAGCAAATAATATACAGTGTTAGAATTACACAGTACATATTTTATGATAGCCTTTATCAGTGTCCACAGGGCAAGAATGCTTCAGTATTTATTGGTTTCATACACCTCTTCACAAATTGTGCACAGTGTTGTTCTTCACCTCTTTAACCACTTCCCTTTTCCTGTCCTCCCGTGTGTCAAGAAAACAGAACAAGAAAAACTAACTGTTACATTCAATTCAGTGACCATTTATGTAACTGATCTCATGTGCAAGGGAGATATGATAAGTTAGCAATCCAGATTTTATGCGAAAGGTTAACTTTATGCAGGCCTGCCAATTGTAACACACAGGTAAGGTGCCAGTGTGTAAATTTTGGGTCAGAATGTGGCGAGAGCTAGATTAGTGATGTGGAGTGCTTTGAGAACGCATAGACAAGGCAATACTGTGTTTATTGCGGGGGGGGGGGGGGGGAGCGGTTGATGAAAGGTAACTTCCTAGCATAGAAAGCATTTCCATTTTATCTTGAGAACCACATCAGCTTGGGGAAGTAGAATTACTATATCATGAAAACAAACTTCCTGTCCAAGTGGAGAGGGCAGTAAGAAATAAGAACAAGAGCAGGAAAGAGGAAACTGCTAAGTATGGAGAGAAAACTGAAAGCAGTCCAGTGGGTTGGGAAAAGAAAATCTATGGAATTTCATGCAACTATTCTTTGGAAATAGAATATTTCCAAATATTTTAGAAACCAAATCATGCAGTGCCTTCAAACTGAGGTCAAGATATCTGGACGTTAGTTTCTTAGAAACAAGGAAAGTGAAGTTGCCCTATTTCTCATTGAGATAGAAGAAACAGGGATAGAATCACCAAAACTATACTCACAATTGGGTGTAGTAGTGAGGAAACAGAAATTACAGAGAAAACAAATTGTAAGCTACAGTTTGGAAGGGCCGACTTTGTGTGGATGGTGGGTATGTATATAAAGAAAATGAATTTAACTTCACTTGTGCTATGTTTGAAGTTCCTGGAGCATCCATAATTCAGGAGAGATTCTTGGGAGAAATATGTAAAAAGATAGTTATTCCCGGCTATAGTAAATAGGTTTCGTTACAACTTCTTTTTTAATTCCTCCCATACAAGAGTAAAATGTTAGATGGCAAAGAATTGAAAATGCCAGATTTTTTTAAAGGCCAGATTAAAAATCTGATTCCGAGTTTCTATCTAAGTGATGAGAGAAAATCATGCTGTTGCAGCATAACCCACAAATTCTAGTCAAGCCCAGCATTTTGTTTACCAATTCATTTACAGATGACAGGCCTCTGAAAAGATCTCCCACCTTCAACTATCTGCCCCCATCTGAGCTCATTGTTGTATCCTGAAATTCTCCACTGAGATAAAGCTTACACAATTTGTATATGTATTCAAAATTTAACAAATTTCTGAAAAGATAAATCCTTGAGTTATTAGCGTTACTACATATTACTTTTCCCTTATTTTTCTTTTAAAAAATGTATAGAATATTTTATATACATAATTATATGACTGAAATCAAGTATCCACCACACAGATTAAGCAGTAAACAATTAAATATTAAAAATAGCTAAATCTTTCTATGCATCCCTACCTAATCATACACTCTTTCATGTCTTCCCCCACCACACATACACCCTTTGGGAAACATCTTTGTTTGATTTCATAGTAGTCATATCATGAGTGTTTTTACACTTTTATGAGGTAGATATGTATTCCCACACAATATGTACAGTAATCTTTTACATGTTTATGCTTTTTCAATGTAATAAATGATATCTCATTGATCTTATACTTCTTTCATTTTTCAGTATTATATTTGTCAGCATCATACTCAATGATAAATTGGTACTAGCAAATTTTTATCAGTTCTAACATTTCATTACGTGATTTTACTAAAATTATTTACTGATTTTACTTCTAGTTAACACAGAAGTGATTTCCAGTTGTTACTACTGCACATTACACTAGTGTGGACACTTCTGTGCATGTTACCATGCACACCTATATGAGCATTTATCTAGGTATATACACAGGAATGGAATTGATGAATCTGAGATACTGCCAAATTGCTCTCAAAAACTTTATATCAAATGACATTCTTATTGGCAATGTATAAGAATTCACATTATTCCACACTTAAAAAGTCTAAATATTTGTTTCCCATGTGAGAGTATAATAGGGTAGCTCTTTGTGATCTTTATTTTGCTTACACAAGTAAGGTAACATGTTTTTGTATACAGTTCATGAATTTTAACAGATTTATAGATTTGCGTAACCCTCATCTCAATAAGGATACACAATAATGCCATCATTCCCCCAAGTTCTTTCATGGACCCTCCACATGTCCAAACTCTCCTCTTACCTCAACACCCAACAGCCAGATATGTTCTCTGTCCCTCAAGTTTTTCCTTTTAAAAAATTGCATATAAATGGTATTATACAATGTGTATACTTTTGTGACTTACCTCTCACTCAATATAATGTCTTTGAGATTTACCCATATTGTTTGGCTATAAATAGCTTATTCCTGGGTGTGCTATATAGTTTGTTTAGCCATTGACCCATTGAAGGGCATTGAAGTTGTTTGAGTTAGGGCGATTATTAATAAAGCCGCTTATAAAAAATCATGCACAAGAATGTGCAAGAATACAAGCTGCCTTTTCTCCAGGGAAGATACCTAGGAATGTGATTGTTAAGTATTATGTTATGTTTAGCTTGCCAAGAAATTACCAAACTACTCTTCAAAGAAGCTGTGTCATTTTTGCATTCCCACCAGTAGACCGTGAGAGTTCCAGTTATCTTACATTGTTGCTAGCACTTGGTATTGTCATTATAGCCATTCTTTTTATTTCTTTTTAAATTCATTTGTTTTTGAGAGAGGGAGAGAGAGAGTAGGGAAGGGGCAGAGAGAGAAAAAGAGAGAGATTCCCAAGCAGGCTCTGCACTGTCAGCACAGTGCCCATTGTGGGGCTCAAACTCATGAACCATGAGATCATGAACTGAGCCAAAATCAAGGGTTTGATGCTTACCCGACTGAGTCACCTAGGTGCCCCCATTATAGTCATTTTAACAAATGTGTGATGGCTGTTATCTCCTTTTGACTTCAACTTAAAAATTCTTGGGAATATTATGGTGAACATCTTTCCAGAACATACTTGTCATCTGCATATCTTGGGTGAAATGGCTATTCAAATATTTTGTCCATTTTTAAAGTTGGATTTTTTTTATTGTTTTGTTAAAGTTCAACCTTTTTGTGAATTTTGCTTTTGTTTTCATTTTTAAGAACTTTTTGCATAATGCAAAGTCACTGAGATTTGCTCCTGTGATTTCTTTAAATAGTTGATAATTTTATACCACACCTTTAGACACAGGATCCATTTTGAATTACTTTTTTGTAAAAGTGTAAAGAATAGGTTGAGATTTATTTTCATGTTTATATCCAGTTTTTCAAACATTATTTGCTGAAGACCCTGTTCTTTCTCCATTGAATTTCCTTTGCACATTTGTCAAAAATCAATTGGTGGCATTTGTGTGGCAGTATTAATTCTTTCTCATTAATCTCTGGGTCTATCTTTGTTCTAATACCACAAAAGTCTTCATTATTGTAGCTATATTGTAATCCTTAAAATCATATAGTGTAAGTTCTAGGTTTATTTTTTATTATCAAAATCGTTTTGACTATAATTTGCATTTTCTTACAAATTCGTTGTTGTTTGCATTTTCTTATAAATTTTAGAACAGCTTCTCCATACATACAAAAAAAAAAATTACTGCTATGGAGCACCTGGGTGGCTCAGTCGGTTGAGCAGCTGACTGGCTTAAGTCATGATCTCGTGGTTCATGAGTTCGGGCCCCATATTGAGCTTGCTGTTTTCAGCACAGAGCCCACTTCGGATCCTCTGTCCCCCTCTCTCTCTGCCCACCCCTGCTCTCTCTCCAAAAAAATAAATAAACATTAAAAAAATACTTCAAAAAAATATTGCTGAAATAGTTTTGGGGTATTATCTACTTATTTGGTAGTATGGTAATATATTTTAATAAGGTAAATTGAATTGCTTTGTTTATCCATTGACCCACTGAAGGGCATTTAAGTTGTTTGAGTTAGGGCAATTATTAATAAAGCTGCTTATAAAAAATCATGCACAGGAATGTGCAAGAATACAGTATTCTTGCAATTGCAATATTCTTGCAGTGTAATTATTTGCTTTGAAGTTTTGCCCTGGAGGTGATATTTTGGTTGCATTTCCACATTCTTTGAATTGCATTAAATCTATACATAAACTTGGAGGATTGCCATCAGAACTATGCTGGGTCTTTAAATTCATGAGCTTTCTATATCTTCAATAGTAAATCTTCCATTCTTTTTATCTGCATTTTTTAATTTTAACATCTAATAAAACATGTATTATTAGATTTATACATTAGTATTTTGATATTTTGGAGATACAGTAAATGGTATGATAGATAAATTGGCTCCCAATTGATTTTCTTTGCTTTTTTTGTTTTTTGTTTTTGTTTTTGTTTTGCTTATTACCTGATTTGTTAGATCTCTTCAATGTAAAAAGAAAGAGGGCTTGTAGGGATGGGGAGTGGGGTGCAGGGCTGCATATGTTATTTGGGCCAGCAGTGGCTGCAAAATTATATACAGAGATATAATTGATTTTTGCATGATAACTTTGTACTCTGAAACATTCTGAACTCATCCGGTTTGAAGACACTTCCTGTAGATCTTTTGGGATTTTTTTACTTGAACAATCATTTGTCTGCAAATAGGGACAGTTTTTTGTTTTTTCTTTTTTGTTTTACTTTATTTCTCATATTCCTGACTTTATTTTTCAACAATGGTCATTGGCCAGGACTCTGGTTCAATGTTGAATAGGAGCAATGTTCCCAGTTTTTAGGGGAAATGATTATGACATTCACAATTAAGAATAATGTTAGGGTTAGGTAGATGCCATTTACAGCCACTTCAATATGGCAGAGTTTTTAACATAAATTACGTTGAATTTTTTCAACTGCATTTTACACAATTGATATGTCTGTGTTTTTTCTGCTTTACTTCCTTACAATGGTGAATTATGTTGATTTCTTTTCAAGTGATAAACCATCTCTTCATTCTTGGGCTAAACTCCAGTTGGTCATGATGTGTTTTCTACTTTTTATTTGTTTGGTTGTTTGTTTTAACTAGTATACATCACAAACTTAAATTTGTCTACTAATATGTATTTCTCTGTCCTAGCATTAGAAGGACATAAGCCTTTGAATGCAAGAACCCCTAGAGGACTTTTTCCAAAATATTTTACATACTATAGTTAGCCCAGTACTTGGCACAGACTTGGCAGTCCACACATTTCCAAAGGAAAGGAAAAAGGAATAAAAGAAGAAATAGCAAAGTAATTTGTGTTTCCATGACAGTATATTTCCAATCATGTGACAAACATTTTGTTCCCTAAATTGCATGCAAATACCACCAGCCAGAAGTTAAGTTAAAGTTCAATCAATTTAAATAATTGTTTAAAATTGTGATAGCTTAGGAGCGCCTGGATGGCTCAGTTGGTTGAGCGTCTGACTTTGGCTCAGGTCATGACCTCGCAGTTCATGGATTCAGGTTCACATTGGGCTCTGCACTGACAGGTTGGAGCCTGGAGCCTGCTTCAGATTCTCTCTGCCCCTCCCTGCTTACTTGCTCTCTCTTTCAAAAATAAATAAACATTGAAAAAACTTGTGATATCTTACAATACAACAATAGCTGAATATCACAAATAATCATATTCTAAAACATATAAACAATGTCTTGGGAAAAAAAATCTCATACACATTTTCCAGGAGAATATCATGTACTCAACAAAATAAGAATGTGAAATAGGTAAATAATATGAAATTCATACTCTTTCTCTTCTTTCCTAATTAAAAAAGATACAGAGGAATAAACTGAGTAGTTAATAAAATATAATACATTATTAATTCCTCAGTGAAGTGTTATTTGCCATTGTCGTAAAAGATTATGTCACATAGATTTATTCACACATATATTACATACATAGTATGAGTGTAACTGTGAAGTTCAAACTATGTTATGAATGTTGGTTATTAATCATTAGTTGTTAATTACTGTAAACATGGTGCTACATTACTATAAATCTATCGCATTAATCTTAGATTCATACTCCTACCTTCTCTTTCATGATTATATAAAACTTTGAACTGAAGTGTGGAAATGTTCTGACATGGAAAAAACTTTCCCCGTCTTATGTAATGATCATATCTACACTGCATCCAATTTTTCATATGATCTCCAATCTCACCTGATTATCCTTTATCATAAAAGAAAAAAAAAACTGCTGTCCATTATTAAAGAACAGTCTCTCCTTTATACAAAATCATATAAACACCAGTGACATTTAACTAAATTTATTTTCATCTGTTACAGAATTGAATCAACCTAATGTTTTTAAAGCTTTGAACACTAGAACAGTATAGTAGGAAATTTTCTATGTTTCAGAAAAGTCAAAATACTGAGAATGCCCTCTGGATCTGTAATGCCACCCTCAACTTAATTGCTAGGAATTAAAATGCCATGATTAGAACTTTGTTTCTTTGGTTATAGGCTCTTTCTATAAATGAAAATATTCAGTGAAAGAATGCATTAAATATTTTCTATCATTTATATAACAGAATACACTAATGGATAAAATCTTCACCTGAAAGAAATTATCAAAATTGGAAAGGACCAGAAAGGTCACTGAAACTTGAGCCAAGTTCACTGCCATAAAATGGTTTTGGAGCTTGCTAAGTATAACTGTTTTTGTGTCAAAATTAGGTCTTATCCAGGGTGGCAGGTGGCACAAGTGTTCATAATGGGGTAATAACTGGAATCCAGCATTGCTAGAATCTTACAGAATTCCTTTGTGCAGTGTTAAAGTTCAGTTTTGAGAATCTTCTCACTGCAATTTTTAGATGAAAAGTTGTGGGTGACTTTCCTTTTTCCACTTGGGACCAGATGGAATGGTATTCACTTTTTAAAACCATCTGTCATGCAGCACCTTAATCTTCTTACATCAAGTAAAGGAGAATAAGAACATCTGACTTTGCAGAGATAAAGTTAACACGACAAGATGTCAACCAGACTCTTTTATATGGTGCTTCCAATATTTTGTCAAGTCACTTTGAGATCTTTTCAGTTAGCTGTCCTATGGGCTTAAGAAAGCAGAGAACACAATGCCTATTTTAGAAGCTGGTAAATGTCATTACTTCCTTGCCAATATGTTTTTTTAATTCATTTAATTCTGCAGAAGGTCAGCCTGAGCTGAATCTCCCCACCCTCTTGGAGGTGACATTGCCTAGACTATATTTATTAAAGCATCATCAACTATAAAGCTTACCATAAATAATATTTTATTGGTATCAAGTACAAATGTTTTCTCTAAAAAGAAAGTTAGGCAAGACTAAGTATAGAAGAGGTAGACCACAATCATCTTTTTATCCTTTACTTGAAACATTTGTATACTTTAGGGTTCCCAAAGAAAATAGCTAGCACAACCATCGTAATTGAGGGCAATTTAATGAAGGGACAACTTTATTTACAAAGATAAAAGTAGAATTATAAGGAAATATAAAAGAACAACCCAAAGGTAGTCTTGAAGAAACTAAGGGACGGGTAGGCTTCTAGAATGCGGTGAGAGCTAAAGCTGTGTGAAAAGGACCATTTGACCCTGAAAAGGAACTGTGTGACCTTAGGGAGAGAAAAGTACCCACTTCCAGTTTAAGCCTATCATGAAAGAAACTAGGGGAAAATATACTCCAACCTTTTCCTTTCTCCTCTCTTATCATACTGTTGCCCCACTAGCTAAAACCACACAGAAACTAGAGGACAAGCAGCCTAACTGATGCAACCCAAATAAGTCAGCCTCCTGAAACATATTAAATTATAAAGAATGGTAGAAAGTGGTCCTTTAGTGAGAATTAGAAAATATCTAACACAGTAATCTACTGCAGATATTTTATTACCTTGTCACCTTTACACTCACCAAAATATTGAGGACAGAGTGCAGGGAATTATTTAGTCGGCCATTTAACAACTGGATTACTGGGAAAAAGTAATCGTATGGATGTCTACAGAGAAGAGCCATCAAAATCTCAATTTTGAGGATACTGCTACTACAATTTTTAAATGTAACATCAATATGTAGGTAGGTGTTCATTGGGTTTATACTAGATTACAAATATTAAGCTTTATATTTTGATGATATAGGAGATAGAATACATAAGATTTGCCCTCAAGATGTTTTATCTAATTGGAAAAAAATTTAAAAAAAACATACATCAAAAATAACAAAGGATACAAGAACAAGTACAGATCAACCTTTTTCTGCTTGGTCTAGACTTACACTATTATAAATATTAAGAAGAGACAAATAAGATATAGTAGTAGAAAACACTGAAACATTTATGTTTCTAATGAAATTTAGACTGTGTCAAGAAAAGAAGACATTCCAGAAAATTTTAAGAAGCCAATATCAAATATATGTAATTGGGATTTGAAATAGATTTCTCTGTCTCACTCTGTCTCTCAAAAATGAATAAATGTTAAAAATTTTTTTAAAAAAAGAAATAGATTGAATCAAACATGTTGAGCAATTTTGGAAAAATGCTTTTAGATAAGTTGTTTAAGGTTATATATCAAGAAAAATTATAGGGACGCCTGGGTGGCTCAGTTGGTTAAGCATCCAGCTTCAGCTCAGGTCATGATCTCACAGTTTGTGAGTTCGAGCCCCACATCAGTCCTTGTGCTGACGGCTCAGAGCCTGGAGCCTGCTTCGGATTCTGTGTCTCCCTCTCTCTCTGCTCCTCCCCCACTCATACTCTGTCTCTCTCAAAAATGAATAAACGGTAAAAAAAATTTCTAAAAGTTATAAAGGCAGATGTATATTTTATTGCTTATTATCTGGAAATATTTAGCTCTTTATGACAATTTTTTTAAAAGCCTAATATATATTAATGGAGAGGGGAACTGAAAGAGATATATGTCAAATAGAAGAAAAGTACTGTTCCCTGACAATGGAATATCTACATGAAAATAAACAAACAAAATACATCACCAAAATAATGCAAATATGTTTTTGAAGCTCATGTCATTCCCAGAGAATCTGTATCTGAGCTTGTGTCAACTATTCAAAAAAAATTTAAGGAAAATCTCAATTAAGCAATGAGCAAATTACTACCCCAAGTATTATCAATCATCAAGTCTCTCTTCTTGATGATATGCATGTCATTATAAATATAAATTATAGTAGTGGATCAATCATGATGTGCCAGATAGTGACTTTCCATAAATAGGAATTATTTTGGGGATGCTTGGGTGGCTCAGTCAGTTGAGCGCCTGACTTTGACTCAGGTCATGATCTCATGGGTTCGTGGGTTCAAGCCCCCTGTCAGGCTCTTGCTGACAGCTCAGAGCTTGGAGCCTGTTTGGGATTTTGTGTCTCCCTCTCTCTCTGCCCCCACTCATGCTCTGTCTCTCTCTCTCAAAAATAAACATTAAAAAAAATATTTGTTTTTCTGTCCAGACTGACCATGAAGCTATAATGTTGTCTATTTATATATTAATCAGATTTTTAGGTAAAGGTGTCCAGACATTTAAAATCCACGAGCTTAGAGGCACCTGGGTAGCTCAGTCAGTTAAGCATCTGACTTTGACTGAGGTCATGATCTCACAGTTCCTGAGTTCGAATCCAGCATCAGGCTCCGTGCTGACAGCTCAGAGCCTAGTGCCTGCTTCAGATTCTGTCTCCCTTTCTCTCTACCCCTCCCCACTCTCACTCTGTCTCTCTCAAAAATAAATAAACATTAAAAAATTTTTTAATTCAGAAACCTTAAATGTAAGATTGGTTTTATTTAATCTTAATCCTCAAGAGAAGTTATCAATAAAATAAAATGTGAAAATGGCTATTATCTGGCAGTGTTTGACATCTGAGTTAGATAGGCTGCAACTAAGTATCAGAAAAATGAAAGTATGTATAAAAAAAGGGGTGGGGGAGAATTACTGATGAGGCTATTGTCAAATCTTCACAGTGTTGTCACTTTTCTTTCTTTCTTTCTTTCTTTCTTTTTCTTTTTTTTTTTTTTTTTGCCAAACGTTGTAAATTTGAAGTTAGAAAAGTAGATCTACACCTGGGGGACTCAACAGATGTAACAATAATTTCAGCCTATGTTATCTATTATTTCTTCCATGTAAATTATTAGCTGTATTAGCTGTATTAAAATAAGATGTGAAAAGAAACTGATATAGAAGAGCAATAATATATGTAATTATCATTTTACTAGAAATACATAAAAGTATCACTTTTAATATGTAAAAGTCCCAGAAAACCAGCTAAAATTGCGAATTATAATTGGCAAGCCACTTTAGAATAAATATACAATGGAATATTACTCTGCCATAAAAAAGAATGTAATCTTGCCATTTGCTATGATATGAATGGAGCTAGAGAGAATTATGCTAAGTAAATAAGCGTCAGAGAAAGACAAATACAATATAATTTCACTCACATGTGGAATTTAACAACAAGCATAGGGGAAAAAAGAAAAAGAGAGGCACACCAAGAAGCAGATTCTTAACACTAGAGAACAAACAAATGGTTACCAAAGGAGAGGTGGGTGCGGGGATGTGTTAAATAGGTGATATGGATTAAGGAGTGAACTTGTGATGTACACCAAGTGTTGTATGGAAGTGTTGAATCACTAAATTGTACACCTGAACCTAATTTTTTTTCAGTAGAAAAAAAATATACAAATCTCAAAATCCTTTCATGTTTTTTCTGCTTTGGTACCAATAGTTGTACTGAACAATTAGTTCACTAAAATAAACTAATCAGTTGCCTTTCAATTTGTTTATTTATTTGAGCTTATTCCCTATTATTTTCCATATAATATGGGAAGTGAAACAAAATAATAAACTCTGGATAACAATATATGCTATCAAATAAGTCAGGGATAATAACCTAATACTATGTGTATAAAATTGTTTATAAACCAGATGATAAGATATATTTTATATTATTTTATTTTATTTTATTTTATTTCATTTTATTTTATTTTATTTTATTTTATTTTTTAACGTTTATCCACTTTTGAGACAGAGAGAGACAGAGCATGAATGGGGGAGGGGCAGAGAGAGAGGGAGACACAGAATCGGAAGCAGGCTCCAGGCTCTGAGCCATCAGCCCAGAGCCCGATGCGGGGCTCGAACTCACGGACCGCAAGATCGTGACCTGAGCCGAAGTTGGACGCTTAACCGACTGAGCCACCCAGGCGCCCCAAGATATATTTTAAATAACTGGAAATACTGTTGTTTAATATGGTTTTTGATACATCTATCGTCAAGATTAATGAAGTATACACAATCGAGATGTAAATGTATATTCCTAGTAGATTGATGATATCAACATTTCAAAATATCCCTTTACTCACTGGTAATTTTATAACAGATATATCACTCTACCCTTCTTATGTTTATAGTTTACATGGTTTATCTTTTTCCATGCATTTATTTTCAGCCAATCTACATATCTATATTCATTGTATATCCTTGTAGACAGCACATAGTTGAGTATTCTTTTTTAACCATTCTGGTGGTCCTTTAACCACAGTATTTATGCCATTAACATTTAATATAATTATATATATATAGTTATGTAAAATGGATCTATCATCTTATTTGTTTCCTGTTGGCCCCCTGAATTTTTCCTCTGTTGTTTCTATCTTGCCTTCTCTTTAATTATTGAATATTGTTTACAATTCCATTGTAATTTGTATATTAAATTTGTAAATATTCCTGTTTGCCTTTATATTTTTAGTGATTATTCTAGTGATTGCACTATATATTTTTAACATTTTACACTAAGAGTTGATGTTGTAGATGAGGCTGCAAGTTCCTTCTAGATCTTTAGATATTTTAGGGTGTTAACTCTTAACAGGTTTAGGTCATCTTGAAAGGATGATCAGAGCATTGTGACTATCATTTTCATAAACACAGAGGATAGGATTTTGGTGCCTTCATCAGACTTGCTCTAAGACAAAGATACTTTTATTTTGATAGTGCAAGACTCTGGGACTCTGGGAATAAAATTGGCCATATGCTTACAGAAAGTCCAATTTTGTGGGACTGGGTTCCTTTTACTTTGTGAAAGCTGCTACTGTACAGAAAGATTTTGATTTAGTAGTTTGTTTTTAATTGTCTTGTATTTATTTTTATTTCGTAAGACCTGCAACAAAAGCTGTTCTTCCCAGCTGTAAAGCACTGTGTTCTATTCATTGATGCATTTTGTTACAGGTGGAGTTTTTGAGTTTTATCGTATTTGAAAATGTCTTTATATTTTCTTTATTCTTGAAAAACCTGCATATGTGTATGTTGACACATTTTCTTTTCATGGTTCCTGATAAGAACTGAGTAAGCAATGAAATAGTTTATGCCTAACATGCACTGTGTCGTATTGGTCTGTTTTCAAGATTTTCTAATTTTTGTTTTCATTAGTTTGATTATCATGCTCCTATTTATGATTTTCTTTATATTTCCCTAAAATTTTGAATTTGTGAGCTTATATTTTTTACCAAATTTGGCAAATTTTGGGACCTCATATCCTCAAATGTATTCTTCCCTATTCTCTCTATCCTCTTTATTTGACTGCAGTCATACATACATTAGACCTTTTTATGTTCCACATGTCCCAGAGGCTTTGTCCATATTTCCTTTAATATTTTCCTTTCTATTCTTCAGATAAAATAAATTCTGTTAATCTGATCTCAAATTTACTGATTTGTTTTTGTCATCTTTTTTCTTGCTAATCTCATGAAGATACTTTTTGCTTAAGATATTTTATTATTTAGCTCTACATTTTACACCTTTTTAAATTTATATTTTCTGCTGAAATTTTCTGTCTTTTTATTCATTGATAGCATACTTTAATTTACTTTATCAGCTGTAGTTGTAATAGCTACTTTAAATTTTTGCCTACTAATTTTCACATCTGGGTAAACCTTTAAGATAATCTTGACTTAATTGTCTTTTCTTAGTGGGTCATGTTTGGCTGGAATTTCATTTGGATTCATCCTGGGCATTGGGGTGACATTTTTTGGAAAATGTGGATTTGTTATGCTACTGTTAGGAGTATTGACATTTTTGATGTAGCAATCAATTAGATGAGACTCAAACTCCAATCTGTATTTCTAGATTCATAACCCAAATAACATTACACTTACACAAACACAAATTACACAAATTGAATTTAACTGTGGTTCTTTGAGTCTCCTTATACATTTGTGAGTCATGAGTTAGCCAGTTGCTCAGGTACATTTCATGCACAGCATTTGACTGAAAGGCTAACTGTGAGAGCCAAAGAATGTTTTGGGGAGCTTAAGTAGAATCCCTCATATTACTGTATCATTCAGTGGAAGAGCAACTGAGCATTAGACTGAGGATATGGTAGAGTCAAAGAGTTATAGATATGCTGAACTGCTTTATCGAAGGATAGTGTGTTCATTAAAGCAAGTGTGTTATATTAAGTTCAGAGCCCTGATTGAGAAAACCTGGAACCCTCAAACATGGCTTGGGGACATCTAGATGGATGCGCCAAATTATATGTGTCTCTTATGTGGTTAAGACCCCTCTTAACCAACAGTTTGCCAAAGTGTCCCACTCTTCCCTAGTAAGATGTAATATTTTCACCACAGTAGAAAATGCTGAAAAAGCCTCACCCTCATAAGGCAATAGATGCCCTTCAGAAGTTTCTCCTGCCTCCTCGTTTGGATGTCACAGTGATAATTAAGATTAAATCTAAGCATATACTGGCTGCATTTGATAAGGGAAGAAAAGATATACACTAAAAGAGCCATAAGAATGAACTACCATATACTGTCAGGAAGAGGGACATTATCCCTGGAATTGGAGGAGGCCACTTGATCAAGGAGGTTGAAATATAATACTGGATAAGCAAAGATTCACTGGATTTGGGTATTTTCTTAAGACACAGAGGTTAATATCCATTTACAGAAAATAGAGCAAATTTGCTGGGAAGGTGGCTCTTAGAAACCTGGTGATAATTGTAGCCACTGGTGAAATAAGTTAAATGCCTGAGTTTCCTGGAATGTAGTAATGGAAAGTATAAAGTGGCTGTGAGAAGTGGCCTTATTGAATGTAATGGAATATGAGTCCAGAAAAAACAACCAAGGGATTATTTCTTACAGGAGGATGCAGGAAACAATCCACTAAGGCCATAAGAGTTGTGCTATTCAGAAGGGAAGCAGCATAAGAAGTTCACAAGAAGCTCTCCTCTGTAGGCTAAGGTAGATAGTAGGAGAGGCTATAATAGAATTGTACTCTTTAACCACAGAGATGATGGGACTTCAAAAATAATAATGAACTTGGGGCGCCTGGGTGGCTCGGTCGGTTAAGCATCCGACTTCGGCTCAGGTCACAATCTCACGGTACGTGAGTTCGAGCCCCGCATCGGGCTGTGTGCTGACAGCTCAGAGCCTGGAGCCTGTTTCAGATTCTGTGTTTCACTCTCTCTCTGCCCCTCCCCTGTTCATGTTCTGTCTCTCTCTGTCTCAAAAATAAACAAACATTAAAAAAATTAAAAAAAAATAATGAACTTCTAAGAGGCCACAATTATCATAATGACCAGCAAGTTGGAGGGGTATCCAAGGGCACATGGTCCAATGGGAGTGGTGGGAATGGCTTGTAGGGCATGACACTCCTAACACAAAATAGATGGGCAGGAAGCAAAAAGGAGCTACTTAATGTATACAACTAGAAAAACAAGAATGGATAATGGGATGATGAAAATTGTCACCCAAGTAAAAAGTCACAACCCTTTGCACAGTTCTTAAGACAGAAGCCAATTTTGGGGGGCACCTTGGTGGCTGAGTTGGTTAAGCATCTGGTTCTTGATCTCGCCTCAAGTCATGATCTCAAGGTCCGTGGGATCAAGCCCCACGCCAGGCTCTGTGCTGACAGCATGGAGCCTGCTTGGGATTCTCTCTCTCTCTTTGCCCCTCCCCTACGCAATCTCTCTCTCGCTTTCAAAATAAATAAATAAACTTTGGAAAAATAAAAAGAAGCCAATTTTTTAAATCACCAAAGAAGTGGCTACATCCTAGGAAAAAGGACACTGCAATACCACATTGGGTATATACTATAATGATAAAACCAATTTTACCTTATTACAAAATTATGTCTGCATACTAGACTATAAAAGTGGTAAAAGATAATATCAAGACACATTGAAGACTTTTGAAGACAGGATCTGAGGTGATACTGGTATTCAGATAACCAAAGAATTATCATACAAACCATTTTAAAGTTAAGGTTTATTGAGGTCAGCTGAATAAAGAATCCTAGCCAAAGTCCACCTTACAGTGTGACCATTGGTTCAAAGTAGTGATACCCAGCAGTTGTATCTTCAGTCATATAATTAGAATTAGACCCTTAGGCTGTAGAGTAAAATCTACCATAGTGGGAAGAGCCAAGAAGAAGCCTCTGAAACAGTCCCTGCCATTTTAAGGAAGTAAATGCCAAATATCTTAAGGAAGTTAATGCCAAATTGCATGTCATGGGGGCTGGTAAGGATTAGTAGTCGTTAAAAACCTAAAAGATGCAGAGTTAGTGTTCCCTATCATTTGTCCCTTTAATTTATCAGTACAACCCTGAAGAAACCAAATGAACACTTCCTGAAGAATGACTGTCCACCCCTGCAAGCTCAATTAAGTTGTGGCCTGCAGCATAGGTAGTCAGCCAGATATGGTCATTTTTTGCTAGAACAGATTAATAAGGGAATGGCTACATGGAGATAGTAATTTATTTGGTAAATTCACTTTTTCTGTTCTGGTTAGAAAAAGGATCACAAGCAGTTTATATTCATGTTGGAAGGACCGCAACGCAATATTCATCTATACTTTGCCTCAGGGCAATGTTAACTCTGCTGACCTCTGCTCAAGATATAGCCTAAAGAGATCTGGACCGTCTGAACAACCCGTGAACATTACACTGATCTACATCGACAACATCACGCTATGTAGACAGGATAAATAAGATGTGTGGATAGTATGCTGGAGGCCTTGCTACAATCCATGCACTCCACAGGAGAGAAAGAGACTGCCACTTCACTGAAATGGGTAGGGATCTAGTGGTCAGGGATATGCCTTCCAAAGTGAAAGTCAAATTGATTCATGTAACCTCCACTACCACAAAGAAGGAAGTGCAGCAAGTGGTAGCCTCTGTAGGTTCTGGGGGCAACACATTCCACTCCTAGGAAAAGTCTTCCATCTCTTGTATCCAGTGATATGGAAGGCTGAAAGTTCAGAGTTAAGACTTAGAGTAGTAAAGGGATCTACAGTAGATTAAAGCTATGGTGTAAGAAATACTTTTGAGGGGCACCTGGGTGGCTCAGTTGGTTAAGCATCCAACTTTGGCTCAAGTCCTGATGGTTTGTGAGTTCGAGCCCTGCCTCAGGCTCTGAGCAGACAGTTCAGAGCCTGGACCCTACTTTGGATTCTGTGTCTCCCTCTCTACCCTCCCCACTCACATTCTGTCTCTCTCTTTCAAAAATAAACATTAAAAAAATTAAAAAAAGAACTATTTGTGAAATATTTTACAAATAGATTGCAATTTTATAGTTCACAAAACATTTATATCAACCACAAGTTTTTTCCATGCCTATTACCATGCTCACTGGTAATGTATCATAATGGCAAAATTCCCACAACACAATTATTGACAATAATTACTATCTTACCCAAAGGAGATTGATAAAAATATACTTAGATAATCATACACGTTAAGAATTGGGCCAAAGATTGATGGAAGTTAATGTGGTATTTTGTATTGATATCATTATTAACCAATAAGAATCTGAGCTATTCCTTTTAGGTTTCAGAAGATGGTTTTACTTTCATATTCTCCCACCAATTTCAGAATTCTATTAATGTTGATATATTTTAATTACTTCTAGACAAGAAAGAACTAATATTTCTTCCATTGCTGTCTTCTGAAAAGAATTCAGTACACATCCATTAGAAGGTTTCTTAGACTAAGTCATGAATTGTATCATGATTTAGTGATTTAAACATAATAATATGATAAAGTTGGCAGGAGGGAGGAAGTAATTGTTCATCTTACGTAGGGGAAACTGAAAATTTTTATCTGAGCCTTATAATTTGGAAATAGATATTTTAAAATATGAATTGAACTTATAAAAATAACCTCTAAATATATTTTAATATCTTTATAGATAAAATAATAATTTAAGTAAAAATCATGAGAAGGAGGGGGAGAGAATGTATATGGTAGTGAAAGTACTGTAAATTTTTCAGCTTTCACACAGGCAATAATAGATGTTAATGTTTTCAAGCCGAAGATAAATGTATGCATTTATTATTTAGACTTATAGTTGATACTATAGTTATACTAGAACAGAAATAGATGAAAGTGGTTAATTCTGGGAAGGAAGACTGACATACATGGAGAAATAATTTTATTTTGCATTTTATATCTGTGTTTCATTTATTTCACCATGTACTTAACATTAATTTTATGCTTTAAGATGTATGATTTTTAAAAGAAAATGCTTTCTGTAAAGAAAAACTTATATACTTTATATATATATAAACTTCTTAATTAAAACAAAGGATACAATTTATATTTTACATAGAACAATCGATTTTATTTATCACAAGAAAAAAAAAAGGAGTACTATCCCAAAGTTGGAGAAGGAACGTATCTTTGAAAATCCTGAGTATTTATTTATTTTATTTTTTAATGTTTATTTGAGTATAGTTGGCATGAAATGTTACATTAGTTTTAGGTATACAACATAGTTACTCAACAACTCTATGCTTAACACAAGTGTAGCTACCATCTGTCACAATACAACGCTATTACAATGCCATTGACTATATCACTATGCTGTATCTTTTATTCCTGTGACTTATTCCATAACTGGAAACCTGTATGTCCCACTCCCCTTCCCCCATTTTGCCCATCCCCCCTTCCCTCTCTCCTGGCAACCATCAGTTTGTTCCCTGTATTTATAGGTCTGATTCTGCTTTTCTTGTTGAAAAGTTTAAGTATTTAAATATGTTGTATACCTAAAACTAATGTAACATTTCATGCCAACTATACTCAATCTTTGTCCATTCAAAGTTGCAACTATGTTGTTTTGCTGTAGAAATTTTATACCTTGAGAATATACTTTTTTATTGTTAATATATTTAAATGACTATCTCTGTATTGCGTGATGTAAAGATCAAGTGTCATTTTTCTAATCAAATATTCAATTGCTCCAGCACCTTTATTGAAAATACTGTCTTTCCATTTTGAGTTAGCTTGTAAGCCTTATTACCAACAGGTTAATTAAATTAGTGTAGGTCAATTTTAGGACTTTCTGTTTGGTTCCATTGATCTTTAGGCCTTTCATTAGGCTAATTCTACATTACGAGAATTGCTATGGTTTTATATTAAAAAATAAGTAACGAAAATTTTATAATCATGTCTTTCTTTTTCAGATTTGTTTTGGTAATCCTTTGCATTTCCATATAGCTTTTAGAATCAGCTTATTAATTCTAAAGAAAAATCTGATGTATTTTCAACTGGAAGTGGTCTGTCTGGATCTACCCATAAATTTAGCGATTATTGACATCTTAACAATATTGAGTCTTCTAGTTCAAGAATATATTTCTTATTAATGCAGGTCTTTAATTTCTCTCAATAATGTTTTGCTGCTTTCATTAGATAAAACTGAAATATATTCCTTAAATTTATTTATAATCACTTCCTATTTTTTTAGGTTTTTACCTAAATATCAGTTAGTTAACATGCAGTGCAATATTAATTTTAAGTGTACAATGTAGTGATTCAGCACTTCCATACATCACTCAGTGCTCATCACAAGTGCTGTCCTTGATCTCCATCGCCAATTTAACCTTATCTAAGCCCTCACCCACCACCCCTTTGGTAACCATTAGTTTATTCTCTAGTGTTAAGAATCTGTTTCTTGATATGTCTCCCTCCCTCTCTCTCTCTCTTTCTCGCTATGCGCATTTGTTTTGTTTCTTAAATTCCACATATGAATGAAATTATATGGTATTTGCCTTTCTCTGACTTATTTCACATAGCATAATACTCCCTAACTTTACCCATGTCACTGCACATGGCAAGATTATTTTCTATTTTATGGCTGAGTTGATATTCTATTATATATGTGTATTGTGTGGAGATATATATCAGATCTTCTTTATCCATTTATCCATTCATCATTCAGTGGACACTTGGGCTGTTTCCATAATTTGGCTATTGTTGATAATGCTGCTATAAACATCAGGGTGCATATGCCCCTTCAAATCAGTATTTTTGTATCCTTTGGGTAAATACTTAGTAGTACAATTGCTGGATCCTAGAGTAACTCTATTTTTAACTTTTTGAGGAACCTCCATCCTGTTTTCCGAGTGGCTACACCTGTTTGAATTCCCACCAACAGTGTAAGAGGGTTCCCCTTTCTCTACATTCTCACCAGTATCTGTTGTTTCTTGAGTTGTTAAGTTTAGCCATTCTGACAGGTGTGAGGTGATAATCTCATTGGAGTTTTGATTTGTATTTCCCTGATGATCAGTTATGTTGAGGATCTCTTTATGTATCTGTTGGCCATTTGTAGGTATTCTTTGGAAAATATCTATTCATATCTTCTGCCCATTTTTTAATTGGATTATTCATTTTTGGGGTGTTGAGTTTTATAAGTGCTTTATAGGTTTTGGATACCAATCCTTAACAGATATGTCATTTGCAAATATCTTCTCCCATTCTGTAAGCTGCCTTTTAGTTGTGTTAGTTGCTTCCTTCACTGTGCAGAAGCTTCTTATTTTGAGGAAGTCCCAGCAGTTTATTTTTGCTTTTGTTTCTCTTGCCTGAGAAGACATATTCTAGAAAGAAGTTGCTATGACCAATGTCAAAGAGGTTCCTCCTGTAGGAATTTTTATGGTTTCAGGTCTCACATTTAGGTCTTTAATCCACTTTGAACTTATTTTTGTGTTTGGTGTAAGAAAGTGGTCAATTTCATTCTTTTGCTTATAGCTGTCCAGTTTTCCCAGCACCATTTTTAAAATTTTTTTTTAAACTTTATTTTTGAGAAAGAGAGAGAGAGTGTGTGAGTGGGGGAGGAACAGAGAGAAGGAGACACAGAATCCGAAGCAGGCTTTAGGCTCCAAGCTGTCAGCACAGAGCCCGGTGCAGAGCTCAAACTCAGAAACCGTGAGATCATGACCTGAGCCAAAGTCGGATGCTTAACTGACTGAGCCACCCAGGCACCCCCCAGCACCATTTTTTGAAAAGACTGTTTTTTTTTCATGCTTTGTCAAGATTAATTGGCCATATAGTTGTGGGTTCATTTCTGGGTTTTCTATTGTGTTCTGTTGATCTATGTGCCTATTTTTGTGTTACTACCATACTGTTTTGATTACTACAGCTTTGTAATATAAAACTTGAAGTCCAGAATTGTGATACCTCCAGCGTTGCTTGTCTTTTATAAGATTGCTTTGGCTATTTAGAGTCTTCTGTGGCTCCACATAAATTTTAGATTTGTTCTAGCTCTGTGAAAACTGCTATTGGTATTTTGATAGGGATTGCATTAAGTTTGTAGATTGCTTTGGGTAGTATAGACATTTTAACAATATTTGTTCTTCCAATCTATGAGCATGAAATATCTTTCTATTTCTTTGTGTAATCTTCAATGGCTTTAAGATTGTGTTTTATAGTTTTCAAGCCCTTAACCTCTTTGGTTACATTTATTCCTAGGTATCTTATTATTTTTGGTGCCGTTATAAATGGGATTGATTTTTAATATTTTTCTGCTGCTTCATTATTGGTGGGTAGAAATGCAACAGATTTCTGTCAGTTTTGGGGGGGAGTCTTTCAGATTTTCCATATAGAGTATCATATCACATGCAAATAGTGAAGGCTTTACTTCTTCCTTTCCATTGTGTATGCCTTTTATTTCTTTTTGTTGTCTGAAGCTAGGACTTCCAGTACTATGTTAAATGACAGTGGTAAGAGTGAACATCCCTGTCTGGTTCCTGACTGTAGAGGAAAAGCTGTCAGTTTTTCCCCATTGAGGATGATAGAAGTTGTGGATTTTTCATAGATGATCTTAATTATGTTCAGGCATGTTCCTTCTAAACGTACTTTGTTGAGGACTTTTATCATGAATGGATGTTGTACTTTTCAAATGCTTTTTCTACATCTGTTAAAATGATCATATGGTTCTTATTTTTTCTTTTATTAATGTGGTGTATAATATTGATTGATTTGTGAATATGGAACCACCCTGGCCACTCAGGAATAAATTCCACTTGATCATGGTGAATGATTTTTTTTAAATGTGTTATTGGATTTTGTCTGCTAGTATTGAGAATTTTTGTATCCATCTTCATCTGGGACATTGGCCTGTAGTTCTCTTTTTTTAGTGGAGTCTTTGTCTGGTTTTGGTACCAGGGTAATCCTGGCTGGCCTCACAGAATTACGTTGGAAGTTTTCTTTCCTTATGTATTTTTTCAGAATAGTTTGGAAAAAAGATAGGTATTAACTCTTCTTTAAATGTTTGGTATAATTTCCCTGTGAAGCCATCTGGTCCTGGACTTTTGTTTGTTGTGAGGTTTTTTGTTTATTTGTTTGTTTGTTTTTTGATTACTGATTCAGTATAATTGCAATCTGTAATTATAACTGTAATCAGTCTGTTCAAGTCTTCTATTTCTTCTGTTTCAGTTTTGGTATTTGTATGTTTCTAGGAATTTATTTATTTCCTCCAGGTTGTCCAACTTGTTGGCATATAGCTTTTCATAATATTCTCTTATAATTGTTTGCATTTCTGTGGTGTTGTTTTTTTAAATGTTTATTTATTTATTTTGAAAGAGAGAGAGAGAGCATGAGCTCATGTGAAGAGGCAGAGAGAGAGAGAGAATCTCAAGCAAGCCCTGCTGAAAGCACAGAGACTGATGTGGGCTTTTATCCCATGAACCGTGAGATCATGACTTGAGCCAAAATCAAGAGTCATATGCTTAACCAACTGAGCCAACAGGCACCCCTGTGGTTGTTATTCTTTTCTCTCAATTGTGATTTTATTTATTTGGATTCTGTCTCTTTTCTTTTTGATAAGTCTGGCTACAGGTTTATCAACTTTTTTTAAATCTTTTCAGAGAACCAGCTCCTAGTTTCATTAGTCTGTTCTATTGTTTTATTTTTAGTTTCTGTATCATTTGTTTTTATTCTAATCTTTGTATTTCCTTCCTTCTGCTGATTTTAGGCTTCATTTGTTGTTCTTTTTCTAGCTTCTTTAAGTGTAAGGTTAGGTTGTTTATTTGAGTTTTTCTTGTTTCTTGAGGTAGGCTTATATTATATACTTCCCTCTTAGGACCACTTTTTCTGCATTTCAAAACTTTTGTACCTTAGTGTTATAATTCTCATTTGTTTCCATGTATTTTATTTCTTCCTTGATTTCCTAGCTGACCCATTCATTGTTTAGTAGCATTCTGTTTAACCTTCATATGTTTGTGTCTTTCCAAACTTTTGCTTATGGTTAACTTCTAGTTTCATAGCATTTTGGTCAGAAAATGTGGATGGTATAATTTCAATCTATTTGTTGAGGCATGTTTTGTGACCTAATATGTGATTTATTCTGGAAAATATTCCATATACATTTGAAAATAATATGTATTCTGCTGTTTTAGGATGCAATGTTCTGAATATGATATGTCCACCTGGTCTAATGTGCCATTCAAAGCCATTGTTTCCTTGTTTATTTTGTTTAAATAATCTTTCTTTTTCTTTAAATTTATTTATTTTATTTTTTTAATTTATATCCAAATTAGTTAGCGTATAGTACCACAATGATTTCAGGAGTAGATTCCTTAATGCCCCTTACCCATTTAGCCCAGCCCCCCTCCCACAACCCCTCCAGTAACCCTCTGTTTGTTCTCCATATTTAAGAGTCTCTTATGTTTTGTCCCCCTCCCTGTTTTTATATTATTTTTGCTTCCCTTCCCTTATGTTCATCTGTTCTGTCTTAAAGTCCTCATATGAGTGAAGTCATATGATATTTGTCTTTCTCTGACTAATTTCGCTTAGCATAATACCCTCTAGTTCCATCCACATAGTTGTAAATGGCAAGATTTCATTCTTTTTGATTGCCGAGCAATACTTCATTGTATATCTATACCACATCTTCTTTATCCATTCATCCATCAATGGACATTTGGGCTCTTTCCATACTTTGGCTATTATTGATATTGCTGCTATAAACATGGGGGTGCATGTGTCCCTTCAAAACAGCACACCTCTATCCCTTGGATAAATACCTAGTAGTACAATTGGTGGGTGGTAGGGTAGTTCTATTTTTAGTTTTTTGAGGAACCTCCATACTGTTTTCCAGAGTGGCTGCACCAGCTTGCATTCCCACCAACAATGCAAAAGAGATCCTCTTTCTCCACATCCTCGCCGACATCTGTTGTTGCCTGAGTTGTTAATGTTAGCCATTCTGACTGGTGTAAGATGGTATCTCATTGTGATTTTGATTTGTATTTCCCTGATGATGAGTGATGTTGAGCATTTTTTCATGTGTTGGTTGGCCATCTGGATGTCTTCTTTAGAGAAGTGTCTGTTTCATGTCTTTTGCCCATTTCTTCACAGGATTATTTGTTTTTTGGGTGTTGAATTTGATAAGTTCTTTATAGATTTTGGATACTAACCCTTTATCTGATATGTCGTTGGCAAATATCTTCTCCCATTCTGTCATTTGCCTTTTAGTTTTGCTGATTGTTTTCTTTGCTGTGCAGAAGCTTTTTATTTTGATGAGGTCCCAGTAGTTCATTTTTGCTGTTGTTTCCCTTGCCTCCGGAGACGTGTTGAGTGAGAAGTTGCTGCGGCCAAGATCAAAGAGGTTTTTGCCTGCTTTCTCCTCGAGGATTTTGATGGCTTCCTGTCTTACATTGAGGTCTTTCATCCATTGTGAATTTATTTTTGTGTATGGTGTAAGAAAGTGGTCCAGGTTCATTCTTCTGCATGTCACTGTCCAGTTTTCCCAGCACCACTTGCTGAAGAGACTGTCTTTATTCCACTGGATATTCTTTCCTGCTTTGTCAAAGATTAGTTGGCCATACATTTGTGGGCCCATTTCTGGGTTCTCTATTCTGTTTCATTGATCTTAGTGTCTGTTCTTGTGCTAGTACCATATTGTCTTGATGATTACAGCTTTGTAATACAGCTTGAAGTCGTCCTTGGTTAATTTTAATCGATATCGATACTACATCTTTGAGGTATAGCTTGAAGTCTGGGATTGTGATGCCTCCTGCTTTGGTTTTCTTTTTTAAGATTGCTTTGGCTATTAGGGGTCTTTTTTGGTTCCATACAAATTTTGGGATTATTTATTCTAGCTCTGTGAAGAATGTTGGTGTTATTTTGATGGGTATTGCATTGAATGTGTACATTGCCTTGGGTAGTATCAACATTTTAACAATATTTGTTCTTCCTATCCAGGAGCATGGAATCTTTTTCAATTTTTTTTGTGTCTTCAATTTCTTTATAAGATTTCTATAATTTTCAGTGTATAGATTTTTCACCTCTTTGGTTACATTTATTCCTAGGTATTTTGTGGGTTTTGGCACAACTGTAAATGGGATCAATTCCTTAATTTCTCTTTCTGTAGCTTCATTATTGGTGTATAGGAATGCAACCGATTTCTATACATTGATCTTATATCCTGCAACTTTGCTGAATTCATGAATCAGTTTTAGCAGTTTTTGGTGGAGTCATTAGGATTTTCCATATAGAGTATCATGTCATCTGCGAGAGTGAAAGTTTGACCTCCTCCTGGCCGATTTGGATGCCTTTTATTTTTGTGTTGTCTGATTGCAGAGGCTAAGACTTCCAATACTATGTTGAATAACAGTGGCGAGAGTGGACATCCCTGTCTTGTTCCTGACCTTAAGGGGAAAGTTCTCAGTTTTTCCCCATTGAGGATGATATTAGCATTGGGTTGTTCATGTATGTTTTTTATTAAGTTGAGGTATGATCCTTCTATCTCTACTTTCCTGAGGGTTTTTATCAAGAAATGATGCTATTTTGTCAAAAAGCTTTCTCTGCATGTATTGAGAGGATCATATGGTTCTTGTCCTTTCTTTTATTGATGTGATGAATCACGTTAAATGTTTTGTGGATATTGAACCAGCCCTGCATCCCAGGTATAAATCCCACTTGGTCGAGGTGAATAATTCTTTTAATGTATTACTGGAGCCGGTTGGCTAATATCTTGTTGAGGATTTTTGCATCCATGTTCATCAGGGAAATTGTTCTATAGTTCTCCTTTTTAGTAGGGTCTCTGTCTGGTTTTGTAATCAAGGTAATGCTGGCTTCATAGAATGAGTTTGGAAGGTTTCCTTCCATTTCTATTTTTTGCAACAGCTTCAAGAGAATAGGTGTTAACTCTTCTTTAAATGTTTGGTAGAATTCCCCTGGAAAGCCGTCTTGCCCTGGGCTCTTGTTTTTTGGGAGATTTTTGATTACTAATTCAATTTCCTTACTGGTTATGGGTCTGTTCAAATTTTCTATTTCTTCCTGTTTCAGTTTTGGTAGTGTATATGTTTCTAGGAATTTGTCCATTTCTTCCAGATTGCCCATTTTATTGGCATACAATTGCTCATAATATTCTCTTATTATTGTTTGTATTTCTGCTGTGTTGGTTGTGATCTCTCCTCTTTCATTCTTGATTTTATTTATTTGGGTCCTTTCCTTATTCTTTTTGATCAAACTGGCTACTGGTTTATCAATTTTGTTAATTCTTTCAAAGAACCAGCTTCTGGTTTCATTGATCTGTTGTACTGTTTTTTGTTGTTGTTATTGTTGTTTTGTTTTTATTGGTTTTGATAGCATTAATTTCTGCTGTAATCTTTATTATTTCCTGTCTTGTGCTGGTTTTGGGTTTTATTTGCTGTTCTTTTTCCAGTTCTTTAAGGTGTCAGGTTAGGTTGTGTATCTGAGATCTTTCTTCCTTCTTTAAGAAGGCCTGGATTGCTATATACTTTCCTCTTATGACTGCCTTTGCTGCATCCCAGAGGTTTTTGGGTTGTGGTGTTATCATTTTAATTGGCTTCCATACACTTTTTAATTTCCTCTTTAACTTCTTGGTTAGCCCAGTCATTCTTTAGTAGGATGTTCTTCAGTCTCCAAGTATTTGTTACCTTTCCAAATTTCTTCTTGTGGTTGATTTTGAGTTTCATAGCATTGTGGTCTGAAAATATGCATGGTATGATCTTGATCTTTTTGTACTTGCTGAGGGATGATTTGTGTCCCAGTATGTGGACTATTCTGGAGAATATTCCATGTGCACTGGAGAAGAATGTATTCTTCTGCTGCTTTAGGATGAAATGTTCTGAATATATGTGTTAAGTCCGTCTGTTCCAGTGTCATTCAAAGCCATTGTTTTCTTGTTGATTTTTTTATTAGATGATCTGTCCATTGCTGTGAGTGGGGTGTTGAAGTCTCCTACTATTACGGTATTACGATCAATGAGTTTCTTTATGTTTGTGATTGATTGATTTATATATTTGGGTGCTTTCACATTTGGTGCATAAATGTTTACAATTATTAGGTCTTCTTGGTGGATAGACCCCTTAATTATTATATAATGCCCTTCTGCATCTCTTGATACAGTCTTTATTTTAAAGTCAAGATTGTCTGATGTAAGTATGGCTACTTTGGCTTTCTTTTGTTGACTATTAGCATGATAGATGATTCTCCATCCCCTTACTTTCAATCTGAAGGTGTCCTTGGATCTAAAGTGGGTCTCTTGTAAACTGCATATATATGGATATTGTTTTCTTATCCATTCTGTTACCCTATGTCTCTTGATTGGAACATTGAGTCCATTGATGTTTAGGGTGAGTACTGAAAGATGTAAATTTATGCCATTATGTTGCTTGTAGAGTTGGAGTTTCTGGTGGTGTTCTCTGTTCCTTTCTAATCTTTATTGCTTTAGGTATTTATTTATTTATTTATTCATCTTTTCTCCCCTCAAAAAGTCCCCCTTAAAATTTCTTGCAGGGCTGATGTAGTGGTCACAAACTCCTTTAATTTTTGTTTGTCTGGAGACTTTTTATCTCTCCTTCTATTTTGAATGACAGCCTTGCTGGGTAGAGAATTCTTGGCTGCATAGTTTTCTGATTCAGCACACTGAATATATCCTGCCACTCCTTTCTGGCCTGCCAAGTTTCTGTGGATAGGTCTGCTGCAAACCTGATATGTCTTCCCTTGTAGGTTAAGGACTTTTTTCCCTTGCTGCTTTCATGATTCTCTCTTTGTCTGAGTATTTTGTCAATTTGACTATGATATGCCTTTTTGATGGTCGGTTTTTGTTGAATCTAAGGGGAGTCCTCTGTGTTTCCTAGATTTTGATGTCTGTGTCTTTCCCCAGGTTAGGAAAGTTTCCTGCTATGATTTTCTCACATGACCCTTCGACCCCTTTCTCTCTCTTCCTCTTCTGGGACCCCTATGATTCTGATGTTCATTTTAATGAGTCACTGATTTCTCTAATTCTTAAATTGTGCTCTTTTGCCTTAATTTCCCTCTTTTTTTTCTGCTTCCTTATTCTCCATAAGTGTGTCCTCTATATTGCTGATTCTGTATTCTGCTTCATCCATCCTTGCTGCCACGGTATCCATTCGTGATTGCAGCTCAGTTGTAGCATTTTTTATTTCATTCTGACTAGTTTTTACTTCTTTTATCTCCGCAGAAAGGGATTCTAATCTATTTTCTACTCCAGCTAGTATTCTTATTATTATGATTCTAAATTCTGGTTCTGACATCTTGCTTGTGTCTGTGTTGGTTAAGTCCCTGGCTGTCATTTCTTTCTGCTCTTTCTTTTGGGGTGAATTCCTTCATTTCATCATTTTAAAGGGTGAAAAAGAATTAATGAGTTAGAAAAAATTAAAATTAAAAAAACTTAAAATAAAAAAATATTAAAATTAAAAAATTAAAAACACACAAACAAAAAAAATCGAATAAATGATACTAGATCCTAGGTGTGTTTTGGTCTGAGTGTTGAAAGTGGCTTGATAGATTCGAGAAAAAAGGGGAAAGAAAAAAAAGGAAATCGTTTGAAAATTTGAAAAAATGAATACACTGAAGTAGACTAAATTGAAATGATGGAAGTAAACTAGAATTTGAAAACATTTACACAAAAGTAAAAAATATAGTAGAAAAAAGTTAAAGAAAAATATTTTAATAAAAATTAAAAATAAAAATGAATTTTTTATCTTTCTGTATTCAAGAAAAAGAAAAGAAATGAAAAAGAGAAAAAAAGAAAAAAGAAAGAAAATTGAATAGATGGACCTGCTAACATTCTGAAATACAACTGAAATTACTTCATTATTCCCCTAGAAGTCAGACTATGAAGCACTTTATAGTCCATAAACTAAGCAGTCAGTGAGGCTTCTGTTCTTGAAGAGCAAGATTGACCCAGATGGGAGGGGCTTAGTGTAACAGCTCCATTCTCCAATAGATGGCGCTGCTATCCTACTGGGGTGGATTGTTGTGGCACTTGTAGGTGCGTATGCACATGCGTGGGAGCAGTGAAAATGGCGTCACCCAGCTACCCAGTCTCTAGTATCAGAACTCTTTTCTCCCCAGTCAGCAATTGCGCACCTGTCCCTTGTCTTAAGCTTTCACCCACTCCCCACTTTTACACTGTCCGTGACCAAGCCCCAGGTAGTACCTCTCTCCGGAGTTTTGTCTCAGATGTGGCTGTTTTCTCCAGCCCCTTACTTCTGAGGGACTGTGGCTTTGACCTGTTCCACCCCTCTGCAGAGGTTTTCACCTAGCAATGTCCGAATGCTGGTCGCACCCAGGAAAGTTCGCATCAGTGTGCTGTTGCTGAAGCCCAGAGACTGCAGCCAGGTGCCAGCCCACCCCAGAAAAAGTTCGTGAGACAGTGTAGCAACATCATTTCAGGGATTATGGAAAATCACAACGCACATGTGGCACCAGGGTTCACTCTTAACGACCTTGTTCCAGCACCAGCCAATGTGGCCATTCTCTGGGGTCTCCTGGGCCCAGGTTGCCTCACAGCCTCTATCAAATATCCTTCCAGCAGTGGAACAGCTTCTTCCCTTGTGGCCCAAGCACCTCCCAGACCCCACTCTGCTCCTGGAGATTCGCCCAGCACCACCAGGTATCAAGCTGTGGAGTTGCAGACTCTGTGCTCCCCCTGTTTACAGTCTTAATGGAATTTAAATCTTCTCCTTTCTCCTTTCTCCCTTTTTAGGTCAGTCCCTGCGGCTATTTCCAATTTTCCACTTTCTCTACAGCTGCTTTTGGGGAGGGGTGCTTTTCCTGTATTCTCCCCCCCTCCCCAGTCTCCGTCCTCTCTCCCCACACAAAAGCACTTCCCTGCCCTTCACGGCTTCTCTCTCCCTAAGTTCACCTCCCCGTGCCATGTACCTGCCGAATTCTGTGGTTCAGGTTGTGCAGATTGTTGTGTTAATCCTCATCGGTTTTCTAGGTTTGCAGGATGGTTTAGTGTTGGTCTGTCTGTATTTTATGGACTCAAGACACACAAAAAACGTCCATGCTGTTCCACCATCTTGGCTCCCTTTCCCTAAATGATCTTTCCATTGATGTAAGTGGGATACCTACTATTATTGTGTTACTGTAAATTAGTTCCTTTACTTTGTTATTGTTTCATATATTTATGTGCTTTCATATTGGGTGCATAAATGTTTACAGTTGTTATACCTTGTTACATTATCCTCTTTATGATTATATAATGCCCTTTTTTGTGTCTTTTTACAGCCATTGTTTTAAAGTCTAGTTTGTCCATTATAAACACTGCTTTCTTTTCACATCCATGATAAATGTTTCTCCACTTCCTCACTTTCAATCTGCAGGTGTCTTTAGGTATAAAATTAGTCTCTTTTAGGTAGCATACAGAAGAGTCTTGTTTTTTTAAAATCTATTCTGACACCCTATGTCTTTTGATTGGAGCATTTAGTCCATTTGCATTCAAAGTAATTATTGATATATATGTTGTCATTGCCATTTTATTACTTGTTTTTTCATTGTTTTTGGAGATTTTCTCTGTTCCTGTCTTGTCTTTTGTCACTTTTGGTTACTCCCTCACACTCAGAGGGTCCCTTTTAATATTTCTTCCAGAGCCAGTTTAGTAGTCCTGAAATTCTTTAGTTTTTGTTTGTCTGGGAAACTCTTTATCTCTACTTCCATTCTAAATAAGATCCTTGCTGTATTATAGGCGGCAGGTTGCTGGGTATTATAGGCGGCAGGTTTTTCCCATTCAACACTTTGAATATATCATGCCACTCTCTTCTGGATTGCAAATTCCTGTGGGGAAATATAGAACTAGCCTTATGGGTTTTCCTTTGCCTGTTAAGACCTTTTGTCTTGCTGCTTTTAAGATTTTTTTTCTTTATCACTATATTTGGAAAATTTAATTACAATATGTCTTGTTGTTGACCTGCCTTTGTGTTTCGATGGGAGTTCTCTGTGCCTCCTGGATCTGGATGTGTTTCCTTTTCCAGATTAAGGAAGTTTTCTGCTATTATTTTTTGAAATAAATTTCCTGCCCCCTTTTCTGTCTTTTTTTCTTCTGGGACTTCTATAATATGAATGTTTCTATGTTTGATGGAGTCACTGAGTTTCCTAAGTCTTTTCCTTATGTTTTACTCTTCTTTCTCTCTTTTGTTCAGTTTCATTATTTTATATTATTTTATCTTCTAGGTTACTAATTCATTCCTCTGCTTCTTTCAGCCTTGTGATCATTGTACCAAGCCTGTTTTCAATCTTGCTTATTGCATTCTTCATCTCTGATTGATTCTTTTTAACTCTTTTATCTCTGTGGTAATGATCTCACTAATGTTTTCTATTCTTTTCTCAAGCCCAGTAAGTGTCCTTATGATTGTTACTTTAAATTCTCCATCAGATGTGTTACTTATATTGGGTTTCACTTAGATCTCTAGTCATTTCCTTATCTTGTTCTTTCATTTGGGATAAAATCCTTCACCTTGGCATTTTGTCTAAGTCTCTGCCTTCTCTGTGTTACAAAAGCCAGTTATGTCTCCTGCTCCTGAGAGTAATGGCCTTATGAAGAAGAGGTCATCTAGTGCCCAGAGTTCATCTAGTGCATTTCAGGGAGTGTCTGTGGTGTGTGCTGTGTGCATTCTGCTGTTGTGTTTTGGCTGCTCTATCTTCCAGGCTAGTCCTCTTCAGAGGATTGCTGTAGGCAGTGTTTGGTACCTGGCCTCAATGTGGCAAGTTTTGACTAGGTGTGCTCTGGCCTGCTTGTGAAATGAGACCTGACACCAACTCCACCAGAATTGAGGCCCTGAAGAACTCTGGTCTGGAGATGTGGTGTGGGCAAGGATTTGTGCTAGTCTTCTGGGAGAGAGACCTGTTGCTCTGGGACTGAGGCAAGCTTGGCTGGGAAGGGCAGTTCTGCCAGAGTACAGAGAGGTGGGGCTTGATGTAAACAAGTTAGGCATCCAGGGTTGACACTGCACTGCTTCTGCAAGTGGCTCTATGTTTATGCTGATGGGCAGGGGAGGGAAATGGTGTCACCCAGCACCTTTGTTGCTGGAGAGGCACCTCTGTGAAATATACCCATCAGGCACATGCTCCGAGAAGAGCTGATAGTCTTCCCATTGTGTGCCCCCAGCACTCTTGAGATCTCGTTTATACACTATCTATCCCCAAACTATTTGCCTGCCTTTTTTTTAGGAGAGAGCAATACCCTCAGGACTCTATTCCAGCCAAGCCCACTGACCTTTAAAATTCTAGGCTTTAAGTGCCACTGGTTGCAAGAACTCAAAAATTCCAGACTCTCTAGTTTTCTAAGCCAATGGTCTTGAGGAAGCATTCTCCTTGTGTGTTCCCCTGTGTGCTTCTCTCTCTCTCTCTCTCTCTCTCTCTCTCCTGTCTCTCTCTCTCCCTGCCCCTTCTCCGTGACCATGACTCATTCCCCTCTGCAGCACTTGTGATCTGTTTCTACCCTAAACCACATCTCCACACTTCCTACCTTCTTCACTGTCACTTCTTATCATCTTTTAGTTGTATAGTTTGTGCTGTCAGTCTTCAGGTTGATTTCTGGGGAATTTATGATGATTTGATAATTATCTAGTTGTGTTTGTGGGACTAGATGAGCCTAGGGTGCTCCTACTCTGCTGCCATATTCCTCTCTTTTAAACATTTCCTGTTTTGTTATTATAAACAGTATTGTTTTTGTTTGAAGTTCCAATTGTACATTGATAACATATAGAAATCAGAATAATTTTTATATTAACTTTGTATCCTCCAGCCTTCCTATATTCACTTACTAGTTTTAGAAATTTTTTATAGATTCCATATGCTTTTCTATATAGATGAATAGACCATCTTCATATAAGGAGAATATTACTTCTTTCTTATCTGTATATTTTAAACTCTTATTTCTTGCCTTATTGCATTGGCTGGGAACTCTACTATATTTTTGAATTGAAGTAGTATGATAGAACTTGTTCCCAGTTTAAGGTGATAGCATTTAGTTTTCTTTCTTTGAGTATGATGCTAATTATAAGTTTTTCATAGACATCCTTTCTTAGGTTGATAAAGTAATTTAATTTGATGAGAGTTATTAAAATGAAAATATAGAGTTGTATCTTTGTTCTTCTATATGTAATATGTCCTTTTTCCCTATCGATGCTTTTTAATATTTTCTCTCACTGCTTTCCAGCAATATAGCTTGATATAACATTTTAATGTTTGTCATTGAGCTTCTTAAATATATGGGTTTATAATTTTAGTTGAATCTCTGATAATTTTAGCCTTTATTTCCACTTCCAACAAACTCTAGTATAATATGTTTAATATGATCTTATAGTTCACTGAGGCTCTATTTACTTTATTCACCTTTTTTAATGTGCTTGATTACAGTGTCTTCAAATTCATTGATCTCTTCCTTTAAGTGTCCAATATGTTGTTAAAATATCTATTGATATTTTAATTACAGATGCTGTGTTTTTTATGGCTAGATGTTAAATTTTGGTTCTTTGTTGTAACTTTAATTTTATTCTTTATTATATATATATTTATTTATTATAGTTTTACTCTTTATTATATATATTCTTTCTTTTACATCCTTGATTTTATGGACAGATTTATAATAGCTGTTTTAAAATCTTGGTCTTATAATTCTATCATCCCTATAACTTATGGGGTCTGTTGCTATTGATTGACTTACTTTCTAATTTTATGTAAAATTTTTCCTTTTAAGGGTCAATCAAGTTTTGGTGGGGTGACAGATATTTTGAATTTTACAAATTCAAATTTGAAATTTATTTGCCGGATTTTTTATTTTTGTATTCCTTCAACAAATGTTAGTCTTTATTCTGAGCCAAATAAGATACCTTTGGATGGAATTTTGTTTTCTTTTTGAATATAGTTTTTAAATCTTTCTAGGATGGCTCTAGCTCTAAAGATTTCTAACATCCAGTTGTTCTGACCTATTAAATACCTTTATATTCAATGTGCTCACTCAATTATATCTAGTTAGAACTTGAACATTTCCTACCATTTTATGAGCTATGGGAATTCTTACTGTGCCCATGTAATTTTTCTGTTCCTGGCAATTTTTTTTTCAGCTTTGTAGTCTTTTATCCTACTCATTCAGATGTTGATATCAAACCAAGGAATAACTCAAGGGGATCACTGCTAATTTCTAGGACTTTTACTCTGCACAGGTACCTTCTCTTGGATACTCTACCCTGCAAATTATGTCTCTAATCTTTAATCATCATCAATCTCTAATCTCTGAATACTGGAATTAGCAGGAATGCTGGACTATACTTGGTATCCTTTATCTTTCCTTAAATCACAGTCCCAGATTAAAGAAATTGACACCCCCAACCCCTTTTCTTTAAGTTTCAAAGTTATTAGAGTAACTTGGTTATTGAGTTAAAGCAAGCCTAGAACAGAGAATGCTCTAGGTAATGATCAACAAGTTTCCTGCGGCAAAATTCACCAGGAAGTGAGAAGAACTAATCTAAAAGTCTGTCCTCCACACAGTGACCAAGGATTTGAGGGACATGTGGTTTCTGGTTTGTGAAACAGCTTGTAGAGAATTTGCTGTTGTTGTGGAAGCTCTACATTCTAAAGTTACCATGTGACTTAATGTATAGCTTTAAGTGTGAATTCTATTGATATTATATTTTCCTTCCAGGTGTTTCTCTAACTTTTATATGCCATGATATATGCCATGTCCTCACTTTAGACATTTTTTTTTACAAAATATGAATGAAAATTAAAAACATTCTGAACATGAGAAGAGTTTCATGGTGGAATGTTTCATTGAAGAAAGGGATAATGTGAATATTAATTATAATTTATGTTTTGCTACTTTCTGGTTTTGCAAGGAAATGTCATCTTATTATAAGAAGAAACTCTTTTAGAAAGCAAACAAATACAAACTTCCAAAAGACAATAACAACAAAAAACAATGTTAGCCAGTGTTGACTTCAGGAAAAAAACAAAACAAAACAAAACAGGAAAACAAAAAAACAACAATTCCAATCAATAATTAGTTTTACTCTGAGCAAAAAACTCTTCTTACATAGCATATCTCCAATGATTTTAGGCCCATGTCTAGTTTAGTTTCACTAAGTAATTAAGTAACAAAGTCAGAAGCACTATGAGGAATTGTACTCTGCTTACTCCCATTGGCCTGCAATTAATTTTTTGTGCTCTTGCCCTGCAATTTTTGGTTCTATCATGTACTTTAGAAAATCACAACTGTTTAGAACTCCTAGAATAAAAGGTCTTTTCTAAAATCCTAAAGTCCAATAATAATATGGCAAAACACCAACATGAAATGAAGATACATTTTACTGATAAATCATTGTCTAATCAAAGAGGGAGCAGATTAACACACAATTTATCATATTACTGAACATTCTAGATGAGGTAACTTAAAATCTGGACCAAAGAAACCAGATGGTTGCAAAGAGAGAATTAGGCAGCTTAAGTTAAATCTTCAGAAAACTAAGAGGTCCCCAGGAAGGAGAAAATGATAAAGATTAATAAAGTTCTTAAGTTTATCCAAAACTGTAAATAGCCACCATTTTATTTATTGTATAGCTAGAACTGTGGGTAGCATCCAGGGGCATATGTAGTACATTATATGGGAAGAATTGGGCCATTTTTATTTCTCTTTTAATATTCTTAATATTAATGATAGATTGCTAAACTGTAAAGTGCATGCAGTTTGCAACTTTATATCCCTAGTTCCTGGTCTTTAGCACAAAGCTTTTCAGCACATATTTGGTGAATGTAAGAATGAATGAATGAATTGACGGAAATATCTACATTTACAGATTTTTAAGAGTATATATTGCTCATGCAATTATTATGTTGATATTACAAAATGAGAACAAATCTTCCTTTTGCCAGATTTATAAAAAATTTTGTTTCATATTTTAGTGGAAGCTTTAGATGATTTCTTTAGCTCTTCTGTGTATTTATCTTTTCAGAATCTGTACATGTTCCAAAAATATTGTGTCTATTTCTCAAGTAGTTCAAAGAATTTGTTCTTCAGCTTTCCAATTTTAGCCAGTCTTCAAAAATAAAATGTGAAACCTGCATTAACTTCAGTGAAATATTGCTCAGTGTAAACTGTAGGAGAAGTGGTATGGCATTCGTTACTAGACTGTAACAAATGAATGTATTGACCAGTAAGTATCACTGGAGACACTACACTCTACCCCCTCTCTTCCACTGGACTCCTCAGATCAACCAAGCCAGGAATTTGCTGCATATATCCTCATTACCAAATACTAGATGATCTATAAACAAGTATTTAAATCCATCACAAATAGGCCACCCAATGAGATTAAAAAAAAAAAAGCAAACAAATTATTTTTGTGTGTAAAAAATTATTCCTCTGTATGTTTAAGTAGAAATTTTTGTAATGGTGGATTTATAGTAATGTTTGCATTAATAGTGTGATGACAAAGACCAGTGATGGATTTAGCAATACCAGCGAAAATATGTAGGTAGTCTTCTTGGCTTTACTAGAAGAGAAAAAATGGTTTTGGTTTTGTTTTTCCTCAATTGCTCCTTCATTCAAACCCTCAGCTCATTTCTAAATTTTGGATATAAATCAAAACACGATTTTATATTTTATTTATTAAAATTTTTTTTAATGTTTATTTATTTTTGAGAGAGAGAGAGATACAGAGTGCAACTTGGGGAGGGACAGAAAGAGAGAGAGACAGAGAATTGGAAGCATGTTTCAGACTGCTGAGATCATGACCTGAACTTAAGTTGGATACTTAATCGACTGAGCCACCCAGGCACCTCCAATTTTATATTTTAAAATGTGTGCATAATGAAAAGATGCTCAACGTCGCTCCTCATCAGGGAAATACAAATCAAAACCACGCTCAGATATCACCTCAAGCCAGTCAGAGTCGCCAAAATGAACAGATCAGGAGACTATAGATGCTGGAGAGGATGTGGAGAAACGGGAACCCTCTTGCACTGTTGGTGGGAATGCAAATTGGTGCAGCCACTCTGGAAAACAGTGTGGAGGTTCCTCAGAAAATTAAAAACAGACCTACCCTATGACCCAGCAATAGCACTGCTAGGAATTTACCCAAGGGATACAGGAGTACTGATGCATAGGGGCACTTGTACCCCAATGTTTATAGCAGCACTCTCAACAATAGCCAAATTATGGAAAGAGCCTAAATGTCCATCAATTGATGAATGGATAAAGAAAGTGTGGTTTATATACACAATGGAGTACTACGTGGCAATGAGAAAGAATGAAATATGGCCCTTTGTAGCAACATGGATGCAACTGGAGAGTGTTACGCTAAGTGAAATAAGCCATAGAGAGAAAGACAGATACCATATGGTTTCACTCTTATGTGGATCCTGAGAAACCTAACAGAAACCCATGGGGGAGGGGAAGAAAAAAAAAAAAAGAGGTTAGAGTGGAAGAGAGCCAAAGCATAAGAGACTCTTAAAAACTGAGAACAAACTGAGGGTTGATGGGGGGTGGGAGGGAGGGGAGGGTGGGTGATGGGTATTGAGGAGGGCACCTGTTGGGATGAGCACTGGGTGTTGTATGGAAACCAATTTGACAATAAACTTTATATATTGAAAATAAATAAATAAATAAATAAATAAATAAATAAATAAATAAAATGTGTGCATAAATTATTTCAACCCTAAGAAACAATTTTTGTGTTTCATATTATCTACAATTGGTATACATTTATATAATGTAAATTCTCTTTATTTTCAGTATCTCATAAAGAAAATCAAAAAAACAAAAAAGTCCTGTTTACTTGCCAATAAAGTAGAAAGAGCCTTTTTAAATTACAAGACAGTCACTGCAATAGAACATCAGCGTTCATATTCTGGAGTACAGGCGGTAATGTCTTAGAAAATGTATGTAAATAAAGTAGGGATTTCAAAGTCCATGGTTGGCTGAGATTCTGTTCCTTCATGGTATGGTTTATACTAAATCTTGTTTAATGTAAGTGATTCTTAAACTCTTACCTCAGATCTGGTTTAAACAACTAGATGGGGCGTCTGGATGGCTCAGTCGGTTAAGCGTCTGACTTCGGCTCAGGTCATGATCTCACGATCTGTCAGTTCGAGCCCCGCGTCGGGCTCTGTGCTGACAGCTCAGAGCCTGGAGCCTGTTTCAGATTCTGTGTCTCCCTCTCTCTCTCTGCCCCTCCCCTGTTCATGCTCTGTCTCTCTCTGTCTCAAAAATAAATAAACATTAAAAAAAATTTTTTTTAAATAAATAAATTAAACAACTAGAATGTGCAGTAACCAATATAAAGAGAACCATTAAGAAAAAAGTGTGGCCTGTCTAAAATTATACTTCATGGGCAAGTTTTCAGCGGTTACCTTAATAATATCAATTCTTCCTACACATAAGATACTGCTATTCAAGAATTTCAGAGACCAGAACTGCATAATAATACGCACAACTCACTCCTCTTTGTAAACATTCCATTAGGATGTCTGATGATACTGTGAAACCCATTGCTATTTTCCCCCACAGTTCTATTTTCCCCCATAATATCTACACCAAAATCTTAATTTTGCAATAACAAACAAGTATTAAAGAACGGGGGTACTGAAAGCACAGTCAACAAAGCCAGTTTTACACTATTCCACATAATGAAAATTCTTATAATCATTTTTTGTATTAGTTTGCTAGGACTGTCATAACAAAGTACCATAGACTGTGTGGTTTAAACAACAAAATTTCTCGTCCTATGGTTCTGGAGGCTGGAGTCTGAAATCAAGATATTGACAGGGTTGTTTCCTTTGGAGGGCTGTGAGGGAGAATCTGTTCTAGGCCTCTTTTTTTGGTTTATAAGTGGTCTTTTCCCTACGTCTGTTCACATTGTCTTCTGTCTATAGGTGCCTCTTTGTCTAACTTACTTCTTTTTATAAGGACATCAGTCATACAGGATTAAGGTCCACCATAACTTGACTTTAACTTGTCTACTTCCATAAAGATCCTATCTCCAAATAAGGTCGCATTTTGAGGTACTGGTTGTTAAGACTTTAACATATGAATTTTGGGTAGACACATTTAACCCATAACAGTCCTTCATATGAAAAAGACAATAATTTACTTTACCATTAAATGATTAGCTTAGTGATTAAGAGCAAAGCCTCTGGATTCAAAGTTTATGGGTATATATTCTGGCTCTAACTGGATCTTCTACTTTCTGCCAGTATATATAAGCTGTTTGTGCCTCAAATTCTTATCTATAAAATAGAGATCATGTTAATACTTTTTGGGTTGTTCATAAAATTGATTGCACACAGACAGACATGCACACACACCTGAATATGTATTTTTGGCAAATAAAGTAATTTAGAAGTTTTTGCAATTATTATTATAAGTTTTGTATTAATTTTGTCTTCTCAAATAGATTAAGGGTAATGCTGTGTTTTAACCTTTGCTCTACTCTTTTGATACCTTGTTACATATAAAAGAAATAGTGCCAATATACAATTATTGTCAGGTACACAATTCTTTTTCTAAAATAACCTGGTGCACCTGGGTGGCTCAGTCTGTTCAGCGTCCGACCTCAGCCCAGGTCATGATCTCATGGTTTGTGAGTTTGAGTCCTGCTTCGCTCTGTGCTAACAGCTCAGAGCCTGGAGCCTGCTTTGGATTCTGTGTTTCCCTCTCTCTCTGCCCCTACCCAATTCATGCTCTGTTTCTGTCTCTCAAAAATAAATAAATGTTAAAAAAGTTTTTTTAAATAACCTATTCAAATAGGGCATGGTGCCAGAGGTATTCAGGAGGGTAAGATGTTCAAATTTAATCACTTAAATAGTTAAATAAAACTCATGTGTTTTCAACTACTGGTAGGGTACAAAAAAAGAAGACATTGATATAGATACAAGCTGAATAAGGCAGTATAAAGTACAAGTTTCAGAGTGTAGACTTTGAGTAAAACAAATGTTCTTTCCACCCTCTCCTGTTTGAGAGTTACTAACCTTTACTTAACCTTTTGAAGTCTTAGTTTCTCATGTATAAAGTGAAGTGAATAAAACTAAATCATTATGTGGTGGTAAGCATTAAATAACATGTAAGGCATCTAGCAAACATGCTCTCCCACTGTAAGTTCTCAGTAAGTTGTTGCTAAATATATAATCTTGGGCAAAATATGAAATTTCTGACCCTGAAGTCCCTAATATGTAAAATGAGGAATATTGAAATGTAACATCTCAGACCTTATCACACTAAAATTTCAGTTTTTTCAGTTTATAAAACAATCTCAGGCACATAGGAATCACTCAATGAAAATTGAATTTTCCTCTTTCATTCAAATAATATTACTAAATTCTACTTTAAAAAAAAATGATAAACATGGTATTTGACATTTCACTTAGTGTAATGTCTTTAAGCCTCATCGATGTTGTAGCATATACAGAATTTCCTTCCTTTTTTACTGAATAATGTTCTATGTGTGTATATATATATGTATACATATGCATACATATGTATACATATAAATATAAATACACATATATGTATGTATATATGTATATACATATATGTATATATATGTATGTATGTGTATGTATATATGTATATGTATGTATATATGTATATATAAAATACATTTGTTGTTCACTCATCCATCAGTGGACACTTGGGTTGCTTTCACCTCTTGACTATTGTGAATAATTCCGCTATGATCATGAGTGTACAAATACGTCATTTCCCTAAGAAATCAACCTTATAAATGTAAAAATTGCACTAGATCAAGACTCACGGAGTCTGAGTTTTTATTTCTACTCAGCCAACCACTAAGTATATTGTGACTGATAGCAAATCACATTTAGTACTGAGCCTCAATTTCCCCTTTTGTTATCTCGTGTTACTGAAAGGATAGATAATCAGAATAAGAAATAAAAAACTTTTTGAAAACTTAAAATATTATAAATTATCATAAAGGAAAATGCAATACATATGATGTCTTGTTTCGTTATTCATTTGATCATATTTTTATTGTTGAGCAAAATAATCATTAAGCAATGAGTTACTAAATTACACCGGGGGATGGGGAGTTAATTTTTCAAAACATCTAATGATTCTGGTCTTTCTACAGTTAAAATTGGTTACTAGAAAATTCTAAGTTAGCTAAAGGCATGAAGCAGAACTATAGTAATCATCACAAGGTCCAAACATTGTGGCCATTCATTAAATATTTGTTGGACCACCATTAATTGGAAATACTAAATATTTGTATTGGTATAGCATGCAAGTAACTATCTTTGGAGTGCATAATTATACAACTGTTTTTGCTTTTGTAGACATAGCAGTGATGCAAAATAGTGTGATGGAAAAAGCACAAGAGTTGATGTCATAGAGATTTATTTGAATCTGCTTCTTTTCCAAAACCTGTGACATGAGCAAATGATTAATATCTTTAGTTCTCACTTATATACTAAAAGAAGAAATAATAGCATTATATTTAGAAAAAAAGGAGATATAGTATTATCAAGACTACTAATTGAAAGTAGTCACCACTTTTTTATATCTTGAAGAAAAAATTTTGTTAAGAGAGAGGGGCAATGGATATATTAATTTGGAGTATATCAGTAGACACGATGTTCTCCTATGGAGGTTTTGGTATTGCTAATAATCTAATATTGTGTTTTATTGGAAATGGTATTTAATATGAATGGCAAATGTATTTCAAATAAATGTTTAAACTAAAAAGTCCAAAACTAGTATTAGATCTTTTTCTTATTTTAAAAATGACCTTTTTGGAACCACAGAAAACCCTGAATAGCCAAAGCAGTTTTAAGAAAGAAGAATAAAGCTGAAACCTAATGCTTCCCGATTTCATACTATATTATTATAAATGTATAGTAAACAAAACTGTATGGTACTAGCATAAATACATACATATATCAGTGGAACAGAATACAACCCAGAAATAAGCCCACATATATATTAATTTACTACAAAGGAGCCAAGAATATACAATGGAGATAGGACAGTTTCTTCAATAAATAGTTTTTGGGGGCACCTGGGTAGCTCAATCAGTTGAGCTTCTGATTCTTGGTGTTGGCTCAGTTCATGATCCCAGGGCTGTGGGATCCAGCCCCAGGTCAGGCTTTGTGCTAAATGTGGAGCCTCTTGGGATTCTCTCTCTCTCTCTCTCTCTCTCTCTCTCTCTCTCTCTCTCTCTCTCTCCCTCTCTCAAGTTAAAAAAAATAGTGTTAGGAAAACTGGACAACTATATCCAAAAAAAAAAGGAAAGAAGAAAGAAAGAAAGAAAGAAAGAAAGAAAGAAAGAAAGAAAGAAAAGAAAAGAAAAGAAATTGGACCATTTGCTTTAACAGCATACACAAAAATTATCTCAAAATGGATTACAGACTTGAACATAAGCTCTGAAACAATAAAACTCTTAGAAAGTGTTTCTTATTACTTTGTCATCACCATGCTCATGTTTTTCTCTAGCTATTTAAATATATGTAGTGTGTTGATGATAATTATTTTAAATGTCCTATTCTAACTCTATTAAATCTATAATTTTTATTTGTTTTTCCCTCCAAATCATGAATTATATTTTCCTGTGCATTTCCATGCACAATGTGAGAGAGAGAAACTCTTTTTTTAGTACAAACTGTTTTTATTTATTTATTTTTATATTAAATATAATTTATTGTCAAGAGAAGCTCTCAAGGTGACCCTCATGATCACCACCTACAAATGTTCATTCTTTTGTGTGATCTTGTCCCTGTGAGTGTGGATGGGTAATGTGGTTTCTTGCTTCTAACCAGTAGAATACAGCAAAAGTAACAGGATGTGCATTATTATTTGTATGTAATTATGTTACATAAGATTGTAACTCTTTTGTCAACATAAAAAATTTTCTAAAAAGAGGGTGCTTGGGTGGCTCAGTTGGTTAAGCATCTGAGTTCAGCTGAGGTCATGAGCTCACAGTTCATGAGTTCAAGCTCCACATCAGGCTCTGTACTGATAGCTCAGAGCCTGGAGCCTGCTTTGGATTCTGTGTCTCCCTCTCTCTCTGCCTCTCCCTCACTTTCACTCTCTCTCAAAAATAAATAAATTAAAAAAATTTTTTTGAAGATTGTAAATCTTTTGTTGAGTTCTCTCTCTCTCTCACTCATTATCTCTCTCCTTCCCTCCTTCCCTCCCTTTCCCTTTCTATCTCTTTGTGTGTGTGTGTGTGTGTGTGTGTGTGTGTGTACAGGCACATGCATCTGCCTCTTTGTATTTGTAAGGAAGCATGCAGCCGTGCTAGGAAACCCAGCATAGTAAGAAACTACAGCCAAGCCATCAGTACACAGCTGTGAGGAACTGAATGTTGCCAGCCACCACTTAAGTGTGGACATGTCTTCTCCATTTGAGCCCAGATGAGAAACTAGCCCTCACTGACACCTTGACTGCAACCCTGTGGGGGACCCAGATTAGTCAAATCTGGACTTCTGACTCAGAGAAACAGTGAGAAAATAAATGTGTTTTAAATAAGTATATTACCACTAAGTTTGTGGTAATATGTTATGCAGCAGTAGATAATTAATATAGATTTTGGAGTTGATTTGGTGGGAGGCAACAACCATACATGTTGTTAGTGATCTATTGCCTCACTCTGTTGATGTAAAGCAGCAGCTGAGTTTTCAGTTACTTTCCCCTCCCTCTGGATATTCCTTCAGTTTTTCTGGTTCCTGGCCCAGTATGTGTGCTTTCAGCTCTGGGGATGAATGGTCCTGGTCTATGCAAAATGTGCTTGTGCTTGTCACCAAGGTCAGAAGCAACAAGAATGGGCACAAGTGTCATTCTTACCTCATGGGATCCCAGCTGGTGCTCTCAAGTTCCTGGACAACTTGTGAGCTTCTCTTTCTGACTGCTGCTTATGGAATTTTGGGCTCCAGCATTATATATAGAGACAAACTTGCAGAAACTGTGTAGCCAGATCCCAAAATTGTATAATCTAATCCCCTGTAAAATATATGTTTATTACATATATTAATATATTAATAAATGTTTATATATTATATAATGATATATATGTATATTCTAGGTTATATGATAATACATATCATGCAGCTTGACTTCCTAATGTCTCTACTCCGCTGGTGGAACACTGACTCTGACTGAGACACCTGATAATTGATGATTCAGTGCTAAACATTTTGCGTCTTACACTTGGATGATGGATTTTGTTGTATTCCTTTAAATAGTGTTGAATTTTTACCTGGAATGGATTAAGTTATTTAGATCAGTTGAATCCTTTCAAGGCTTGCTTTAATATTTATTAGAATGAATACAGAGCAGCTATGACTTTGGACGTAATTAAGACCCATTATTAATTCGATATCCATGCACATTCTCTGGGTTAGGAGGTCTTTCTGTTGTAGCTGATGAGAAGATAAGTTCTTCTCAACCCTGTGTGAGCTCCTGGAATTGATAAGCCTACTACTTCAAATGATTCTCTCCATGTGTTTATGTAATTTCCTTTTGTGTATGCTCACATCAGTACTCAGCTAAAACTTGAGCAGGCCTTTCTGTGTAGCTCCCTTTTTTCTAGTATTCTTCCCCTCCCAAATTATAGCTGTACTAGCCTACATGAATTCTGGTACTTATTCATTGACAGAATGAGATTTCTGGATTCCGTCTACATTTGCCTGCATGCACAAGGCTCACCCCCACTGTTTCTCTTGACTCAGAGATCACAGACTTCTCTTATCTGTTGTCACACATGTGAAAATCATTATTTCATACATTCTGTTCACTTTTCTAGTGAAACGTCAGACAATCCAATCCCTGTTACTCCGTCACAGTTGGAAGCAAAAGTCTTACCACTGAATCTGTTATGCGTTTCCTCTTTTCTTTTCCTCTTATGTACCACCATTTATTATTACAGGTAATTAACTCCTTGTGATGATAATTGTGCTGCCTAACCTATTCATATTTACAGCAGATAGGGTAAACAGATAAAGACTCCTCATAATTTTCTTTTTTGTCCAGTGTGAAATCCTGAAATAGAAAGCACTTCCTATGACTGTCTACATATTTGTAATTGACTGTCACAAACTGACATAAGCCAGTTTTTCATTAGGTAAATGACAGGTTCTTTTGGTAAATAAAGCTTTTGATGATTGGATGCAGGTGGGGTCTGAAAGTACTCATCTCTGAATGCTGCTAGTTGGTTGTGCATCACAATGAAAGGAAGTGCATATTTTGCAATTCTGCCAAGAGAGCAGGGAAATACAGTTTTGCACCTTGTCTGCAATTCAAGATGATCTCTCTCTTCCTTTCTTTGACCTCAGAATCACAGAGTAGCACCTCAAATGATATGACAATGTTTGTATACTAGGGACAGCATTGTAGTTGAACTGGATGACATACTCTTCTATGAAGTGGAGACATTAGGGACCAATCCGGTCTGGACACAGAAGCTGAAATAATAGAATGTTTGGTTTCAGTTACATTATGACTAATTTAAATCACACTAATTTCACCAACCAGAAGCTACTTTTATCATTTTTCATGATAAATTTATGCAAGACTATACTGTTAATACAAATTTGAGTCAAATTGTTTACTCGAATACACAGCTTTTAAGTACTCATACTGAGTTGTTTGCAAATAAATCACCATCATTAAAATATATCATTGCCCTATCACAAAGTAAAAAAATATAGTGATATTCTAGGGTGCCCAGCAGACTGAGTTGGTGGAGCATGCAACTCTTGATCTCGGGGTTGTGAGTTCAAGCCCCACTATGGATGTAAAGTTTACTTTAAAAAAATTTTTTTAAGAAAAATATTAGTGATATTTTTACATTACATGAATTTTATCACTCAAAATATTTTTTCAGTAAAATTATTTACTGAACTGAAATGTATGGATTTGGCATTCTGACTTATTTTCTTTCTCTGTGATTTTTCAAAAATTAAAAAATTAGCTGTGCATGTTCCTTCTTGGAATGATTTATGTAAATATATTTTTGCTAAATTTTATTTATTTTTATTTTACTTATATTTGGGAATTAAGATTTTGTAATTTGTATTTACTTTGCTGTCCTATCCTGGGAATTAGTGATGAACTGTGTATTTACATGTGTCTGATATTAGCTTTCCCCATTGTACTCTTGAGGGAAGTCTAAAATGCCAAGTTTCTAAAAGAATTTTCTATTATTTTTTGTCATTCATCACAATGATATTCTTAACCAGAAACTTGCACAGACTACATAAGAAGTGCTATAGGTTGAATGTTTATTTCCCCCCAAAATTCATATGTTGAAATCTTAACAGCCAATGTGATGGTATTAGGAGGTGGAATCCTGATTTCCTGTATTATTTCTACCCTGGCCTATCCTTTGCAAAATTCTAATTTGTTCCAACTTTAGAGGGGTGATTGACAGATGAACATTGTATGTATTTAAGGTGTAAAAAAGAATTGTCACGCCTCTTCCTCTCTCCTCTCCTCTTTAGTTCTCCATTTCATGTAGGTTGGTTCACTTGAAGCTGTTCCACAGGTCTCTGAGTCTCTGTGGATCTTTCCCATTCTTTTTTCTCTAAAGCTTGGGAAACTGCTTTGGCAGTAAACTGAGGCACATGTGAGGTTCACTTCTTTTGTTCTTTTTCCTTCCAGAATTCACTACCCTTTTCCCAATGACGGAAGACTATCATTTCATCATTTCACATATGTCATTTCATTTTCTATATGTGGATAGTGAGAGGATAGTTTTTATAGCAGTTAGTAATACTTAGGCCCATTTTTTTATTATGTGAATATTCTATATTTATATCCGGGTTTATGCATTCCAAAACAAGGTAACTACATTATTTCAACTATGAATAAAAAACTATATGTTAGGTTCTAGCGGTTCCTAGAAATTTGGAAAAGAACATCTGCATTTAAAACAAATACATAATGTAACATTCATAGAAATAAGGATTTTATATGTAATTTTAGTGAATTTTTAACTTCCTTATGGAAAATTAAAGGTATGAATATTATAAAAAGGCAAAATTGGTACCTGTGCAATAGGCCGATTCAAATTTCATTTTAGTACTTCAGATGTAAAATACACATAAAGAATAACTGATGCAGATAATATGTTTTTTTTCTAATGATTTGTGATCCTGTGGCTTCATTGATTTTCCTACCATCTGATGTTAACTACTCACTAACATAACCCACCTACCATAATAATGTTGGTAATAATTATATCCCACTGGCTTCTCTTATAATGCTTTCATATAGCTAGTATTTTATTGTTATTTCTTGCTGAGTTCTTTCTAACACTTTAAATTCCCCACTGCCTTTATTTAAAGTTACTGAAGCATATAAACAAAAATACACTTTCTTTGAAAAATAGCTTTTTGAGGCTAGTAGAAATTCCAAATGTCTCACTCATTTTTTGGAAGAAAACTTAAAGTAACTCAATATTATTAGCAAAAATCTAACAAAAGACTTGTTCGTAGTTTGAAGGACTTACATTGTGGATAAAATATTGTTATCTGGAGCACAATAGAATAGCTTAGGATATTTGCACAACAATAAAACAATTACTGAATTTAAATCTAACTTTGGTGATTTATATACTTATGTTCTTCTTAAAACAAAATATTGTCTGTAAGGAAGCACAAATCACAGAAGGCCTTAAGTCCTTTTGAAGATATTCCTTTGAAAAGAAAGGATAACTTACAGTAGAATTATATTTAAGAACCAGAGAGCTTTGTTCTTAAGAGATATTTGGTGATATTGGAAAATTTCCAGTGACAACTGGAAAATTAGCAGACATATATAATAATTACATTTATCCCTAAAATGTGATATTTGAACAATAGTAATATTTAAGTATTCTACTTTTTATAACAGTTTCATTGAGATACAATTCACATAACATAGCTTGCCTTTTTAAAGTATACAGTTCTGTGTTCTTTAGTATAATCACAAAGTTGTGCATCATCACCACCATCTAAATTTAGAATAATCACCCCAAAGAGAAATCCCATACCCATTAGCAGTCACCCTTCATGTCCTCCTCCCCCATTGCCACTGGAAATGATTCATCTTTCTATGGATTTTCCTATTTTGGTCGTTTCATACAAATGGAATCATACAGTATGGTCTATTGTGTCTGGATTCTTACTTCCAATCCATCCCAGTATCACAGAACTACCTCCAAAGTACTCCTCCAGTATATTCATGTGTCTCTAAATACTACTATTGGAAATCTATTTCAAGCCATCACAATTTGTTATATAATTTGCTATATCCATCTACTATATTTATATTATCTTTGTTTATAGTCAGTCTAAAATACTTCTCAGTAAGCTCAGTGAGAGAGAGTAGGGGAAGGAGAGAAAGAGAAGAAACAGAGAGAACATGAATGCTTGTTTTGTTTTTTAATTTACCTTCATCAGGAGTTACATTGACCTACTCAGAGGTGATAAAAACATGTTTTGAATACGTATATGAGTGAATGAATGAATGAATGAATGGTTGCATGCATGACTGGAGGGTTATAACTAGGCTTGCTGTCCTGTAGTCTGTTCCCATAGTGATTTTTTTCTTTTTTTTTTTTTTTTTTTTCAACGTTTATTTATTTTTGGGACAGAGAGAGACAGAGCATGAACGGGGGAGGGACAGAGAGAGAGGGAGACACAGAATCGGAAACAGGCTCCAGGCTCTGAGCCATCAGCCCAGAGCCCGACGCGGGGCTCGAACTCACGGACCGTGAGATCGTGACCTGGCTGAAGTCGGACGCTTAACCGACTGCGCCACCCAGGCGCCCCTCCATAGTGATTTTTTTCAATACCATTGATTATTTTCTGTATGCATAAGTGACTTTTCTAAATGTAAATCTAGCCATGTCACTCTCAGGCTTAAAATCATTTACTCCATGGCCTTAAGTATGAAGTTCATATCATATGGGTTTTAAGAACATCTGCTGCATCAGTTTTACCAGGCTTCCACATAACCAGTATTTAGCTTACACTCAATCCTTACATTTTTGTCCTTCTCTGAAAACACCATTTTATTGATCTCTCTGCCTTTATGTAGAATACTCCTAGAGCACATTAGACATTCACTTCCTAAAGGAAGTTGAACACATTGCTTACCTCTATCACAAAGTGAAGCTCCTGAGTTCAATTATGATTTTTGGTTCAGTATTTTCTGACTCGGCTTCCCTTTAGGTGACCCTTTCCAGGTAACAATAGAAGCTTTGTATCCACAGGGTCTTTTAGACTCTCCTGCACTAAATAGACAAGTAATATATTCTACTGAATTAAAAAAAAATTAATGAGCTAGGACACACAAAAAATTGTGCTGGTGTATTGTGGCATTTGCACAAGGGTTAGTTTGGCCTAGATATCATTAAATTAAAGGCCCTTCTCTTCCCTCCCCTTCTCTCCTCTTCTCTTCCCTTCCCTTCTTCTTCAGGCATCTAGGCAATTGAATTTTAGACTTAGAGTAAGAGAGCTAATGAATGAGACCTGGGGAAGTCGGGAATTGATATTTCTGCCTTGATATATATTGACAAATAAAAATTATAGGAATTTCCAACAAAGTTTGGGGAAAACATGGCTACAAAGTTTTCTAAGAAATTGGTACTCATATTTTTTAATATGCATATCTTACTCAGAAAGCAATACTGGAAACTTGAGATACATATTCAAACTTAGTATCCCTATTTTATAGTCACGGAAGTTGAGGCTCTGAGATGTTAATTGTTCAATTTCATATAGATGAAAGGAGAAAATATCAGAGTGGCCAAATTCTTCTATATTCTTTTAGACCCAGAATAATGGGACAGCCACTATCTGGAATTTTGATGGTCTCTATAACACAAAGAAAAATGAGATGTCTGGAGACTCTTACACCAACAAGTAAAAGTGTTCCCTGGGAAGAATTATTGTTACTTCCATTAACAACTCATTGACTGGAATAAACACATGGCCATGTTTAGAAGTATGTATGTTTATAATTGTTATGCTTTCCTGAAGATTTGACTCTTTTATCATGGTAAAATCTCCTTCATCTTTCCTAGTAACAATTCTTTCATAAATTTTATGTTATCAGTAAAGTCTGATATTAATATAGTCATGCCAGCCCTCTTTTTGATTACTATTTGCCTGGTATATCTTTGTCCTTCTTATTACTCTCAATCTGTGTGTCTTTGTATATAAAGTTTGTCTCTGGAAGACATCATAGTTGTATAATGGGGTTTTCTTTAATCATTCTGCCAATCTCCAGCCTATACTTGGAGTGTTTACTCTATTTACACTTAATTACTAAAAAAGCAGTTTTATGTCATATATTTGCTATGTGTTTTCTACATGCTATCATCAGTTTTGTTCCTTTATTTTTCCAAAAGTAACTTCTTTTGTGTTAGGTAGATGTTTAATAGTATATCTGTGTGATAAAGAATTACCTTTATTCAAAGAGCGATCTGGCCTTTGCCCTATTCCTGGGACATAATATATAAGCCCTTGGTATATTTTGCCTGATGAGCTTCTTTGGTTGTATGAGGTCTTTGAGCCACAGCAGATACTAACAATGTGATTTATTGTATTTTGGGTCATAAAGTATATGTGTGATCTCTGGAGGGGCTGAAGGGTAAGAGGGACTAGATGGTAAGATCAGCAACACATATGGTCAGCCATAGCTACATTAGAATGCACCAATAAAAACTCTGGGCACCTAGACTCCAGTGATCTTCCCTGGGTAACAATGCTCAATGCATATTAACACACACTGTTACCAGGAGGAGTCAGCACTCTCCATTACTCTACTGGGAGAGGACAACTGGAAGTTCCACATTTGTAACTGCCCTGGACTCTGCCCAATGTTCTCTTTCATTGGCTTTTTTTTTTCCTGGACTCTGCCCGATGTTCTCTTTCATTGGCTTTTTTTTAAATTTATGTCCAAGTTAGTTAGCTTATAGTGCAACAATGATTTCAGGAGTAGATTTCTTAATGCCCCTTACCCATTTAGCCCATCCCCCCTCCCACAACCCCATCCAGTAACCCTCTGTTCACCATATTTAAGAGTCTCTTATGTTTTGTCCCCCTCCCTGTCTTTATATTATTTTTGCTTCCCTTCTCTTATGTTCATCTGTTTTGTATCTTAAAGTCCTCATATGACTGAAGTCATATCATATTTGTCTTTCTCTGACTAATTTCATTTAGCATAATACCCTCTAGTTCCATCCACATAGTTGCAAATGGCAAGATTTCATTCTTTGTGATTGCCAAGTAATACTCCATTGTGTGTATGTGTGTGTGTATATATATATATATATATATATATATATATATATATATATATATATATATATATATATCTCCATCTTCTTTATCCACTCATCCATCAGTGGATATCTGGGCTCTTTCCATACTTTGGCTATTGTTGATAGTGCTGCTATAAACATTGTGGTGCATGTGCTGCTTCGAAACAGCACACCTGTATACCTTGGATAAATACCTAGTAGTGCAATTGCTGGGTCATAGGGTAGTTCTATTTTTAATTTTTTGAGAAACCTCCATACTGTTTTCCAGAGTGGCTGCACCAGCTTGCATTCCCACCAGCCGTGCAAAAGAGATCCTCTTTCTCTGCATCCACACCAACATCTGTTGTTGCCTCAGTTGTTAATGGTAGCCATTCTGACAGGTATGTTAGCCATTAATTGTGGTTTTGATTTGTATTTCTCTGATGGTGAATGATGTTGAGCATTTTTTCATGTGTCAGTTGGCCATATGGATGTTTTCTTTGGAGAAGTGTCTATTTGTGTCTTTTGCCCATTTCTTTACTAGATTATTTGTTTTTTGGGTGTTGAGTTTGATAAGTTCTTCATAGATTTTGGATATTAACCCTTTATCTGATATGTTGTTTGTAAATATCTTCTCCCATTCCGTCAGTTGCCTTTTAGTTCTGCTGGTTGTTGCCTTCGCTGTGCAGAAGCTTTTTATTTTGATAAGGTCCCAATAGTTCATTTTTGTTTTTGTTTCCCTTTCCTCTGGAGACATGTTGAGTAAGAAGTTGCTGCAGCCAAGGTCAAAGAGGTTTTTGCCTGCTTTCTCCTTGAGGATTTGGATGGCTTTCTGTCTTACGTTTAGGTCTTTCATCCATTTTGAGTTTATATTTGTGTATGATGTAAGAAAGTGGTCCAGGTTCATTTTTCTGCATGTTGCTGTCTAGTTTTCCCAGCATCACTTGCTGAAGAAACTGCTTTTATTCCATTGGATATTCTTTCCTGCTTTGTCAAAGATAATTGATCATATGCTGTGGGTCCATTTCTGGGTTCTCTGTTCTGTTCCATTGATCTGAATGTTTGTTTTTGTGCCAGTACCATACTGTCTTGATGATTACAGATTTGTAATACAGCTTGAAGTCCGTCCTTGGTTAATTTTAATCGATATCTGTTCATTATAACAAACTGTAACCGTGAGTATAATAGCATCAGTGAGTTCTGTGAGTCCTTCTAGTTTAATGATGGACTCTGAGAGTAGTCTTGTGAATCCCTGAATTTGCAATTGATGTCAGAGTGAGGCTGGTCTTGTGGACTGGTTTCTGACTTTACAATACCATTTAAAATTTTTGTTGTTTTCCTCTTAACTTAAAGCAATCTAGTTTGAATTAATGTCAACTTACTTTCAATAGTATAAACTGTTTTGCTGTAATATAGCTCTGCTCCACCCTTTTATGCTATTATTGTCATGCAACTTACATCTTTATACATTATAAAGCCATTAACTCAGTTTTATATTTATAGCTTTATATAATTGTCTTTATATCAGAGGAAAAGAGAATTACAAACAAAATGTTCATACTCTTTTTAATAACTACTTGTGTAGTTACCTTCACCAATGCTCTTTTGGTATAGATTTGAATTATGGTTTACTGTTCTTTTTAAAATTTTTTTTAAAAAAATTTATTTGAGAGAAGAACATGAATGGAGGAGGGGCAGAGAGAGGCAGATAAAAGGAGTGAGAAAATCTGAAGCAGGCTCCACGTTCAGCATGGAGCACATTGTGGGGCTTGATCTCACAACTATGAGATCATGACTTGAACTGAAATCAAGAGTTGGATGCTTAACTGACTAAGCCACACAGGTGCCCCCCCTTTTTTTAATTCATACTAAGGGACTCTCTTTATTACCTATTATAGAAAATTTCTGGTAGTGACAGTTTCTCTCATTTATTGTTGAACTGTAAATAGTTTAATTTCTCCTTCACATTTGAAAAATAGTATTGCCAGATATAGAATTCTTGGTTTACAGTCTGGTTTACAGTCTTCAACACTTTCACTATACCATCCAACTACTTTAGGTCTCCATAAGTTCTGAAAAAAGTTCAACTGTTAATCTTATTAAAGATCCCTTATACATAACAAGTCACTTTCTCCTGCTTCTTTGGAGATTCTCTGTCTATAGTTTTTGGCAGTTCAACTCTGATGTGATTAGGTATATAATTCTTTGAGTTTATCCCAGCTGGAGTCTGTTAAGATTTGTGAATTTGCAGATTAATTATATTCGCTAAATTTGAAACTTTCTTGGCTATAATTTTTTCAAATAAATTTTCTGCTTCTTTCTCTTCTCTCTTTTGAGACTTTCATTGTACATGTTGGCATGCATGATGGTGTCCCTTACATTTCTGACATTCTGTTTATTTGCCTTTATCTTTTTTTTACTTTTGTGTTCAACTGGATAATTTCAATTTATCTTCATGTTAGCTGATTCTTTCTACTGCCAATTCAAATCTGCTGAAGAGTTCCTCTAATGAATCCTTCATTTCAGTTATTATACTTTCAACTCCAAAAATTCTATATTATTCTTTCTTTTAGTTTTATATCTTTATTGCTATTTGTTACTTGTTGAGACACTCTTCTCCTACTCTTTTAACTTTCTAGATATGTTTTCTTGTTATTTGTACATATTATTAGTAGTTAATTTAAAATCTATCTTTAATGGTGCCTAGGTGGCTCATTTGATTAAGCATCTGACTCTTGATTTCAGCTCAGGTCATGATCTCACAGTTGGTGGGATTGAGCCCTGCATTGGGCTCTGTGCTGACAGTGCAGAGCCTGGATGGTCTTCTCTCTCTCTGTGTCTTTCTCCCTCTCCCCCATTAATATTTTCTCTCTCTTTCTCTTTCTCTCTCTCTCAAAATAATTAAATAAACATTAAAAAAGCAAATAAAAATAAACTCTTTCTTTAATAAGTTCTACATCTAGACTTCCACAGAAACTGTTTTCTTTTTTCCTTTCTTTTTCTTTTTTTTTTTTTTTTTGTTTGTGTGTAGGTCATAATTTCCTGTTTTCTTATGTGCCTCATGATTTTTTGTTGAAAACTGGACATTTTAAATAATAAAATATGGTATCCCTGGAAATCAGATTTTACTTAATTTGTTTGGGTTTGTAGTTGTTGCTAGTTGTTGTCATTATAGTGGTTGTTGATGATTATTCTTTGTTTAGCACTTTTCCTGGACTAATTCTTTATAGCTTGTATTCTTTGTCAAGTGTAGCCACTAAAGTCTCTGCTTCATTAGCTCCATGGTCAGATGATTAGACAGAGATATCCTTAAATACTTTGAACCAGTCTTTGCCTGGGGAGTAATTTTAATGCTCCATTCAGAAGTTTGTAATTCTAACTTAGACTTCACTTAACTCTTGCACAGCCCCTGAAGTCAGCCATGGGTGAGAATTTAGACCTTCTCAAGTCTTTGCTGTACACGGTATTGCACCCATCAGTGACCCTTCTATCCCTAAGAATGCATCAGATCTTTGCCAAGATATCCATGTAAATCTCTTCCTCAGTTAGACGTTTTAAGACTTTGGTCAGACTTTTGTTATCCTCAACTTAAAACACCATGTCCATCAGCAGTGATGTTAAATCACTGCTGCTAATTGTTATCAATAAATGTCCTAAAGATGGGCTATTTACAGGGTCATTTCTGAATCAGATGAAGTAAAAACAAATTCTGATAATGAAACTTGTTAAGAAACTTCCAGACACATCATAGTGACCATTCTGTCCAAACCACTTTGTTATTTGTGGTGACTGCTAGGTTTCTGATTTTTCATAGCTGCTTTCCTTGTAAGGCTATTGGTTTTCAAGGCTACCACAGAGATAAGAAGAAAAGTATGAGAATAGGATAAGTGAAAACATCACAAAGCTCATTTTTCTTACCAAGATCAACCATTTTTCTGGAATAAACTCTCCTTGGAGTGTTATAAGCTTTTGGTTTATTTCCAAAGTTCTGAAAAATGTTGATTTTGACAACTGTTGCCAGTGTTATTGTATTTATGGAGGGATGCACTTTCAGAGGGCCTATCTCCATCATTCTGAGAGTGCTTTCCTCCAGAGCAAACTATTTTTAACTGAATAATTTTGCATATAAAACAATTTGATTCAAATATGAAACATGAGATTTACGTCAAATACTATGATGCAGAGTGGGAAAAATTAAAACAGGAAAAACAAGAGAACAGTCAGAATCTGATGGCTCATTTTAATTTTTATCACCAATTTCAAAATGAATGAGTAAATGAATGTGTGTGTGTGTGTGTGTGTGTGTGTGTGTGTGTATTTGATTCACCAGGCTTTGGACCTGTGTGAAACAGGTTCTGAAGGAAAGTAAAATTAATATCTTCTATGATTTCATTATCCTGAACCTTTCAGAGGTTAATGCGATATGTTTTATAAGAAACCATTTTGGTCATATTTATATTGACCCATATAATATCTGCTAGTCTAATGGAAACACACAACACAGGTTGTCCTGTAATTTACCAACAGCTAGCAAGGCAGTAGAATTTCAATTAGTCAGTGACAGTCAATTGCAACCCCAGAGGAATGAAATCAGATAATGTGCAGGATGATATCTGAAAAGTTTAATTATGAACACCATTCATTTATTTGGTTGCGGTATTATTAGTGTAGATGCTGCTTGTTGGTGAATTCTGGACATCTCCTTTTCTACCCCTGGATATTTTAGTGACCTTGCAACTCAGATTGTGATTTAAACAGCCCAGGATTCTGTTGGAAGTGAGAGAGAAAAAAAAGAACAATAGGCAAAAACTGTCTTAATGCCAGCAATTGTGAGGCTCTTCAGGGAAAGAAGTCCCCTTTCATTTCCTACACAATAGCTGTGACTTTCATTTGATCACAAGTGGTATTTAATTCATCTGGTGGTTCCTGCTCTAATCCAATCTTGACTAAACTACCAAATTTATAAGGTGAGGTGGAAGGGGTTAGGGGGAAACAAAACACCTGAGATCGCTATAATTTATGAATGTTTAATTTGAGAAGTCTCAAAGAGGAATTTATTTTTCTTTTTCTCAAAGGAGAGGCATAGTTAATTATGGTGACTTTGATGTTTTTAAAAATAATGTGTGCTTTGCCTACATTTGATGCTATGTGCTAAATGAAGATAAATGCTACAGCTATGTATAATTATATTATGTTCTCTCTACTTGCCCCAAGTAGTTTTGATGAATTTACATTTATCATTATATTACCTTAAGATAGAAATACATATGTGAAAATGTAACCAAATAATTTAGATTTATAGAGATTGATTTTCAGTGGCTCTGCTTTGAGAATCCTAATATTTCTTTCATGTCTAAATTAAATCAGACACATTTTAGGAATGCCATGTATGCCAGCAGTGGTGGTGATAAAATCCTCAAAGTGGAAATCCAAAGCTCTTTATTTCAAAATAGGTTGTTTTATCTAATTAAAAGTAAAATGATGTTGAAATAAGTAGCATAAGACACCTGCTGGTAACAACATTTGGGAGTTTTAGCTAGCTCTACCTATATTATCATTTACCAGTTAAGAGGTTGTTGCCCATGGTTTCTTCAGATCTTTTATTTGAACTTGTGATGTGACCATGTTGAACTTAAAAATATTGACCTTGCATAATAGCTTTGAAGAATAACTAACATTATTAAATGCATTACTGAAATTAACTTAGAAAATAACTAATTTTAACAAAAACCTGTAAAGCTGACTCCTTCTTCTAAGATCCATTTAATGATATATCTTATAATTTTTTTTACGGTTACTAAATAACTGAAGTTACTAAATAACGAAGTGTGCTTTATTCATTACCTTGCTTGTGTAGTGTATAAGGGTACATTTACATTTTTGTGTGCATATATGTATTGTTAAATTTGGCATTAAGTAATTTCCCAGACATTCTATGATGATTTTTAGAGTTATGTTTATTTCTTTACTTTAATTAGTAAATAAATTAGACACATGTTTAAGAAAGTCTACAATTATTTAGTTAAAATTACCTTATAATTGAGTAGTTTAATAAGAAATTGTTAGTTCCAAACAACCATAATTAAATTTGATTTTATATATGTACATATATAATCTCAATATATATTCCTCTAAATTATCCACACATAAATTTTAGAGATTATCAAATTCCTGAAAAATTATTTAAACTTATGACAATAAATTTTGCGTATGGGATTTATGATCTAAAAACAAAAATAAACATTTACAAATATTTTTCTTTTTCTGCCAGTGGATATGCTACCTAAGTCACTTTTGTAGCATGATACAACTTTAAAGTTTCTCTATTTGTTTAAGTAACAATGAATATAATAGACATTTCTAACATTGTGTTGTACAGCAAATTTTATTTTCACCGTTAAGATACTTGATTAGGTATTATATCATACAATGTTCTCTAGAGAAACAGAATCAATAGGATATTAGTGTGTGTATATTCATAACATATATATGCTATGCATATCTATCTATTCAAAACATTGATATATAGGTATGTTTTGACTGATAGAATATATATTACATACTTTTTTAAAAAAAATTTTTAATGTTTATTTTTGACAGAGAGAGAGCATGAGTGGGGGAGGGGCAGAGAGAGAGAGGGAGACACAGAATCGGAAGCAGGCTCCAGGCTGCCAGCTGTCAGCACAGAGCCCGATGCGGGTCTCAAACTCACCGACCCCGAGATCATGATCTGAGCCACAGTCGGACGCTTAACCGACTGAGCCACCCAGGCGCCCCTATATTATAGACTTTTTTTTAATGTTTATTTATTTTTGAGAGAGAGAGAAACAGAGAGACAGAGCACGAGTTGGGGAGGAGCAGAGAGAGAGGGAGACACAGAATCCTAAACAGACTCTAGGCTCTGAGCTGTCAGGACAGAGCCCAATGCGGGGCTCGAACTCACAAACCGTGAGATCATGACCTGAGCTGAAGCCGGACGCTCAACCGACTGAACCACCCAGGCGCCCCTATTATAGACTTTTTTATATGTGTGTTTTAGTATAAGTCATCCTATACATATCTATTCATCCTCTACAGATCCAAATATGGTTATAAATATAGATTGATTTTAAGGAATTACATGCATAGTGGTAGCTGATGAGTCTCAAATTTATAGGTCAGGTTTAGTAGCCTAGAAATTCAGGTAGGAATTGATGTTGCAGTCTTGTGGCAAAATTTCTTTCCTCCTGAAAATTTCAGATTTTGCTCTTGAGACTTTTAACTGGTTGGATGAGGACCACCTGTATTACTGAGGGTAATATTCTTTACTCAAAATCAACTGATTTCATTAGCACACAACCCATGTTGACCACATCAACAAACAACCTTCACTGTAATGCCTGTATTAGTGCCTGATTACATTACTGGATATTATTACAGTATGACCAAGTTGACACATAAAGCTAACTACCACGGGTACATATCTGTGAATGTAGCTAATCAAGGTCTAATTGCTTAGGTATATATATTTTTTTTCAATCTCGCTAAATTACACCCATTAGGTGCTACGTATTCTCTGCAATAAAAGCCACTAAGTGCACAGAAGAAAACACTTGTAGTTAATGAGTGGATACCTGCTTTTTCAGATATCAGAATTGCATATAAAGCATAATATCAAAAGTTTTGAATCAGGAGTTCAAAGTCAGTTCTGCCACTTAGTAATGTAGCTTTGAACAATTTGTGTAATCTCTCTCTGAGTTCAATAAGCTTCAGCTGGAAGATAGAGTTAAGAATACGTATGACACATAATATGTCTGGCACATAGTATGTCGAGCACATCATTAGCACTCCCTAGAAAATGAGTTCTATATGGGAAGATATTTTGGTTTTTCAGTTGTATTTAAGATCAACAAAAAGATGTTTTTGTTATTTATAATTCATAATCTTTCTATTACTCAACCATCACCCCCACACACACACACTCTGTCTTTTCTAAGTGGTGTGGATTTTAAATAATTGGAACATTTTGTTTCCTGAGCACAAACTTATTCTTGGTATAAAGAACTTTCGCATTTTTAGAGGAAATTAACTGCTGGTTTTGAAAGAGCCAGAACTAAATAAATTTACATGCAAAACAAAAGACCAAGAATAAAGTGTTTGAGGAGGCTGAAGGCTGGAGCCAAAAGGCTGGAGGCTGGGAAGGTTGAGAATCTGGAAGAAAAGGAATTAGAAGCAAGCAATTTTAGTAAAGAGAAATATTTACTATGAATTGTTAAACATTATTACCCAATATTGCCCCTCCCTCTAAAACACATTTTCAGTAAAATTCACACTTTCCACTTTGTCCTCTGGAATATATTTTATTTATAAGGAATAAAGATACTTGTTGAATTCTTTCCCAGATTTGATGCCAGGTATAATAATGGTCATAATAACAGCTGCTCCTGAAAAAGAGCCATACTCGGATTTTTATGAGAATCATTTAGTCCTGGGATGAGAAGAATAGGGTAACCAATAAAAGAAAAGAGAATGTCTAAAAATAAACTTAAGATTATGTATACAGAAATAGTATATGTGATAGGAGGCATTTCAAATACGTGGAGGAAAGCTGGGTTTGTTCAATACTGCCTGATGAAATGGTGAACTCTTTGGGGAGGATGAAGACATTACACCAGACAATTTCTACATAGGTTATAATTGTCAATAGTTCTGAGCCATAATTATACCAGGAGATAATTCAAACACTAGAAGGGCAGGAATTTTTTTTTTTTATGTCATGTTTATCGATGTTCCTCCTCATTCCTGAAAAAACATCAGGCACATGTTTGGTATTTAGGAAATATATATTAAATGAATGAAAAACACTGTTGTAAACATCTTAAAGCATGATTTTTTTAGTTTGTCAGATTCTTTATCCTAAAATAGATTCTACTGCATTAATTCTTTCTAATAGTTCCAGGTATAAAGTAAGTGGCCATTGACTAAAACCATTTCAATAGTTAGAGCCCACCTATTTACCTAGAAATAATACTTCTTACTGTCATGGTCAATACCTCTAAGTAATCCTGAGTAAGCATATGCTCTTCAGTAAAACCTAAAGAAACAGTCCAAAATTTATGGACTGCCGAGGGAATTTTTTTGTTAACCTGTGGACAATCTAGACATTTAATTAATATCATACTCCTTTCCCAGACAGCTAGTCTAACTGTTAGTGCAAACTTAATAAATGTCTTTAAAATAAAAAGATAGTTCAGAGTGGATGCAATCTTCCAGGGTGTATTTCATGGAGGTGGCAAATTGCAGGTCTCAAAGAAAATGAGACTGTCGTTGGCAGAGAGAAGAGAGTACAGCTTTTCAACTCATGGCAGTGAAATGAGAAATGGATAATTAAGGATTGAGTTAAAGTTAGGACTTTGTGGCATCACTGGGGGCTTCAGTGGAGGAAGTAATGCTGAGCCCTCAAGGCCTGATATCACTTACCAGGAGCCTCAGGAACCCAGCTGACACTCAGGCCGCGGCAACAGCGGTTTGGCTGTCGCCACCGTGAGATGAAACAGTGTTTGGAGTGTGTTCGGAACCGGGGTGACCTCAACGCTTTGTGAGGGTTTCAGCAATGTGCTAAAAGAGTGCAGATTTACAAATGGATTAGCCTGATCAAGAAGTTCAAATGGAAAGAAATGAAAAATCGTCTCTCATGTCCAAGTTAATTTAGCATAAAAATATAATTGATAGTGAAAGTATGCAGTTAAAGCCACCAGTTAAACCTCTCCTCCATCATTAATAGCTTCCCTGCTGCAGAACTGCAATCCAAGGGAGTGTTCTTACTTACATAGGAGTTCATTGAAATGGTAGTTTGGGGCTAAAGAATATTTGTGTGTCCTCTTTAAACTAGCTTTTGTGATGTTATTGTTTGCAAATTAATTAGACGAAAGTGACTTCCTTCCTCTCTCCTCCCCACCAAAAAAACCATTGTGAGTTGGTTTGCTTGTCTCAGCGTATATTTACCAGAGCTTCTTGTTATTAGAATCATATGGAATGTCTATGTCATTCATAAATAACTTATTTGATTTTTTTGTAAATTGTATATATTCACAATTATAAATATTATGAATTAACTTATGGAGAATTTTGAACCTGAAGATTTTTTAAATAATATACTATGAGTAACACATAAGACCAAAACAACTAAAAGTCTTCAGGGAATCATTTATGACAATATTCCGTACTGGCGAGAAGATCCTCTCCAACACACTAGAGCAAGAGAAATTGCTAGCACATTGCAACAAACAGGTCAAATAATGTCTATGTGATTTCATAAAAAATACACATATAGCTATTCGTATCGTTTTAATATATCTAATATTCTAATATAAAATGCCACGTTAAAAATCACTAGAATCACAAGAACATACTGAATTTCAATTTGCATTATGTTTTAGAAATAATAGATTGCCATACCTCCTTTTTATCTTTCTCAGTTTTATATACATGGTTTTTCTTTTAAATGTTTATTTATTTTTGACAGAGAGAGAGAGAGAGAGAGAGACAGAGCATGAGCGGGGGAGGGGCAGAGAGAGAGGGAGACACAGAATCCGAAGCAGGCTCCAGGCTCTGAGCCGTCAGCACAGAGCCCGACGCGGGGCTCGAACTCACGGACCGTGAGATCATGACCTGAGCCGAAGTCGGATGTTCAACTGACTGAGCCACCCAGGCGCTCCTATATACATGTTTTTTAAACAAAATTTCTTTGGCTATTCCTTCAAGAAGCTACAATTAATCTTTCATGTTCTCTTGGTTCTGGAGACTATCATCCTCTATGAATTTATTTTGTTGTCTCCTACTCTCACTTCGTTTTCTATTGATGAAACTGAACATTTCCCCCTAGGGCAGCATGCTTACTAGTGATTTTATTTTCACTTTATATTATCATACCAAATCCAGTATTTCAAAAGAACTGAGATAATTTGCAAAATCAAATACTTTTACTCCTAAGAAATTGTGTAGTAGCCATAGAAGTTTTGTCAAGACCACACAGAAATTGTAATGTCTATTTTAATTTTTTTGTTTTAATTATGAAAAACTTCATGAATGTAAAAGAAGACATCATGTATGGTAATTATAAATATTAACAAAGACACAAACACCCAGTTAACCCAACAGCAAGCTTAGGATAGAACATCTCTCTAGTATTTTGAAGATTTCAGGATCCATTCTAGTATACTGTCAACCTCCCACAGATGAATATCTCTAGTTTGAATTTACTATCCAATACTTGTATATATCCCTATGATATAGTATTAGCTTTCTCTATGACTGAATTTTATATTCATGAACCCTACTATGTTTGGGTATGACGTCATGTTATATTAGTGTTTATCTTGCTATTTAACAAATTTATATTTTTTATGGAAAAGTTTTTCTGACAACTTTAGCATTGATCTAAATCAATGCTAGTGTTTGGAGAAAATTTTCTCATTAGTCCACACAAACATTTGCCAAAGTATATTTGGTGGCATGGGATGGTATCCCAAGTCTTTAGTCTAAGGACATCTTGAGTTTTACAGTTTTTAATTCTTTTGAGTTATACTTTAGTTGTTTTCAAGTTATATATAAGAAAATAGTAAGTTTATTTAGAGGTGAACTGTAACCCACATTGAGGGGTAAAGGAAAGTAAGAGGTAGTGAGAAATATCTCGGCCCTAGTATGAATGAATCAGATGGCGATTCTACATTTTCTGTGATAAAATGAATTGGCTAAAATAAGTTAAATTCTGAGACTGTCAGCTACCTTAACATGAAAGTTTTTATTTTTTTATTTTATTTATTAAGATAACTGATTTTATTACAGCATTGAATTTAATTTGAATTATTAGGCATTTTAATATTTATATATTAAATATATATATATATATATTTAATGTTTATTCTTGAGATAGAGAAAGACAGCATGAACAGGGGAGGGGCAGAGAGAGAGGGAGACACAGAATCGGAAGCAGGCTCCAGGCTCCTAGCTGTCAGCACAGAGCCTGACACCGGGCTCCAACTCACAAATCGTGAGGTCATGACCTGAGCTGAAGTCGGATGCTTAACCACTGACTGAGCCATCCAGGCGCCCACTGTGTCTTAATATCTTTTGAGTGCTAGGTCCTACGGTAGGTACTGAGCAATCAAATATGAGCCTGAGCCAAAAAGTTAGAGAGTTTGTCATAAAATCTTGCGACCTAGTATTAGAGAAAGAAATTAATCAAGCAATTATGTAAATGATTTTATGTATATAAACTGTGATTGGGTTCTGAATAAAATCTGATTTGAGGTTGTGATGCAGGAATATAATGTGTATCACTGAAGATGGACATTGAGAGCAAAAAAACCATACTATCTTCTTCCACTGGTAACATAAGGTATAGAAAAGTAAAGTTAGCCTTTGATTCTAATCAGGAGTTTTCTTAGCCATCAAAACTCAAACAAAAAATACCTCAAAATATCCGTCTAGTCTCAATTATTTCTTGGGATTTAAAACCCAAATTACAAGAATATTTATTATCTAATATATTCAAAAGAAAAAGAAAAAGAAGGCAGCTCTTAAGTCCTGGTCAGAAATAAAAGGAAATTAAAAAACAACAACAACCAACTTTGTTGTTGGTTGTTGTTGTTAATTATTATGTCACTCAACACCAAATTTTTATTTAGTCTTGCACTTCTTTTTAAAAAAAATTTTTTTAATGTTTATTTATCTTTGAGAGAGACAGAATGTGAGTGGGTTAAGGGCAGAGAGAGGGGGAGACGCAGAAGCTGGAGCTGTGAGATCATGACCTGAGCGGAAGTCAGACGCTTAACCGACTGAGCCACCCAGGCGCCCCTAGTCTTGCACTTCTCATAAACTTCCATTTAACAAATTTCTGTCTAACTAAACATTATGTAGTGTGAAAAATCATGTAGGAACCTGTAATTTGGAGATAATGATGATAATGAATAAATTATGTTTAGTAAGACAATACTGATTGTAGACTTGCTAGATGCAATTTCGTTGTTGTTTTTTTTTAACGTTTTATTTATTTTTGAGACAGAGAGAGACAGAGCATGAACGGGAGGGTCAGAGAGAGAGGGAGACACAGAATCTGAAACAGGCTCCAGGCTCTGAGCAGTCAGCCCAGAGCCCGACGTGGGGCTCGAACTCACGAGCCGTGAGATCAAGACCTGAGCCGAAGTCGGACGCTTAACCGACCAAGCCACCCAGGCGCCCCAGGTTTTCTCATTTAAAAAACTTTTTTTAATGTTTATTTTTGAGAGAGAGAGAGAGAGAGAGAGAGAGCATGAACGGGGGAGGGGCAGAGAGAGAGGGAGACACAGAATCTGAAACAGGCTCCAGGCTCTGAGCAGTTAGCACAGAGCCCGACGCAGGGCTCGAACTCGCGGACAGTGAGATCACCTGAGCCGAAGTCAGACGCTCAACCGACTGAGCCACCCAGGCGCCCCTAGATGCAATTTCTCAATATCAGCTGAAAGCTGGACTACAATATTTTCATAAACTGAAAACAGTTTACAGACTCCTCAGGCTATAATCAACGTTCTAGGAATTATCTTTTTGTCCCATTTTTCCGGTATTTTCTTTTCTTGCTCCATGTTAGAGAAGATCCTATAAGCATTCAACTATTAAGCCATCTCTTTCAATTACCACAGAATGATTTATACATGTACTATTTCCTTTTTTGTATTAAATGAAATCAAAGAACCATGTTGTTCTCTTGCAGATTCTAATGATAATTGGTCAGATGACTTCAGTATCAGAATGTTACATTTCATCAACTTTCAGAAGGATAACTATAAGACTTTTTTTATTTTAGCATTCCACAGTCAATTCTCAATATTCTCTATTCTAAAGCAGAAGTAAATTTAGAAAAACTCAAAGACAACCAGGATTCAGGTTTCTGAGTATTTAAAAGTACACTTTTAAATGTATACTTCTGAATATATTAAACATTGGTAACATGAAATACTACTTCTAGGATACGTCTGTCTGATTACACTGATGGTAGTCCGAACAAGAAAGATGTTTACGTATCTAATTCTTGCCCTGTAGATGAAAAAGAGAGTTTCTCTAAAGTATATGAGTTGATAATATTCTAGACATTTTAAAATAGTAACAATAACAGTAAACTAAAAAGGGTAAGTGAAATCAAATGGTATTTCCTAATAGCTTTCTCAGATTGCCGGCAGAAGTGTTCTCTGGGTGATAAAAAGGAAAGTATATAAACAACGGTTGGCCTTACCTGCTGTAATAAATAGGTAGTCTCTACCCACAAAAGTAAACAGAATGGACTGCAATTATACATACTAAAGGCAATACAGACCTATAACTTGAATTAATATCTGTATGAAATACTGGAACCACACGTATCAGTCACAACATAGGAAAATTTGTTTTAGTGTAAATCAGTTCAAGAACCAGATGGTTCTGGGAATTCTGCATTTTTTTGCATCAGGATTTAGTTGAGAAAAAACATTTGTCAACTATCTACTATGTGAAAGATAACCAAACCAAGAACTGTAAAAAGAAAACCACAAAATTCAAATATTTTTCTACAAGCAGCCTATAATTTGGTATACATGAATAAATAAAATTTGGATTTGGGAGTTAGATATGGACAGGAAGATCAGAATACATGAATACAAATTTCCTGTTGTTCACGATTTTATTCTATGAAGTCAGGTAAAGTGTTTTTATAATGCATTATATTTATTGTCAACATATTTCTTATTTCATAAGCATTAACTGCATGTTATTTGAAAATGAAAACATATAATTAGGGAACTAAAAGAAAAATGTTATCACTGTACTATTTAATGGTAAAAAACAAAAGTTAGAGTAAAAAATACTTCCATTTTTCATTTTAAAGATAATTGTATATCATGAAACAGAAGTTCTGTTTAAGAGAGAATGAGCAGGGGTTCCTGGATGGCTCAGTTGGTTAAGCGTTCGACTTCAGGTCAGGCCATGATCTGGCGGTTTGTGAGTTCAAACCGCATCAGGCTCTGCTTCAGGTTCCTTTTCAGTCTTCCTCTCTCTGCCCCACCCCCATTCGCGTTCTCTCTCTGTCTCTCTCTCTCTTAAAAATAAATAAACATTAATTTAAAAAAAAGAATGAGCAGAAAAGTGCAATATAGGCTTAATAAGCTATTCTATATATAAAAGACTGAGAACAGAGTATATAGGAAATATAAGAATAAAATGAGTGGCAAGAATTACATTGTTCACATTGGTTGTGCTGTATTCAACAAAATTATTCTCAAGAATAAATAGATGGTGAAGTGAAAATAAACAAATCAGATCAAAAGGGAATGCAGAGATGAAGGGAATTAATAAATGTAACTAGACAAAGTTTTAAATGTTTACCATTAAGTAAGTTGCTTCAGGTTTCAGCTCTGACATGTAAAGAAATTGGAAGTCATCAACTTCATCCTTACAATAATAAAAATCTGAACAGACTGAAAATCAATGACTTTCCTTGGATTTATCAGTGCACTGAGGTCACAAGGCAAACTACCATTCCAATATCTGAAGAGACAGGTGCAACTAGGGGGATGCAGCCCAGATCTGTTTAAGTGGAGCAAACTCCCCTAGAGTGTAGGGGATGTTTGAAAGATAGTTGCTGGGAATGTTTGAAGGATAATTTTGATGAATTGCTGGAGACAGTGTAGACTACCATGTGAGGGAGAAAATCCTGGAGGCCTGTTGCCTAAGGGGAATTTCCACAATTTCGTGGGTTTTTCTTCAAGGAGTCTTACTTGGTTCCCAAACTAAAGATAATAAAAACACCCCTTTAGGGTTCTGGTAGGAGATTGTGAAAGGAGAAAGTTGCTCTATACCAAGGGGTACATACCTTTTACTAACAACGAAACCATTACATGGTATAACTGTAGACTTCTCTGTGTGCATCTCTCAGCAGTCTCCTCTCGTCTGTGTGTGGCCACCCCTTCCTATTATTTTCCCTTTTTATGATTTACCTTTTACTACTATTTTAATTTATTGGGGATTCTGAAGAGATGGCAAGTAAGCATTTATGCTCATTTGCCATTTTGAACTGGAAGCCCAGTTGTTATTCTTTAAAATGTAATTATGTTGGCAGATACGCATATAGAAACTTGTCAAAACTTATAAAATTATATACTTGAAGTAGGTGCACTTTGTAGTATATAAGTTACATTTCAATAAATTTTATTAAAATAATCAGGTAACAATAGGCTTAGTAAGATGATTATTATTAGGCTTTTATGAAAATCAGTTCACCAATATGAATAAATTGGTTTGGAAATAAGTCTGATAAAATAATCACCTTTATCTAACTTCTCCGAAAGACCAGAGTGTTGCGTAAAAAAGATCTCTCTCCTTCTCTTTCAGATTTAATAAAGAATTTTCTCTTTGAGGTCTGCACAAGAATGATAACTGATCCCTTAGATTATGCATGGTCACTCATCTATCACAGAACTCAACATTGTAAGGCTCTGCCAGTGTGACTCAGTAAGGAATCAGTAAAAGAAATAAACCAGTTTGCTGTATTAAAGAAACATAATCCAACATGCAATGCTTTAACTTCAAATAGGTAATTTTGCATTGCCTGTGAAGAGGAATTCTTTATTAAATTAAAACTTTCCACAGCCTATCAATAGAAAAAGTATTTATCCCTCAAAATATATCATTCTTTCACAAAAATTATAAAATCTTTCCCGAGTTTATTTTATAACAGAAACGCCTTCCTGTTTCACTTGATATCAGAATCCTCTTTTTTAATACACAGCACGTTCAATATTGTTTGATTGGAATTGATGCTTTCATCCACAAGGGAATGTACATGACTTAGACTTGGCCAGTTATAATACAGCATCTTAATAGCTACCTTTGCCACCAATTTGAAGATACCGGATTGAAAAGCAGAGAAAAAGATGGGAAAACAGAATGATTTCTTACCCTATCATTTGCACTCCTCAATCATGACTGCCTGAAAGCCCCCAGAACTTCCCAGTTAAATGATTAATACATCTTTACCTCTTTAATCTAATCTGAGTCGGGTTACTTCCAAATAACAACAACAACAAAAATAGCATAGATACAATTGCTTTCTTTATTTTTTTTTTAAGTTTATTTTGAGGGAGGCAGAGAGAGAGGGAGAGAGAGAGAGCATGTGTGTGAGTGGGGGAGGGGCAGAGAGAGAGGGAGAGACAGAATCCCAAGCAGGCTCTACGCTGAGCCTGGAGTCCACACGGGGCTCTGTCTGTGATACCATGACCTGCTCCGAAATCTAGAGAAATCTAGAGTCGGAAGCTCAACAGACTGAGCCACCCAGGCACCCCATGGTTTCTTTATTAAATAACATTGTGAAAGGAGTGTATAATGTAACCATTTGGAATATTCAGAGTAAACACATCAGAAACTATTTGAGCAATCAGCTGCATTTTGTTTTATCCAAAACAACTTTTTTGTTTGATCACAAAATTACCCCGCCTCTTCCCCCCCCCCAAAACACTTGTATGTATCTTACAAAGCTAGTTTTTTATCTAAAATTCTTTCATAAATAATAGCTTTTAATATTAATTAATAGTCTTTAATGTAGCTAGGGGCAAGAAAATTTTATATAATGAAGTAAACACTTTATTCTAATAGTATTAATTGAAGGAGTGGAATGAAAAGTTAACTACTGTAGCTGAATTCTTCTCAGTGCCCAGCTATGTCTCCCCAGTTAAGCGGTCGTATCTGCCTCACCTTGCAGGTGATTGTCCCTTATATTTTGGGCCAGTTGTTTGCCCTCCATCCTTGGCTCTCAGAAATTATACACTGATTTGTATTTTAAAATGTGGAAAAGTCTACATAAACATAAAGTAGGACTACTAAGTGTTATTTAATAGTCCAATTTTTAGCAAACAAGTTGTTAGATTGATACTCACTCTTGCACGAATGGGGGAGGGTGTTCTTTGCTAGCTCCAAATAATATAAAAATATGAGTTTTACTTTTCCATTTTTTATTGTTATTATATGATCAAAAACTTTTTTTGTACTTTTATACATTCTAACTGGAAGTTAAAGTCCAAATTCCTTTAAAAGGCACAAACAGCTGACTCAATTATGCTAGATGGTTGCTAGCGAGATACTGAATTAACTTTTTCTGATTCCTTGGAAAGTGCTTTTTTCATCAGATTTCTTGGCCAGTACTTTTTTCGTCAGAGCCACTGATGATTTTACAATAAATAGCTTCATGAACCCCAGACACATTCACAACCAAAACAGCATTTTGATCAATGAGAGCTGAGCAAAAATATCTGAATGCTACCTTTTTCAGAATTTGATTTCTTACCTGTGTGTAGAGAACCTAACATACTAAGTGAGGACTCTAAACTTCCCTCAATTACCTCAGAACTCTTTGACATGCTTAGCTGGTTGTCACCTCAGTTCACAATGAATACTGTTGTAAACCAAAACAGATTGGTTTTAAATTCTCTCTTTAGACATTGCTAATAAGGGGAATTGTAGAAAAGCAGGCTCTAGATAACAGATATCTTTATTTTGTCCTGAAAGAATCTGTCCTTTCAGAAAGAACATGTAGGTATATCTCAGACCTATAGCTCTTCATAGTCTACTTGACAATTTAAGACGGGTGAATGGAAATTAATTCTTTCAGGATTGCTCATTTGGAACACAATTTAGAATATGATATTACTGCTGCAATTAACTGATCTTTCACTTTGAGGGGTAAAATAAATGTACCACTGATTTGTATAGCATTCGTATCCTCAGTACTATTTAGACAATGGCTCTCATCCACTTACCGAATTCACTGAGATAAAATGGAAATATGTTCTGTGCCGAATGCTACTGACATTACATAAAGGGAAGTAGATTTGACTACCAGAGTAAAATATAGGGTGTTTTAGAAGTCAAAATTTAGAAATTTAGAAAGCTCTTTGTTTCTTATATACCCGAAAGAAAGAAAAATTCTTGCTCTTTTAGAAACTTAAGTTATCTAGGTTAAATACCCTGGGGGTGGAGAATAGGGAAAAATAAGTGATTTATTAATAAGTTATTATTTTTTTTTTTACTTTTTTAACATTTTTAAAGAAGTAATATTTGATTACTCTGGACTATTCTAGAGTTCAGTGTTTTGGAAAAGAAATTAAGCAGTCAAGTTATGGGTCAAATTTAACAGTCATTATCATTTATTAGTTTTTACTATGTACCAGACACCGTTTGAAGGGTTTTATTTGCATTATTTCATTTATGTAAAATGTGTAATATCTTTTAATCACTTTTCAAAGTGCTAGGGTCTTGGTAAAAAACGTTATGACAATAGGGAGAGAACATCAATAATAAGTAGGTTTGAAGATAGATGTTGAGAAGTCCAGCACTCTTTTAAGGAATTCATTTTTTTCTTTTTATATAAAAATGTGGATTGCTAGGGGAAATTATCACCATATGAAAGAAAGGGATACTTCTTTAAAAAACAATTGCACTAAGAACCTAAGGTAAAACAAATTCTCAAGTATTTTGAAAAATAAATAAATAAAATGTATGACTTTAACATAAATTATTTTAAACAACTAAGAGCTTGATTTCAACTCTAGTATCTTTTTTTTTTTAATGGAACAAATTCAGATAAAGAAATATTTTGTGATACAGGAAAGTATCATGAAAGTACTCTAGCTTCTTTTGAACAAACTCATCACTTCCTTGAGGGGAATTTTGATGAGTTCTGAGGGGTTACAAACAGTGATCTCAAGAAGCTGCTGTTTAGGTTGGGAGGACAGAACTTCACATGATGAATTTATAAAACATTCCATAACTACTCAAGGTATGTTACAAGTAAGAATATAAGAGACAACTGAGTGCAAATGTCTGAGCAAAGAGTGCTTTGGGTTCTGGACCAGCCAGCAGGTACTTCACAGTGTAAGGAGTCAAAGTACATTTCAAGGGTAGACAGGAGGACAAAGAGAAAGGGATTATCCGGTGCGAGGGACCCTGGGGAGGATATAAGTTTACAGTATTATATTTTGGTTTTCTTAAGGTTCTTGGTTATAGTAAACATATCTAAAAATTTGTAAGCTCTTAAATGTATTTGAAAATTAAATTGAGCTATGTAAATTTACTATGGATATCGTTTGATTTTAAATAAATAACTTTCTGCTATATCTCATCATATCTGAAGGATTATTTTATTTTGTAAAAAAACAATTAGGAGAATGCACAATTTAAACTACACCAGTTTTCTTGTTTTAAAAGAAATGTGATATTTATATACAAGGTACAGAGTTTGGCAATTACCTTCGGTCTTTAATATTTATGATAGTCCATAAAATTTCACCCGCCATTCTTATCCCTTGAATACATTTATAAGATTTCCAGCTCTTATTATTAACTGTTTTCTTAAACTTCCACTTAATATTCTAGAACTGCATAAAACCCAAAGTTTGAAATAGTGTCTCAAAGTAGGAAAATTCCTTTATCTATAAAGCGTACATACTGTTTGAGCAGAACAAAAAGACTTTATTAAGGGAGCGCCTGGGTGGCTCAGTCAGTTAAGCATCTGACTCTTGATTTCTGCTCAAGTCATGATCTTGCAGTTTATGGGATTGAGCCCCTCTTTGGGCTCTGCACTGATAGCCTGGAGCCTGCTTGGGATTCTCTCTCTCCCTCTTTCTCTGCTCCTCTTCCATGCATGTGCATTCTCTCTCTCTCTCTCTCTCTCTCTCTCTCTCTCTCTCTCTCAAAACAAGTAAATAAACTTAAAAAAAAAAAAAAAGACTCTATGAAGGATATACCCAGACTGATTCATAGGCACACAAGACATAAAAGTTCTGTCAGATTAGGGGAAGAAACTGTATGTATACGTTTTTGTTCATTTTTGCAGTCCCTTGGACATCAGAACCATCCTATATGTAATAGAGAACTATTTTTTTCTGACTCTGTTTCCCTTTTAGAAATTTAGAATGGATGGAGATTAAGAGAAATACCTGCATAGTGCATATCAGCAAGGAGAGAAAACAAATGAATAAAATCATAGTTTCCTTATAAAATTAACCAAGTCACATTGGAATGCCAACCAAAATTCCATACTTCTGAATTAGCTAGTAAAATGATAAATGTAAAAAGGAAATAATATGCAATCCAATTTTAATTTCCCAGAGCAAGGAGCCAAAGCTGATACAAAGTAAGAGTATTGGACTTAGGTTTAGAGACTGGTTTTACCATGTACTGGTTTTCCTTTGTCACTGAATGGCTCTGAGTTTTTCTCATTAGCATAATTACACATCTCATCACTTGATACCTTCTTAATAATTTCATTGCAGTTATTAAATGAGACAATGTATGTAAAGTAAAAATGTTAGGTATTCAAACAGAAAGAAGCTTCTTTAACTCATTGGTGTAGGTAAGTGAGCATCATCTTTTTGTATTTCTCATATTATTAAAATTCATCTTTGATTTTCAAAGCTCTTATCTCTAGCCGTCAGAGTTTGAGTATAGTATTTTGTTGTGTTTATCTTTTTCTCTTATTTTTGTGTGGTTTATTTATTCATTACATTGTTTTCCTCTCAAGATTTACAAGCTTAGCTAGTGAAAAGTTCAATACAAGTAATACATCTATAATGATTAATTTTTGCACTGATAGCAAGATGTGACTTACCACTTCCTCTATGAAAGATGATTTGGCATCCTCGTACCACTTCCATATTAATTATGGTTGTACTCAGCAAATGAGATAAAAGTATGAATGGTTTTGAAAGGCCCTAGGAATGGACCTGAGGATGGGAAGAAATGACATGTGAATGCATTGCTTTTAAATTATGTTTTTCTGTTTTCTTAAACATTTTTCCATCTGCATATGTTACTTTGGCCAAAAAAAAATTAAAAATAGGAATAAACTAAAAAAAAGGCTTTCCTATTAGAGAACATGACACCAATGATCAGATAAGTTGGACCCAGGACTTAAAATATTATGTTATGAAAAGGTCAGTATTCCAAGACACTTGGTGTGTTTTGGGAGGAAGGAAAGCAAATTTGTTTTGGGCATTTATTTACAAAAGGGCAAAAACTGTTGTGGAGCTTTTGCTGTTTTGGTCTTAACTTTTCTTATCCTTAATCTATTCAGAAATAGGCACTGGGCACCTGGGTGGCTCAGTCAGTTAAGTGTCTGACTTAGGCTTAGGTCATGGTTTCATGGTTCGTGAGTTCGAGCCCCGCGTCAGGCTCTGTGCTGACAGCTCAGAGCCTGGAGCCTGCTTCCAATTCTGTGTGTGTCTCTCCCTGCTCCTTCCCTGTTCATGCGCTCTCTCTCTCTCTCTCTCTCTCTCTCTCTCTGTGTCTCTCTCTCTCAAGTATAAGTAAATGTTAAAAAAAATTTTTTTAAAGAAATAGGCAAAGGTGGAAGGATAGAGAGAGAAACTTAACTCAGTTCAACAAATGATATATTTATTACCTACTATATGTTGTGTGTTGTATTGTACAGGACATTAGGGATACAAAGATGAAAAGTCAAGGTCCATGCCCTGTAGGAACTTGATAGAGAAATATATGAGGAACTATACAAGTTGTCAATTTTTCATCTGTATTTCACGTTACCTTCAGAATCCCACATAAATTTTAACTTCCACATGATAGAAAGAGTGGAGCAGAGGGAAACTGCAAATAAATGAGGCAGTCACACAAAGGAGAGAACGGGCATTAGGGAGCTGAGTAATACCTGAAGAATGAGAAACTGACAGCCATATAAAGGACTAAGAGAAGTATTGAGAACAGGAAGGACAGAGGCCCTCATTCAGTAACAATTTTAACATATTCGGGGGGGAGGGGGGAAGAAGAGCAGCATAGGAAGTGGACAGTCAGCCAAGAGTGGTGTGAGAGGAAGTCTGAGAGGGAGACAGAGGCCAGGCTTTGCAGGACTGTGGAGGCCATGAAAAGAGTTTGGATAGTATTCTAGAGGCAACGGACAGTTGCTGGGGGAGAAGGGGCTAAAGTTTAGCATTCTTGGAAAAGATGATACTAACTGTAGTGAGGGGAATGGATGGTGTGAGAAGGTGTGAAAGCAGGGGGGTACGCTGAAGGCGTACTGCCTTTAGTCTGTTGTAGGGTCAGGACCAGCTGACCCTGTTGTAACAAACACCACTGACATCGCAGTGATTCACAGCAACAAAGATCCACTTTTTACCACACATCATTTCTGTTGTGGGTTGCTAAGCTCTCTGCTCTATGCCATCACCATGTTCAGGTTGGGATCCAAGCTGATGGTGTGTGTATTCTCTGGAACTCTGTCACTTACTGTTTCAGAGAGAAAAAGACTGGGTGAAGTATAGTGATCTTTGAATTTTTCTACTAGTAAGTGGCAAGTCTCACCTCTGCTCACATTTCATTTGCTAAAGCAACCGTATGGCCAGACCTGATTCAGTGGGACGGGATATAAAATTCTGTCAGGTTAGGGAAATGGATATTGATGAATAGCAGTGCTGTCTACTACACCAAACAGGAGATGATGGTGGCTTTCATTAATGTAATGACAGTAGAAATAAGTGGAAATATGTAAGATACATATTTGGGGCTAGAGGTAACAGGACTTGGTGATGAATATGAGAGTACAAGGAATGTGCTGACTCAAGGATGAGTTTTTGGCTTGAACTCCCATGTGGATGGCAGTAGGTACCTTAACTAAGATGAGGAAACATGAGGGGGGCAAGATTTGGGGAAGGCAGAAAACACAAGTTAGATTCCAGCATGTCCATAAGACATATAACTGGAAAGACCATCAGATAGATAGATAGATAGATAATCTGATCTCTTCCCTAGTTCCACATTTAATCTTACTATATATATATATGTGTGTGTATATATATATATATATACACACACATATATATATGTGTATATATATATATATACATACACACACATATATATGTGCACGTGTGTATACACACACATACACACAAACATTGATAGCATATTATCATGATTCACACATACATGCACACACTGATAGCATATTATCATGAAATGATATATGTCATATTACCTATCTATCTATCTATCTCATTGGAATATAACATTTAGGCCATGAGGCTGGATGAGCTCACTAAAGAAGACAATTCATATTGATAAGTGAAGAGGGTTCAGAAAAAAAATCCCAAAGCATGCATAATGTACTGGTAAGGTATGGGAAGAAAAGAAAGCTAAATTGCAGCCATCAGATGAAAGGATGAAAGTCAATGTCCAGCTTGGTGACTATAGTTAATACCTTATTGCATATCTGAAAGTTTCTAAGAGAGTAAACCTTAAAGGCTCTCATCAGAAGAAAACAAAGTTGTAACTGTATATGGTGACAGATGTTCACTAGACTTATTGTGGTGATCATTCAACAATACATACAAATATCAAATTATCATGTTTTATACCTGAAACTAATATAATGTTATAGATCAATCATATCTCAATTTTTTAAAAGTATGGAAGGCAAAAGAAAACCAAGAGGAAAGAATGTCAAAAATAAAGGCTAAGGCCACTAAGTGAAAATGAGGCTATGACCACACAAAGGTGAGAACAGAAAAGAAACTGCTGCATTTGGCAGCACAGTCATTAACAGCCACGACAGAAGCAATATCAGTCATTTGGAGGGAAGAGTTTGATGTAGTTAATGTGGATGGATACACTAGATGTTAGTGAAATAAATCCAGGCAATATTTGAATCCATGAGATTAGATTAATTCATCCATTAAAAATGTTTAAAGAGTGAGGGCAAATGGAGCAGAGTTTAGAAAGCTATGAAATGCCAATATTTAAGAGGAAAGAAGAGGAAGACAAAGAGACAAACAACATGAAAATAGAAGATAGGAAAGAATTAAGGAAAATAAAATAATACACTATCATAGAAAGCAAAGGAGTAGAAAATTTCAACAAAAACAGAACAAATCAAAGTGTCAGAAGTGAGCTCAATCAAATAATGAATAGAACTGATTATCAATGCCATCTCAGCTGGCGAGGAGTTTCAGTAATGAGGCACAGGCCTGCATTGGCCGTGTGAGGAGTAGGATTAGAGCCAGTTCTCAGTGCAGACAAACCAGATGAAGTAGGCCAGCAACAGCTAGCTTAATATTAGCCAGTGCTGGAATATACAGTGGTAAGGTTGAGGGTGAGACTAACATCAGATGTCAAAATAAGTTTAAAACACAAACAAACAAAAACCACAACCTGATTAGTGGCATTAAAGATGCCAACATTAAAGATCAATTGTGGGATGGGGGAACAAATGAGCTTACAGAAAAAAATGCAAGGTTAGAGTAAGGTAACTGCTGAGTCAGAGTACTTCTTATATACGGAAATGTCTTAATATTCTGGTCCTGCTACTGCTCAAAACTGGTCTCTCCCACAGTACTCCATTCCCTGCCTTTCTCTGCTCATCCTATACTGCATCTTTGACCTTCCTAGGATGAGTCTTAACACATCTGGTAGCTCACTGAATTCCACCTGGACTAGGGCAGAGGATTGCAGAGGATTGGGCTGTAATCGCAAATAGAAAATTGAGGCCATCTTGTAAAAAGCACTGAAGAAATAAGCAAAAAGGTATTGATTTGAGGTATTAAGTGTGTCCCGGGTGGGTAGGAGGAAGATGTCTTCAGCATCCCAGGAAAGATTTAAATATAAAGGTAACAGAGAAGGAATTAAATAAAGGCTAACTATAATGAGAGATAAAGGTAAAAAGTATAGATAGAAGTTAAAAAGTAAATCAAATTTTCAATCAACTGAAGTTGAGTATAAATGTTAAGGGATAGACCTTGACATATGTATGTGTGTGGTTAGGTACAGAAAGTACACGAAGAGAGAACAGGGGAATGTAAGTATAGTTATTACAAAAATATTAATATATACCATGGTATGGTTTATAACAAATACAAAATGTTTTAAGAAAGTAACTTAGGTAAAAGGATGAAAAATGTAGCAGAAAACTTTAAGTGCCTTCATTGGTTAAAAACCCAGTTTTATTCAGTTTCACCAAATGGTTATCTAATGGGAAATGATTGTGAATAAATGTCCATATAATAAATAATCTAGTATTTTAAGCTTTTAATAAAAATCTATTCTCAAATTTCAAAGCAAGTACTTTGCTGACAAGGAATTTCTTTTTGTCATAAAACATACTTTAAAGATTAAATCTGATAGTGCATACTGTTACTATTCTCCCCCCGGGCTCTTTCTTCATGCTGTATTCCATGTGCTAAAATTCCTTGATGTCAGAATAAAGCTAAATGGATACTAAAATGATATTGAAGCATTCAGCTAACTTCTCTTGAAATATATGGTGCTTTTTGTTGCCTGAAGTATTGGTATTGACAACAGAGTACAGCCCACAGTCCCTTTCCTGCACAGGTGGAATTATGTGATGCTAACCCCCCTCTCACTTCAGCTGTTCATTATGAAAAATAAATGGTTTAAATAGTTTGTGAAAAGTCAAAGGCCAGGGAATGGAACCAAACAAATTAGTTTTCATGGAGAGTAAATGCATGCTTTTATTTACCTTTTGGTGTATTCTCACTAAATGAGCCACATAATTATTTATTTGAGGTAGGGTCCTATAACTAGCCCAGGTCCAGAACGATGAAGCATAACTATGGAACGGAAATTGATTCAGAATACTTTTTTTGATCCATTTACATAAAATGTCATAGAAGTAATGACAATCTCATGAATAATTGGGAATATATTATTTGAGCACACTAGAAAGTCATTAAATAAATTATTGTATTCTGAAACTTGGTGCACTAAATTCTATTAGAGCACGGAGGTCAGATAGTTTCTCAGAGTAAATGACAAATAAAACAAAATATTTATTTAACTACCTCAGTACTTTGCTTATATAAAAAATGGAAACTAAGCCAATTAAAATTTATTTTATTTGAAAGTGATGTACAGGAAAAAGGAGATGGGAAATAACAGTCATGTTTGTTAAACAATAATAGAATGTAAACTTTTATTTTGAAATATTTTTATTCCCATTTAGTCGTCAATGAAGATTGGTATTTTGGGCTCTGCACCCAATTCCAATGTGTAGAATAGGTGTTTTCTCCCCACACCACCAAGCAATGTATAGGACACCAGCCAAGTGTCCTATAAATCAATTCAATTCTGATACTATCTACCTGGAGATAGTATCATGTTCCACAGGTACAAGGCTCAGTCCCACAAGACCGCTCTTCACTTCCAACTCCAGTCACAAGTCCAGGTTATTAGCTGTGCTTCTGACTGGTTATAAATCAGAGGTTCCCGAGACCCCCTCTTTGTGTTCAATTAATTCGCTAAAGTGGCTCACAGAATTCAAGAAACCTGTTTACTCGGCGGATTATTGATCAATTAAAAAAGGATGTTAAAAGATATGAATCAACAGCCAGATAAAGAGACACATAGGGTTAGGTCTTGAACAAAGGTGTCTCTGTCCTCGTGGAGGACATACATACATTTCATTACATACATTTGATCGATTAACTCATTGGTCGTTGGTGATTGATTCAACTTCTAGCCCCTCTCCCTTCCCTGGAAATCAGGAGCTGAGACTGAATGTCCACCCCTCTATTCAGGATTGGTTTCCCTGGCAACAATCCCCCATCCTTAAGTGCCTTCCAAAAGTCACCTCATTAATGTAAACCCCATTGTGGAAAGGGGCTTATTATGAATAAGAGGATACTCATTTCACTCTTATGACACTGAAGCATTTCCAGGAAATGAGGGCAAGAGACAAAATCTTGTAAGAAACTATGCTCCCATTGCTCTTGTCACTCAGAAAATTCCAAGGGTTTGGGGAACTATGAGCCAGGAACTGTGGATGAAAAGCAAATATATGGGAGGAATATATATTTTAGTCACTTAAGTAACCAGGTATATATTTCTTACAGATCACAATATCACAATTAGTTAATTTTTTGTTTAAGTTTCTTACATATAAAAATATTGGATACATGTATATGTATATACACACACACACACACACACACACATATATATATATATATATATATATATATATATATATATTTATAACACCTTCGATTAGATTCAGAAGTTAGAGGACATTTCTGTAAGAGCTAAACTATGTCCAAGTGTTATTCAGAATCTGTGAAGTGCTTGATGTATACGGCTTCCACTGTACAATTTTGGTATTGCCTGAAGTCTGAGTTCCTCTGATGCAAATAGGAAAAAGAAAACAGGCCAGGGGTATGGAAAGTTCTATGATTCCTGCCCTTGTCTTTCAGCTGTTGTGCTGTATCTAACGTGGACCCTACATACCCATAGTTCAGAAATAGCTCAGAACTATAAACCATGTCACTAATAAGTAAGCAAACCTTGCAATATTATTTTGGTGAGACCATGGCTTTGGCAAATGGGTTCTGTCTTTCAAAATGCATCGATTTCCATATAATACAATACTTCTGTCATCTTATTTTGCAGCATGGTGTCCAGTGTTTCAACCCCTGCTATTTCAGTGAAAAATGAGTATATTATCTGCACAAGAATTCTCATTTTCAAAGCAAGCAAACCTCACGTAGCTAAAACCAATCCCTTCATTTACTAGAAACCACCAGAGAATAAAACTAAAAAAGGATAGAAGGGATGATTTGATATTTTGACATCCTACTTTACTCAAGATCCAAAATGACTAAAGATCTGACAGGAAATAAAACAGTTTTGAAAAGTTGGATAAGGTGACAAAATTGAATCAGATGATAACATTTATAGAAAGTAGCACCTTCTGTGAATGACCATTTATCAGAATGGATTGACTAAGTTTAGTGAGCATGTTCAGAATATAAAACAATGAAAAAGTAGCAAATGCACAGACACAAAATTCTTATGAAGAAAACATGGGGCAGTTTTCAAACATATTTTTCAATACACTATTTCTTTTATCATGTGGGGAAAGGAATATATCAGGAGCAAACATCAACATGGTCACTACTTAAAAAAACAGTGATTGAATTTTTTCTTTTATTTGCCACAGTGTGCAGTTGCTGGAAAATACGGCAGTCCCCCCCTTATCCATGGTTTCTCTCTCTCCCCAGTTTGAGTTACTGGTAACCAGCTGTGGTCCAGAAGCAGGTGATCCTCCTTGTGATGTATCATCAGAAGGCCAATAGTAGCCTAATGCTGTATCACAATGCATGTGTCTTTTACCTCACTTCATCAGGTAGGCATTTTATCATCTCGCATCATCACGAGAAGAAGGGTGAGTATGGTACAACAAGATATTTTGGGAGAAAGACCACATTTACATAACTTTTTTTACACTGTAGTTATAATTATTCTATTATTATTTATTGTTGTTATTGTTCTTACTGTGCCTAATTTATAAATTAAACTTTATCATAGTATTTATTATGTATGGGAAAAACCATAGTATATGTAGGGTTTGATATTATCTGCTGTTTCAGGCAACCACTGGAGGTCCCGGAATATATCCTCTGCGGTTAAGGGGTGACTACTGTATATTTCATTTTGCATTTTACCTTCCAACTGACAGAACCGTAACCATTTGTTCCAAATTTATAAGACTTATGTCTTTAGTCAGTAAGTTCTTGTTATACAGGCACTGTGCGCCCAACAGAGAAGCAAACACACAAATAGTAAAACCTTAGTTAACTGGAATGTGGATATTAATAAAAGTAACTCCCCCCAAATACTTAAAGTTTTCTTTAGCAGAGATTTCTGTATTGCTAAAGGGTGACTTCTCTAAATACCAACTTTTACAATTCTAGGAAAGTAAATATGTAAGTTGATTCGATGGTATAGAACTTCTAGTGACTGAACACATTGCTTTACATACTTCTTTCTTTCTTATAATACAAATTAGGAAAAAGACTACGATAAAATTTGCTAAGCTCTGTCCAAACCAAATTGAGAAAATTGGGGCAGTTCTTCAAGAAATTTGTAATTTGCACAGATAAAGAAAATAAAGAAAAGCATGGACAGTAGAAAAACTATATAGAAGCAGAAATGGTTTCCCAGAAAAATGCATAGTTGTTGACAATTACTCTTGGCTGTCTGGAACCCATTTTATTTTTCTTTATATGCTTTCTATCCTTCGCTTTTTTTAAATCAATAGAAATTGGGTTTTTCATGTTTTATTCTAAAACTGTTTTCAGTTGACTGTGATATTATGAGAACAGAAGGTAAGACTCCTGAGTGTGTTTGCATTAAATAAAAACGCCTTAAAAAGATTAAAACTCTTCTGGAACCACCAGAATAAAACAACAACACTGAAGGAATGAAAAGATATGATACAAATTCAGGAACAGGGAGTCCTGCCTCTGATCTCTTCAAATCACACTCCAATTACATCTGTTGTTAGGACAGATTCTATTAGGAAATAATCTCTAGCAAGGTAGAAAGTGAGGTGATGTAGTTGTTAAATGTAATGAGAATTTAGAGAATAAATAAATCCTATATTTGCAATGCAATAGGAAAAACCTCATGAGTACTTGGAATATAAAGAGCGTCCACTTGTGCCTTCATCTCAGAAAATCAAAATGATGCTCTCCTTGGCTTCTGAGTACCTGAAACAGGAATAGCTCTGATCTCCATTTGCTGTGCCGGAGAGTTTGACCCAAGGCAAAGGCCACATATCCTGCCTCTTCTGAGCTTTTTAAGAAACTGTGTGAGATCTTCTGTGGCCTGCAGAAGGATCTTGAAGAAATGTTTTGAGTGCTATGAAAGACTATAGAAGTTAAAGAGAAATGTATCAGGAACTTTAACAAAAAGGAAGCGAGAGTAATTGAAACATGATGACAACGAAGAAAGTCTTTATGATCACATGAATGACAAGTTCCACACCCATTAGAGGGATCTCATTGTGCAAATGGCCTCCACATCCTCGATATCAGGGGCAGGAGGCCAAAACGATACAAAATATAGAGAAAACAGAGAATAAGCATACAAATGGGTTTTGGTCTTAAAGGCTCTGTCAGCCTGAATGGGCCTCCCAGATAATTTTGTGGTCTAGTCAGCAAGCCATTGAAAAAGACTGGGCTCAGGTTTACGAAAGGTAGGACAAGTTGACAACTTCTACTCTTATCTTCTGAAGCTGGTCACCTGAGGGGCCTTATTTATTATGAATTCTTTCCCTAGCATTGAGCTATATGTCATTGAGTAAAGTCATATGTCCACATCTCATCCCTGCCTTGACCAGGAAGGTGTTAAGGAATTAAGGCAAAAAGAACATGGGTTCACAGCCTGGAGGCTCACTATAGTGCAAGAAGCATAGGACAATGGACAAGTAGTAGGAATTCATTACATATAAAATAGTGCCCGACAAGGTAACAAAGACTATGTTCATGCATTTCAAGGAGAAGGAGAAGGAGAGAAAGAGGAAGAGGTGGAAATAAAAGGAGGAAGGGGGACAAGGGAATGAAGGAGGAGGAGGAGGTGAGAATTGGCTGTCAGAGGAAAGAAAGTTACAAGTATAAGCCAAGAACCGATGTTGTGCAAACAGTGTATATGTGGGGGAGAGCATAATGATTTCCTTAATGAAGAATGGCAACTCAAATTGGGGAGCAGAGCAAAGGCTTCGGTCTCTGTGCTGTTAATAAAGCTATTCATTAAGATTTCCTGAGTAAGAAGTCGTGTGATAAGTGCATAGGAGAGTCATAGATAATAGCTTCTCAGTGCGCATTGGGAACTTAGAGGCCAACAAGTTTAACCTCCTGTTAGATGCTATGTACCTATCAGAGATTAGTCTTGCAGCTTAGTTATTAGAATGAAGAAAAACCTGTGATTATTAATATTAATTGCTTAATGATTAATTTAACAAAATGATTTAATCAAACAAAAGAAGGCTCCTCCCTTGTGAAAGCCTCAAGTTTCATAAATTAGAAATATCATGGTAAAATGAGAAACATTTGATCAAGTTCTGTGTCCATCTAAATAATGAAGATCTCATTCACTATTCATGAGGTTGATTTTTTTATGAATTATCTTCACATAAAATTCACATATCGCCACTCCAAACTAAATGATCATTCAGAGAAACCCTAACTCAACATAACATGTGAATTAGCAGTGCTTTGGAAAGGTATTTCTCACTAGGCTGGAGATGTGCTTCTACAATGTAGATTAATTAAAGGAGAATACTGAAGCCGAACAAATCATGCGGCAGTGACACAAAAGGAAAAGTGGCAGACTTAATTCTCAATATTATTTAGAATACCATGGGAATAGAATTTAAATTCTGCTGTGAGAATTTAAACCTTACAAGAGAACATCATTTTGAAGTTAATACCATCAAATATCAGTTAAAATTTAGCTGAAGATAGTTATGTTGGGGGGAATTTTCTCAAGGATACTTAATACATCCGTTCTGCTTCTTCTGTCTGCTTCTGCTATCCCCCGTGGATTGGTAAAACACAAGGGCAGGCGCTGTACTTCAACATTGTTTAATTGGCCCCAAGTTGCCATGTCCCATTCCAAGGATACCCTAGCCATGTACACACATTCAAGTGCACACACACACCAACATCCACATGCTACATGCACTCAGTTGCTTTACTGATTGTACTTTGGTATGAGGACATGAGGACATTAAGGACTACAATGCATCATGGTGCTAGAACTGTGCAAAGGCACTGAAGTTGAAGTGTGTATTATAGTTACGAAGATTCTTGGGAGAAACTTCTTTATGACTCAGTGTCATGAATATGTGTGCCTTTTACAATTAATTAATTTGCTTTCTGTTGTGGACACTGATTTATATAGCTGATCACCTTTCTCTCTCAGCATTGCCAAGAGTAAGCTTGAGGTTTATCAGGGTTCTACTCTTAGCAAATATAAACTTGTCTTCGTATGCATCAATTTTAACTCCATGGTATTCCACAGGATCTCAGCCTGTGTCTGTTCCCCACCTCGTCCTTCTCATCTGTTTTCAGTGTTTGGCATCTTGCATCATTTTATCTACTTTAAACACTGTTGTAAATCCACTTTTATCAAAAACATTTTTTAACTGAAATGAGAGATGGAAAGAAGGCAACTTTTCTAAAGGAAAATTTTTGTTTTTCAACAACCAAGTATTTGAAGAGAAAGGTTAGGAATAGTACTTAACACAATATCACCATATCAGTATATAGCACTATCAATAGGAAACACATTCAAAAAAGCAAAATATAAAGTCAGTTGAGAGCTTTCCATTTTATCATAAAGAAAGTGGAGAACACGGAGAACAGTTTCTGTCAACAAAGCACTTTTGAAATCTGATTTTTACTCAATATAATTAAATTAGAAGTAAACCTATAGACCTAGTTAATATAAGGCTGTACCTATTTTTTTGAATGTTTATTTATTTTTGAGAGTGAGAGAGACAGAGCATGAGCAGGGAAGGGGCAGAGAGAGAGGGAGACAAAGAATCTGAAGCAGGCTCCAGACTCAGAGCTATCAGCACAGAGCCCGATGTGGGGCTTGAACTCACGAGCCATGAGATCATGACCTGAGCTGTCGTGACCTGAGCCAAAGTCGGACGCTCAGCTGACTCAGCCACCCAGGCACCCCAAGGCTATACCTATTTTTAACAATTTAGATACAATTTAATAAAAGCCCAAATATTTTCTTCTATCCAAAACCCTGATCAAATCCATTAGGAGCTGTGGTTCTCCTTTCTTCATTTTGATTACACACAAAGACCAAGTGTACATTTCTTCTATAATAGGCTTGATTTTAAAAAGTACTAGATAACATGAAATACTAGTATACTAATGTTTGATGCTATTATTATCATATTATCTGAATAGAACGAATTTCAAATGATATTAGAGAAAACCTACGTTGAATCTAGTCCTCCTCTGGTTATATTGATCATACCAATTTCATCAGAGCTATCTTAATTACATTCCCTAAAAGGAGTTAAAATATCTATTTTAAAGGATAATTTAAAAATATATTTTAAGGAAAAAAGTATGAGGATAATGAGGTATCATCACATTGTAAGGTAAAGTATCTACCAGTAATTGAAGAGATTTTTGAAGATAAAGGAGGAAATGTACTCTCTAGTGATAATCCATCAACCAGCCCTAAGAGTCAGATAGTGTAGTGAATTGTCATTTGGTAGCATATCACCTCTCAGCTATGAGGACACCATTTATACATTTTATTAAACTAAGAAACATACTCAGACCTTGTTAATCGTATATAATGAAAGTATTTATTGTATACCTTTTGGGCTTTAAACTTAGCATGACCCATGAGAAAACGCCAATAGGAACCCTCCTTCTATCTCACATAAGTGAGCTGTGTCAGTAATTTCATGAATTTTTACCAAGGAGAAATGGAAGATATTTATATATTTATTAATTGTTCCCTTGCTATGCCAATAGTCCCATATGAAACAGAAAAAATTTAAAACTTTTAGCTTTCTAATTTTCTGCAAAAAACTTACTGTAGATATGATCTAGCTGAGGTTACTTTGCTTACCACATTCTCCACCCTTGATAAGAGTTAAGTGATTGTATGACCCTATGGGATGATGTCTTAAAGACAAATTGTTTCTAAAATATTACTGTTATTATTATATGGCAGCTATGACTTTCGAAAATTACTTTTTCAAACTTAAAATACCTGGATTTGGAATCTGGCCAGCAGTTAATTCTAGCCAAGATAATAAAAAGAGAGAACAGCAGACTTGTGCTCTAAGACCAGGATTGGAATAGTTTTCATTTACCACAGAATCTGCCAGTACAATAATCTGTGCATTTCAGATCCCCCCAACTCTTTTTTTTTTTTTTTCTGGAATTGCACTTGCTCTTTGAAAGTACCTGTTTCACTTGTTGAAATATCTATCGATAATTATTTGATCAGTAGGCAAAATTTCTAAGAAAGATATACCCAAAAGTTCAGAGTTGACATAATATGAAAATTATAATAATAAATGCAGATATGTTAGGATTTCATATTGAAATAGCATTATAAACTCTTAGAATATTATGACAGGTGAGAAAAAATAAATAAGCTCATCTATGAATAATAATATAAAGCAACCAAGAAAAGGAACATGATTTAAGCAATAGATCTTAAAAATCAGTGAAATAAGGAAAAAGGAAGTCGAGTTCTGGAATGTAGCAGAAATTGGCAGCTTACCTCAATTCCTTAAATTGCCTCAATTTCCCCAAGTTATACTGATAAGGTGAACAGATTCTTAGAATTCCAATACTACTACATTCCTTTCATCTGGCTGCTGTAACAAAATACCACAAAATACCGCATGTTACTTAAAACAACAGAAATTCATTATTTCACGGTTCTGGAGGGCAGAAGTCTGAATTAGGTAGCACTAGCCTGAAGTCAAGGTGTCAGCAGAGCCAGTCCTCCCTCTGGAGGCTCCAGGGATAATCCATTCCAGCTTTTTCCAGCTTCTAGTGTCTGACGACATTCCTTGGCTAATGGTAGCATCACTCCAATCTCCGCTGTCTCCACACGTCTTACATCTTCTTTTCCTCTTCTGTCTGTGTGAACTCTTTTGCTTTTCTCTTACAAGGACACTTGTGATGGCATTTAGGGCACAAATTGATACTCAGGATAGTCTCCCTATCACAAAAAGCCTTAACTTAATCACATTTGCAAAGACCTTTTTTTCCAAATAAGGTAGCATTTACATGTTCCAGGGGTTAAGACCTCATATCTTCAAGGGCCCACTATTCAGCCACATACCATGACTATGAAATTGAAAAGAAGAAAATTCAAATATTTTTTAGAAGAATAAGAAATGATTACTAGGGAGACACTGATGAAATTTGGAAAATAAACATGTCGAAGAGACGTGCAGTTCAGTGACTATATATTGGATTAAGGAGATGTCCTACAGCCTAAAGCCTTCAGAGGTGTTGCTATACCTCTCTGAACCAGATGTAGTAAATCCTGGTACATGACACAATTGACAAATACCAGAATGGAGCAGGGCCTGGGCTTTTTATAAGCAATTACACTCCAACACATTAAGCTCTTTCCACCTCTGCACTGTCTTCTACACTACCATCCCATCAAGCTACAGAAAGACGTAAAGGACTCAGATTTTTCAGCCCTCCATCTAAGAAGAGGAAACAAATTGTTCTAAATATAATGAAAAGAGATACAAGAGTCACTCATGTTTTATCATATTTAATAGAATGGCCCAAATTTAGCAAGTTAAAATAAAATACCTTTGCAAATGTTGTAATAAAGGAAAGAAGGAAAGGGTAAAGGGAGGGAGGGAGAGAGAGAGAGGATGGAGAGGACGGGAGGAACTAAAACAACAAATAGTTCCTACTAGCAGGAAAAACACTGTTATTAAAAGATGAAGCTTTACGTGTTCTGTCAAAAAATTAAACCCAACTGCTATTTACAAGACAAAAATTACAGAAATATAAATAAAATGACACAAAAATGAAGCTAAAAAATAGGCCACTACACATTAAGTATACAATAACCAGCAATCCAGTTATATATCAGCATTAATTAGAAAAACAACAAAATCTCGCCATTTGCAACAATGCAGATGGAACTGGAGGGTATTATGCTAAGTGAAATAAGTCAATCAGAGAAAGACAAATATCATATGATTTCACTCATGTGGAATTTAGGAAACACAACAGATTAACATAGGGGAAGGGAAGGAAAAATAAGATGAAAACAGAGAGGGAGGCAAACCATAAGAGACATACAGAGAACAAACTGAGGGTTGCTGGAGGGCAGGTGAGTGGGGGGATGGGTTAAATGGGTGATGGGCATTAAGGAGGACACTTTTAGGGGTGAGCACTGGGTGTCATATGTAACAGATGAATCACTGAGTTCTACTCCTAAAACCACAACGATACTGTATGGTAACTAACATGAATTTAAATTTTAAAAAAAAGAAGAGAATATAGCAGAGATAAGCTATTCCTGTTACAGCAGTATAAAATGACTAAGAATAAGCCTAATAACAATTGCATAAGAGATATCTGAAAAGTGTACATAAAATATTAACATATACTGAAAGCATTTACAGTAGCTAATAAAATGTTAAACGTTGCTTTTGACTAAGGATGGTATCGTGAGAGGAGACTTTTTCTGCATGTCTACCCTTCTAATGTTGAATTTCTGGTTTGTTTGAGAAAATAAATAACCCTCCACCTCGATAATGAGGAATTACTACAATATTGTAGGTAAATCTAAGGAAATGAGCTAAAGAAAAAAAACCACATAAATAGGAATATAGAAAAGTTGATATTTATAGAAGATCAAAATATATTTTGTGACCGTGTTGTAAAATATTATTTTGTTAATTATGAGAAAACAGTTGATTTCATAAAGCGTAAATTGAGTTGTGTCCAGTTAACTTTTGTTTTAATAAGTTTACAACCTAATAAATCAAGAAACTGTCATAGGGAATCCAAATATTCAGTTAAGACATTAGAAAGACATCGTTGAGGAGCGTCTGGGTGGCTCAGTTGGTTAAGCGTCTAACTTCGGCTCAGATCATGATCTCGCAGTCTGTGACTTTGAGCCCCACATCAGGCTCTGTGCTGACAGCTCAGAGCCTGGAGTCTGCTTCAGATTCTGTGTCTCTGTCCCTCTCTGCCTCTCCCCAGCTCATGCTCTGTCTCTCTCTCTCTCTCTCTCTCTCTCTCTAAAGTAAATAAACACTAAAAAAATGTTTTTAATAAAAACTAAATAAAAAAAAAAGAAAGGCTTATTGTTGTATATTAATGAATACAGTGGAGGACTGTTAAACAGACCATTACTTAAGTGTATGGATTCATATATTTTGATGACCATACCTGAAAAAAATTATTTGATTATTTGATGTTACACTAAAGTCTCTTTGGGTAGAGTGAAGAAGTCTATTCTTTCCAGTCTTTTTGTTCAAAATTTTAATATTCCACTCAAATAAATACGTAGAAGTCTTTTATCAATATATATCAGAAATACAATCTCATAATCTTCATCAAAAATAATCTTTGATCAAATTTAATTTCTGATCCAACAAATATTTTGAAATTAAATATGATGTGAAGTATATTATTCTTGTGTTGATGTCAACATTTGGAATAATGGGAAACTTAACCAGTACTGCCCATATAGTCAGCTCTAAACATAAGTTTTGATGTAGGGGATTCTCCAATCTTCCTGAGATGTGTGGTTATCTAATTTAATAATTTACAGAGATATATTTGTCATAGAATTCCTGTATGTACCATAACAGGCAGCATAGCATAGCTGTAAATAAGAAAGGGCATGAAATTATAGAGATTTATTTCATTTTATTTTATTTTATTTTATAATTGAATTTTTTAATTTTTTATTGAAATCTATTTGACATATAACATTGTATAAATTTAAAGTGTACATGTTAATTTGTTACATTTATATATCGTAATATGATTGCCTTTGTAGCAATAATTGGCATCTCTCACATTACATAATTATCCTCTTAGAAGAAAGGTTTTATTTATTTTTAAAAATTTTTTTAGTGTTTATTTTTGAGAGAGCGAGTGAGAGAGAGACAGACAGAGAGACAGAGTATGAGTGGGGGAGGGGCAGAGAGAGAGGGAGACACAGAATTCAAAGCAGGCTCCAGGCTCTGAGCTGTCAGCACAGAGCTCCACACGGGGCTCGAACCCACAGGTGGTGAAATCACGACCTGAGCCAAAGTCGAATGCTTAACCAACCAAGCCACCCAGGCATCCCGAGAAAGATTTTAGATGGAAGACAGGAAGGCACCACTAACAAGGTTTCACCAATAGTGTTGTTTGCCTTCTTCTGGTAATTTGACTACCATTATTTAAAAGACATTAGCTAAGATTTCATTCATTTGGACTGGGCAGTTGCTGGAATCAAACAAGGTTTGCAAATACCTGTATCTCACAAATGTTTATAATATATATGTTCACAACAGAATAATTTTTTTTTTAATTTTTTTTTTTAATTTTTTTTTTTCAACGTTTATTTATTTTTTGGGACAGAGAGAGACAGAACATGAACGGGGGAGGCGCAGAGAGAGAGGGAGACACAGAATCGGAAACAGGCTCCAGGCTCCGAGCCATCAGTCCAGAGCCCGACGGGCGGGGCTCGAACTCACGGACCGTGAGATCGTGACCTGGCTGAAGTCGGACGCTTAACCGACTGCGCCACCCAGGCGCCCCTGATTTTGATGTAGTTTTTACAATATAGTATTCACAATAATTTATAATTCATATATCTGACAAAAGATTTATACCCAGAATATATAAAGAGCTGTTCCATTTCAATAAAAAGCAACAAATTATCCAAAAATGAACCTAGTGTTTGAAAACACATTTAACAAAAGAACACATAGAATAGGATATAAGCATATCAGTTTATGTTCAATATCATTAGTAATGAGGGAATTTCACGTTAAAACTTCAATGAATGACTAAAACCAAACTCATCAGAAAGATTTAGTTAAAAAAACAATACCAAATGTCAATTTAATTAAAAAAACTAACAATATATCAAATGTTGATGAGGAGCAAGTAGAAATTTCGTGCATTTTTGTTAAAAATGTAAAATGATATAACTGTTTTGGAAGTTGGATAGTTCTTCATATAGTTAAACATATTCATACCATATGACCCAGTCATTCTACTAGTAGATTTGTAACCAAGAGAAATTAAAACCTATTAACAATCTTGTGTAGGACTGTCCATAACACATGTGTCTATCATGGCCCAAAACTGGAAACAACCCTGATAAACAGCAACAAGTGAATGGATGATTACACTATGAGATTCATATAATGGGATACTATTCAGTGATAAAAAGAACAAACTGCCAATACACATAACAAAATGGAACAATGTCAAAAACATTACCCCTGAGCAAAGTAAGCCAGACACAAAAGAGTAGCTACTGTGTTCTTTCATTTACGTGAAACTAGAGAAGAAAGATTTAAAGTGTCAGTAATCAGATTACTAGTTGCTCAGGCCTAGGAGTTGGAGTGTTGACTGAAAGATGACACAAGTGAACATTGTGGGTGATGAAAATGTTTTCTGTCTTTCTTGTGGTTGTAGTTATGTGCAGTATAACTTTGTCAAAACTCATTGAAATGCATCTAAAATGTATTTTATGCTATGTAAAATATAGACAAAGTTGATATAAAACACCTTTTATAATAGCATCAAAACCATAAAATACTTAGGGAGAAATTTAACACAAGATGTACAAGACTTCTACACTGAACACTTAAAAACATTGTTGAAAGAAACTTAATGAAGAGCAAAATGGGAAAAACACCATGTTAATGTTTTAGAATGCTCAGTATTGTTAAGGTTTATACATTTTTTTTCAAACTGATCTACAGATTCAATATAATCCAAAACAAGAACTAACATGATTTTTGGTAGAAATTGACAAGCTGGTGTTAAAATTCAAATGGGTATGCAGAAACCTTGGAATAACCACTCCATGCAATCATTAACAAAGAACAATGTTGGATAACTTGTACTACCTGTTTTCAAGATGTACTATACAGCTATAATAATTGAGAAAGTGTGATAATGGCCAAAAAGAAATAGAACAATGAAAATAACTTGAATTCACAAATAGACCCATGTGTAATACAGTTCTCTGATTTTTTTTTTTTTACAGTGAACTAATTAATAGGGAAAAGAATAGTCCTGCATTCAGTTCAAAAAATGATGTTGAAACAACCAGATATTCATATGGGGGTAAAATGAATCTTGATTTTTCTTGCTCACATCATATATAAATTTTAATTTGTAAAATCATAGATGTAAAGCTAAAAGCTAAAACTAAATCTATAAAGCTTCTACCAGAAAACACAGGAGAATATCTTAGAGATTTTGTATAAGGCAAACCTCTTTTTTGTTTCTTTACATAAGATGAAGAACTAAGCATAAAAGAAATAATTGATTAATTAGACTTTATCAGAATTAAAAATCTCTGCTCATCAAAAGTCACTATTTAGAAAATGAATAGGAAAGCCATAATGAGAGAAGATTTTGCTATAAATATATCTGACCTTGAACTTGTACTCCTAAGATAAGGGACTTTTTCAACTCAGCAATATAAAAGAAATGATCCAATTTTAAAATGGGCAAAATACATGAACACATATATCACATGAATGATGAACCTGCACATGAAAAGTATTCAACATGTGTTATCAGGTAAAATGCAAATTAAAATCTCAATGAGATACCTTTATACAACTACTAGAGTGTCTAAAACTTGAAAAAAACAGGTAACACCAAATGTCAGCGTGGATGTGGAATAACCCAAAGTTCTGATGAGTTCCAGGAGTGTAAAATGCTTTAACCATCTTGGAAAACTCTGTCCAGTTCTTATCAAGTTAAACATACATTAACCTTGCAATGTAGCAATTCCACTCCTAGGTATCTGCCCAAGATAAATGAAAACCTGTGCCCGAAAAATATCTTGCCCAAGAATGTCCTTAGCAGCCTTAATCATAGCCAAACTGAAAACAATTCAGTATTCATCAACAGGAGAATAATGTAGTCTTGAAATGTAATACAACTCATCAGTATATAAAGGAAGAAACATATAAAGAAACATATAAAGGAAGTGCAGCCACAGGATGTCTCTCACAGACAACATGCTGGGTAAAAGAAACTACACAAAAACCATATAATATATGATTGCATTTATGAATTTCAGTAACAGATCAAACTAATCTGTGATGATAGAAATCAGAAAACTGGTTCTCTTAGAAGCAAAACTGTGGGTTTGGAAAAGAACACAGGCAGCTTTGGAGGTAGAGTAATATTCCAGCTCTTAATTGGGATGTAGTTAGATGAATGCATCTATTTATCAGAATTCATAAAGCCATACTTTTAATGTCTATATAATTTCATTGTCATTTATACACTTCTTCTTTTAAAAAGAAGGCAGTGCTTAAGATTCAGTTCCTTTGGATTAGGCAATTGCTGGAGACTAACAATAGCATGGAATTTATATGTGAAATATCAGCCCTAAGGGGAGCTGGAGCGACCACACTACTGGTAATGATGTTGTAACAAAGGAACACTATAGAAACTGCTTCAGAGTTGCCGCGTGGCTCAGGACAGCCAGGAAACAGCACCAGCAGGCAGGGCACCCTGATGTGCAGTAATCAGAGGCGAGATGGTTCATTTCTAACATGGAGCTGAAAAGTAACCCTCAATAAATTTTTGCTGAATTGAAATAACTTTTTAACTGACTATGAAGAGCAGTAAAGCTCTTCAGTGAAGACTTTAGAAAAGCTACCGTTATACATGAAATGAACATTTGTGGTAAGAAGACACATAAAACTTTTCAGCCTTCAACTAATTTATAGTTAGTAATAATTACATTGAAATATTGTTGATTTTTGTTATATAAACAAATATTCATTTGTTCTTCCACAATAAATGTTAATAGAGGTACATAAAATCATGCATTGAATCATTAAGATCATTGTTACAACATGGCTTAGGTGAGGACAGAAATAGTACTCTGTATTTTGCTTGGGATTATTTTAATTCTGTTTACCAACTTCTGAAAGTGTATAAATCTTTTAGAGTGCCCATATTTCATTACTTTACAATATTTTTGTATCTAGATTCCATTTCCTTTTTAAGTTTATTTATTTTGAGAGGGAGAGAATATCCCAAGAAGGCTCTGCTCCAGCAGCTCAGAACTGGATGCTGGGCTGGAACAGGACTCAGATAGTTAACAGACTGAGCCACCCAGATGCCCCATATATTCCATCTCTGTTTTTATAACTGGAATATAAGTCACTGGAGCTAAGACTTAGTGAGGGACAAAAATTATTTCTGATGCCTGAGGTCTGTTTATTATTACCTCCCTGTCCAATCTCTTAATTTTCCTATTATTTGCCTTTTTTTCCTTACTCTTTTATTTAGGTTTATTTATTTATTTTTGAGAGAGAGATTGTGTGGGGGAGGAGCAGAGAGAGAGGGAGAGAGAGAGAATCCCAAGCAGGCTCTACACCATCAGCACGGAGCCCTATGTGGGGCTCGAACCATTGAACTGTGAGATCATGACCTGATCCGAAATCAAGAGCTGGACACAGGGCACCTGGATGGCTCAGTCAGTTGAGCATCCAACCTTCAGCTCAAATCATGACCTCATGGTTCATGAATTCAAGCACCACATCAGGATCTCCACTCTCAATGCAGAACCTGCTTAGGATCTTCTGTCCTCCCCTCTCTCTGCCCCTCCCCTGCTCGTACTTTCTTCTTATAAAAAATAAACTCTTAAAAATTAAGCAAACAAAAAAAAAAGAGTTGGACGCTTAGCCGACTGAGCCACCCAGGCGCCTCACTTCCTCTACTCTTTTAAAGCTGATTTCTAAAACTGATTTCTCTTAGTTCTCATTTCATATATGAAGCATTAATAAGTTCCTGAGACACACGCTATTGATTCAATTTCTTCCTCCCAACAATATGGATAATCTCAGGTACATAGTGATGATTTTAAATGTACACTGTTGACGAAAGAATCTAGCTAACTTGCACTTGTATGCCATAATCTCACTGGAGCAGAGGGGGGCGTGGGGACTGTGCTGAACTAACAAACTTTGTAAAACAGTGCTTTGACTAGAAACTGAAGATAAAAGGACTAAAATAAAAGGAACTTTATATTTACAAATAAGCTATCTGGCAAAGTTGTTTCCCATGTGAGTAAGGGTTTCACCATCGTAATACCATTATACATTCATATAAAGGAATTGAACAATTAAGTATACAGATGGCAGAGTGTGGGAGCCAGGTTTTCAAAGTTGGAGTGGCAAATTACAGATAGGCAAAGAGAATAGTGTAGAATGACCCATGTAATAATAGGATTAGATTTGGAAACAGTGTGAATTCATGTTTATCTTAATATAGATTTAGATGATTACATATAGAAACATATATACATATGTCTGTACATAAAGTTGCTCTGTTAACTGAGAGGGTCTAGAAGTGACAGTATATGGTAGCAATGAACATACCTACCATCCAGATCTTGGCTGCTAACATTATTCTCCAATAAAAAGGATCAGGATTCCTTGTAGAAAGATGGACTCTAGGAATGGAGCAGGAAATATATGAACCTTTAGCCTCTTCTCGTGCCAGAAAATAATTAATTCCTATCATCATCATCATTATCCTCTAAAGAGTATAATGAGGGGCATGTCAAAGGGACACAGGAATCAACTGAAATAGCTCTCAGTGGCCAAAGCTAGAAAAATTTGGACAAAATGAATAAAGCAATATTGGATTATAACCCAAAGTGTAAAAGAAATATCCATGAGTTCATGCTTATATAAATAGATGATTAAATATATAAATAAATGATTGAATAAATAAATAGGGGGAGGGGAAGGCAAATCCAGATAATTTGTATAGATACTCTGCCCTCAAGAGGAAGAAGCCTAACTCCCTAATCTTCAAGTGTGGACTGCACATAGAGACTTCCCTACAAAGAGAACAGTAGGGAAAGGGGGGAAAAGAGTAACTTTACAGAGAAGAAAGATGACAAACACTCTTCAGCCAGATGATCAAGGTTAACATCAATAGTGCTGAATCATGTTGATAATATGTACGCTTGTTATGATGTGATGAAAATGAGACTTCACCACTGTGGTCTTCCTCCCAAGAAAACATAACCTCAGTGTAATTTGATGCTAAGTGGATAAATCCCAAATAAGATGTGTTCTTACAGTATACCTGCCCAGTACTCAAAACTGCCTAGGTCATCAAAAAAAAGGAAAGTCTGAGAAACTGTCAAAGACAAGATGAGCCTAAGAACACACGACAACTAATATAATATATCCTGAATGGGATCCTGGAACTTACAAAGAATATTAGGTCAAAAAGGAAATCTAAATAAAGTATGGACTTCAATAATAGTGTGCCAACATTCATTCATTCATTGAAATAAATGCGACTTACTAATGTAAGACAATAAGGGAGGAAAATGGGTGTGGAGTATAGTGAGTATATCTGTACTATCTTTGTAGTTTTTCTACAAATCTAAAACTGCCTTAACATAAGCTTATTTCAGAAAAAAATACAGGGAGAGCTGCTTCAGTGAGAGCTATGTCAAACGCTTGTCATTTTTCAATGTTCTTCCTTTGGTTTCGCAGTGGGTTGGTTTGTTTGCTTGCTTATTGATTGGTTTGGGCCAGCTGTGGTTCAGTGGTAATTGCTCAGGATCAGGTTTTGTGTCTAATATGCAACTTATGTGCTTTTCTCAATTGCTGAAACAGCCTTTAAGCAGAGGTTTAATTCAAAGTCCATGAGTAGTATAGGTTTTCAGTGTCCAAACTAAAAGAATTCAGCTCATGAGCACATTAAATGTTCCCTGGCATTTTATTAATGATCACTGCATGTCTAGTGTTTGTGGAGTAAAAAAGTGTACGTATGTATGTATATGTAAGGAGTGTATGTATGTATGTATGTATGTATGTATATGTAAGGAGTAAATTCATTTTAGGTACTGAAGGAGTTGTGCAGCTCAAGAGTGCACAAGGAATCAGACCATATTAACCTATTTCATATTGAAAGAGACCTTGCACTTGGGGAAATTCTTCCCTGTGGCCAGGTTCCCTCTGGGGAGGCTCTGCCTGCTATGCTTGCTGAGAAAACGGGTGTCATGGTTTGTGGTAGCAGGAGAACCAGGAGGAGAGGTAGCCACGACAACTTCATGCCTACTCAGGATGCAACTCACATTTGTTGCCAACCGAATTCTTTATATGAAAATGAGTGGTGTGAATTCACATACCTGCTCAGTCCTTACATTAGTAGGTAAAGTTTCTCTGAATCTCTACTTTTCATCCAAATCTCCATGAAACCAAAATTATTTATTGAGAATAAACAGAGCCTTTTAATCCTGCCTGCATAGTGGAATCCTCTCTGGAGCTTCTAAAAATGCCAGTAACTGGGCCCCGCCCAAGGCTAATCAGAATCTGTAGGGGTAAGGTGTTGGTGGTACAAGAGTCAGGAGTTCTGGAAATCCTCCAGGGATTCTAATGTGCATGCAGGATTGAGAGCAATTGGGGTAGATCGAGCTTTAAACCCCTATGAACCTTAACCTTCCAGAAGTGAAGCTGCTTGTATGGGAGATGCATATAGAATTTCCCCTGGTCCTAATTTTAAGCTTTTGCAACTTTCAATTTAAAAAGAAAAAAAAAATGGAAAAGAAGTAAAAACCACAAATAAATATGAAAACTAGAGAAAATGCTCTGGGGACATTCTCACATCTAGGGAAGAATGACTTTAAAAATGCTTATATTTAAAATTCTCTGTCTCTTTCTTTTGTTTGCGTTTCTTGATATAATTAGGCAGAGGCATATTTCTGACTTCTAAAGAGTAAAAAATCAATCATGACTAGAGCTACGGAGCCAGAAGAGAATGTGAGGAAGTAAAAGGGACAGCATGCCTGCTTCTTTAGATCAGACAGACCAGAGCATACCCCTCAGGCATTCTATGTATCTCCCGGGAAGTCCCACATCCTTGACATCACTTTCTTTCTAAATGCAAAAATTACACATCAATTAGGAACCCAAAAAAAAAAGCCTCAAGTACAGGTGCCAGGAACCACTAAGCAGTACTGAGGTTATTCGATCTAAGTAGTAATGAAACAAACTCTCCAGGACAATTAGCATTCAAGCAGGAAAAGAGGTGATTTATGATGATGTTCAACTTTAAGCAGTTAAAAATAAAAATTTTTAAATATTTTTATAAACCTTTGCCAGTGTGACAGTTTGATTCTACACATTTTATTTCACTGTTTTAATCCAGAGAGGACTTGTTTCTGTTGTTTCTGTGATCTTAGAGAAATGAGTATCCTTGAATAAACAATGAATAAAGGCATTACATGAACCTGTATTCTTAAAGACTGCTTACAGATGAGAACAAAGCTTGTAGATATATGTATATGTTAGTATACAAACTGCTTTTTAATTTTTTTTTAATGTTTATTCATTTATGAGAGACAGAGAGAGACAGAGCATGAATGGGGGAGGGGCAGAGAGAAGAGGGAGACATAGAATCCAAAGCGGGCTCCAGGCTCTGAGCTGTCAGCACAGAGCCCAACGTGGGGCTCAAACTCACATACCATGAAATCATGACCTGAGCTGAAGTCTGACGCTTAACTGACTGAGCCACCCAGGCGCCCCCTGCTTTTTAAGACAAATAGAATTAGGTTATCATAACCCACATCTTCCTTTAAGCAGAGGTTTGATTCGAAGTCCACAAGTGGTAGTTTTTCAGTATCCAAACTGAAAGAATTCTGATTGTGGATTAGCATATTAAAATTTGAAATGTGTTAGCTTAATAATGTTCAGAACTCACTAAATTGGGCTGGACATCGCTAACATTTTGTCAAACTAGTGAATCTTCTAGCACTGTGAAAGATTCACTGATTCTTTAAATGCGACCTAAGAGAGTGTGTTTGGCCAAGAAGAGAACCACTAATTATCTGTAAATGCACAATGATCTTTAAACTTTCAAAGTAAATGCTTCTCAGGGGGACACTTGCCCTTCTAACTCCAGATGCTCTAAAAAACTACAACAAACTGTGAGTAGTCAGGTGACTCCTGAGAAATACGATAAATTTGGATTCATATCAGTTTAGGATAAATCTCAGTGGGAATATCTCTTCTCTCATAGATGCCAATTATATTTAATCAGTTATAAAATATCTAGAAAAATAAGGTACTTTTTCTCTCTCCTTGGTAAGTTACACTGTGAATTTTTTTCTGCCCCAAAATATACCATACACCTTGCCCACCATCCACCCAGTGACTAGTAACGCTCAATAAATATTTTATGAATTAGTCAATAATTACAAAAATGAATATATTGCTATCCGGATCTTACATAATCTTAACCCAAACTCAGCAGTTGAACACTAAACAGGTATAAAATACCTACTGAATACCAGGCACTGCCCTGGGTTCTAGGGATACAGAGTTGAATAAAGTTCTTTAACACATTTCAGAAAAGAAACTGTGTGTCCTAAGATATTCACAATATTTCACAATGACTAATAGCTGATGGCAAGTGAATGTTTCATATGCCTAATTTCAGTCGAAGCCCAATTTATTTCTGCCTACCTCAGAAAAGTACAATTGAGAAAATATTAGAACCCCTTCTGAGCAGTCCATTGCCAATGTCAGCAGAATGTGCTGCTTAAGGGTAAACCTCTGAGGTTAGACTCTGACTCCTTTACTACCTGTGGTTTTGATCAATGTCTTAATATTTTGAAACTGTAATTTCCTAATCTGTAAAGTGGGGAAATAATAATGATAGTCACAGGGTCATTGTGACAATGAAATGGGATCATCTATATCTGGAACAAATTAAACACTTAGTAAAAGCTACTGCTGCTGTATTCAGTAGTCGAGCTAGGTTTTCAAAACAGGAAGACTCCAGGGTGGCGATTTGTTTGCAGGTAGGTGAAATCATTTTGAGGTTGTGTTTATAGAGCAATTTACATGAGATCGAGAAAATGTCCTTAAACATGTCAGAATGAGGGAGAAAACTGATGGAGCTTAATGGGTGTCTAAAGCTCCACCAGGCTCTTGGCTGCTGTCACCATTATTATTTATTACTTTATGTCACCACTTCATGAGGAGTGAGGAAAGAAACGTCATGCTAAATGCTGATAGTCGCCAAAAACTTTCCATTTTTTTTAGCGTAGTGGAAAGAGAAGTGATGATGCACATAAAAACAACCCTCTCATACTCATGACTGATTTAAGTGAGAATTCTACGGAATATGAGAAGCCTCAGTAGGAAATCCCCCTGCCAGCACTCACTCGCTCATTCGCCTATTCACTCACCCGTTTGTTCATTCATAAATAAAAGAGCAGTACTAGTAATGTCTGTGAGGAGCAGTGAGAAGCACACATTTCTGTCTCACACTGGTGCTATTATAATGACCAAATTAAAACCTAACTTAGGAAAAAAACCACACAGCTTTCTTTAAACCTCCTGCTGGGACAAGAAGGAAGGGCAGGTTGCTGAGTATGTTGTTTCCCGAAAAAGAGAAAAAGAGGATAAGTCTGTGACAGTGAACGGGTAATTCCATCAAAGACTTGGTGTGATCACAAGCAGTGGGGAGAGGTAGCAGGATAGAATTTTAATTAAACTTAAGTTGATTTTCTTGAACAGTTTTAGAACGCTGTCCATAATTAAATAGAAATGATGAAGAGGATGGGAAGGGCGAAAACTAACAGAAACTACAAATGGCAATTTATAATTATTAACTAACTGCATTGCAGGGTCAGACGTGGCCCATGTAAGTGTCTCTTGGCATTAGCATAGGAATGTCTCTTGAAGTCACACTGCTGCAACAAAACTCTTTTCACTCTATAGTTGTAGAATTATTATTACACACACACACACACACACACACACACACACACACACACACACACCTACTTAATTATAACCTGCCAACATGGCCTTGTCATTCATTTCTGAGTCCTATCACTCAGGCAATAAATTGTGAAGAATTGCCAGCTTAGCCACCATCACCAACCACTAGAGTTCCCTGAGTTTCCCAGACATTCTAAACTCTGTACCCTTCTGGGGACACATTTGCACTATGGGGTCCTCACTTTGAAATGACAAGCTCTGAACACAAATGGAGCAGCCTTTGTAAACCGCTACCTTCTCCTGCGATGATTTTTCCCTATTGTCTGTGCATCTTGTTAGTGCCATGCTTGAATCCACACCATTAGAGCCGTAACACAGCTGCTGTCATTCTCAGTTATGTAGGGCTCTGGCAAAGACAGATCAACTCTGAAAAAAAGCCTCTTGCCCCCCATTTTATCACCCAGAGTCAGAAACTTAAATACATAACAACCAATTATTTGAAGTCTTCCCAAGGCCCATAGGATAGGGCCAATTGCCCTTCCAAACTCAGAAAAAGAGCTGAAATAAGGAGGATAGGACAGGTCAGGACTGATCAAAACTAACATTCAGACAGGAAGGACCAATTAGGATGACGGCTGGAAGGGAATGCAAGACACCAGAGAAGCAGGTGTTTTTGATTATTTTTTCTTTTTAATTTGAGAGAATATTACAAGTAAAAATTCCATTAATATCCACAGTTCAGTGAGTTTTTGTTATAATTTTAAACATATGTCTTTTTTTTTATCACTTCAGGCAACAAAGCAAAGATTATGCCTAATGTGTGCAATGAATTAAATTGTGAAGAGAATGTATTTAAATTAGCAAGGAAAAGATGAAAATCTCTTTCATGGATTTAAGTACATTTTGATTTATATAAGACTTTTTAGCTAATTTGGAGGCTAGTTTCTTTTATGAGATGGGGTTTTTTAATGTATTTTATTTTATTTGTTTTGAGAGAGAGAGAGACAGAGACAGAATGTGAGTGGGGGAGGGGCAGAGAGAGAGGGAGACACAGAATCTGAAACAGGCTTCAGACTTCAGGCTGTCAGCACAGAGCCCAACTCGGGGCTTGAACTCAGGGACCATGAGATCATGACTTGAGCCCAAGTCAGACACTTAACTGACTGAGCCACCCAGGCGCCCTGAGATGGGTTTTGAGATTAAAGACAATTTGAATGTTTAAATATGGGTAAGGAAAGATTTGACAATGGGTAAATGTACTCTAAACATGAGCTGTCAAACATGGCTGCATTTTGGAATCAGTGGGGAGCTTTAAAAATTCATTTATGCCTGTATAAGACTGAAAACACTGCCAATTAAATTATCACTCTTCATAAATTGTATGATGCACCCCTAATATGAGAGATAATAGTGAGGTCTACAACTGATAATAATTGTAATGTTGGCTTTGGAGGTTAACAGCCCTGGGAAATAATCTAATCAAATTTTCCCTAGCTTTGGGAAAATGGTACAGGAATAGTGAATATAAAGCCAAAACAACCATGATGAAGTTTACTTTTTTCTCTGTGAGGGTTTAAAGGAAAATACTGATTTTAAACTTTCTCAGAAACTTTCTTTGCAGATCTCAGTGTGCCCATATGGCTTTGTTAGCCAATTAATAACAAAGTAGGCACAATTATTTTTATTTTTTTTAATGTTTATTTATTTATTTTGAGAGAGAGAGACAGAATCTCAAGCAGGCTCTGTACTGGCAATGCAGGAGCCCAACATGGGGCTCGATCCCAGGAACCATGAGATCATGAACTGAGCTGAATTCAAGAGTGCAAGAATGCTCAATGGACTGAGCTACCCAGGTGCCCCTGCAGAGGATTACTGTTAAACCAAGCCATGAATATTGTCATATTTATCTGAAAAGAAAGGTCTCGCAGAAAAGGAGTGGATTCCTGGACATAATTATGAGTCTTTTAAAAAAGCAAATGGGAGAATGGATGTTGGGTAGGAAAAACAGTGTCCACTACAAGGAATGATCATGGCACCAGGATTTGTATTAACTAAAAATTGCAGGGGCGCCTGGGTGGCTCAGTTGGTTGAGCAACCGACTTCAGCTCAGGTCATGATCTTGCAGTTTGTGAGTTGGGGCCCCGCATCAGGCTCTGTACTGACAGCTCAGAGCCTGGAGCCTACTTCAGATTCTGTGTCTCCCTCTTTCTCTCTCCCCTCCCCTGCTCACACTCTGTGTCTCTCTGTCTCTCAATAATAAATAAACATTAAAAAAATTAAAAAAAAATTGCAAACAACTTATATGCTCATGAAAGGAGGTTTCGAAAAGTATCTTATATCTTATATATCATATAGATATAATGTCTATAATAACATGACTATTAGATGCTAAATAAAAAACAACATTGTTTGTTTTTATATGTATATGTATATTGTTTGTATGTTTTTATGTAACGCATGTCTATGCATGTGTATGATATCTACATATACACATATGCAAAGAGAAATACATTGATATTTAGGGATTCAATAAATGATATTTTTAAAATATAAGTGAGAATAATGGACATACCTTAGGGTGAAAAATCTCCTAGTAATTCTTGTGTTAAAATATACATTGGATAATTAATGTTAGTTGTACATTTAATGTTGAAAAACTAAAATGTTGTGGTAATTTAATTATAAAAGCTATTAATTGGTATGAAAATGATTAGTACTAAAATAGCTAAATAGAGAAATAGAGAGCTAGTATGAATGATTATTATTATGATGCTTATTCATGATTTGGAGATTTCCTTCTTTATAATCAAAATCTTCTATTGAATTAAACAACTAGATGTTAAATACAGCTTTTAAGAGTTATATCTTTAGTAATACAACATTTATGGAAACATGTAGCATTTCAACAAAATAGAATTATGATATCAAATACCTATTTTGGGGAATTATATTACTATTAAATAATTTAAACAGATTTATTGACTTGAAAGGGATATTATGTTCTTTCTAAAGTTATCTAGTAAAGATGCTTCTGTGACATTCATATTAGAATGTCACAGCAAATATTAGAAAAAAATGAGATTATTCCCACGCCTATGAAAATATTTCACTTCTAACATCTGGTAAAACTGAGCCTCTGTTTAGCTATATACATGTGATATATAAGGACTACAGGATTACTCTTGCACAGAATAGTGCCAAGACTTTATTGTTCCAGCATTACAATTTTAAATTTGAAATGTGTATAACTAAAAATTTTAGTAATACAGTTAGAATAATTATTTTAAGTAAAATATCAGATTTATCCTCATATTTTAGAAGTTCATTCACTAAATAGTGATGATATTTTACTTTGCTCTTGGTTTTGGCTAAATATTTATGCTAATATTTGACCATCTCACATCGGATCAAATGGTTCTTAGAGGGACCTCTATTAAGTGTGTATGTCTGTGTATGTATGCATGTACAAAAATGTATATATTTATTTATAAATGAGTATATGTATGTATATATTTGCATATGGTGTGTGCTTATGTGTACACATATGTATGTGAAATACACATATATAGTATGGAGTGGGGGGAGAGGGAGGTGAGCAAGAGAGAAAAGAAATTCTGGAAAGATTTGTAAATTTTTAATGGTAAATATCTCTGTGAGGTGTCATCAATAGAACTTTTATTTCCAGCACACATATTTCTATTTGGAGTGTTTTATTTTTAACATTCATTACATCTCTGATGAGGTAACTTCAGTGAAGGGAAAGCACAGCCGACTTTGGTTTTAGAAGGTAAATGCTAACTTCTCAGGGAGCTTATTAGAGTATGTTCACACTGGAGCAATCATCTCAATTAAGACTGAGAGTAAGGTTAAATCCCATTAGGGCAATTATTCAGTTAATTACTCTGGTGTGAACATAGCCTTAGTTTAAGAGATGTAGAACATGAGCCTGTATCTAAAGGGGAAGAAGGTCAGGGCCATCTCCCCAGCAAACCAATTTAGAAGATTTAAGTGAGCTGCTCCATAAGCCAAGAAGGAATCACTTTTGAGAAATTAGCGTTTAAAAAGAGAGTATACTTAATTAGTACTGGACACAAACCCCAGACACACACTTATCACCAGAGAGAAATGTCAAAAGTGGAATATTTTTACAATAGGATGACCATTGGGCAGTTCAGCATCCTTAAGCACAAATTCTTTGCTACATCATTCATTCATTTACTCCTTTATTCACTATGTAAATATTTATTGAGTGTCTAATGATGCACATTAAAAATTTGTCTTCTATTTTAATGTTCAGGGAAGGCATGAGGGAAGAATCAGAGAAACCAAGAAATGGAATGAGTTATTTCCTACAGCCACGTGTTCTGTTAGGATCTAAAATGCAACTTGGAGTCATGGATTCACAACCCATCTTGAGTAATGACCAACAATCTCTTCCTTTATTCCAAGGACTTTTATTTTGCTGTGTTTGTATCATCTTAGCTATTAAATAGCATCTTTATGATGCCCAGCTCTGGTCCTTTATAATGCAAAACCAAGCCACTACTCAATCATGATGCAAAAAGCCAGATATTTGTTCTTATGTAGCACAGGTAGGATTATAAGCGAAGCTTTAGGGATATTTGCTTTGCTTCTATAGTGACATCAAACCCCAAAACAAATCAAATATACTATTTTTGCATTCTTTTCCACCTTCCCTTCCCCAGCCTCCTTAGTCTGGCATTGGATTTTTAAGGATAAGCAGGTGAAGACTTTTTTTTATCTTGCATTTTCTGCATCACTGAAAAGTCCATGGGATGAAATGGATCTGTTTCCCAAAAGGGGAAAATCAGAACACTTTGTTTTCCTGCACTTGGGAACTTGCTCAAGGGTGAAGCTCTTATTGACTGTGTGTCTACCATTTGAAAAGAGATTCTGGGCTTATTATAGCTTCTTGGGATACAGAACAGGGAAAGAAATGTGCTATCTGTTAAACTAAACTACATGAGTGATTCATTTTTTTAGCCACTATAATAATTGTTCTTATAGATTGAAATTAATTTTTTCAAATGTACATAATACAATTTATAAGAATATAGGTTTTTAATAGCATTAATTAATTTTTTTTAATTTTATTGGTTTTAGCTAGAAAGTACTACTACACTGAAGTTTTGTCATTATATTATTTTCTTAAGAACCAAAAGCTGTTTAAGTCTTTCCTGGGATTTTGAATAAAGGAAATTACTAATAAATCAACAGGTTCTGTATTGATCTACTTAATTCCATGCCTCTGAATCCTGTGGAATATTTAATGTCTCCCAGAATTTTGGTCCTGCCCCAAATGCTGGAAGCAATCCTGTTCCTAGACAGGAAGAATAGTAAGACCCTTTCATCGGTAATCCAGATCAGAATTGCTTTTCATACTCTGATGTTTTAACGTCTTTCTTGTAAATGATCTCCTGCCTCATTCACCTGTGTCACAGTTATTTAAACCTCATTTCCAATAATACTCTTGTCTTCCTTATCTCCTTTTATCTAGTAGATTAGAACATCATATATACTATTAGTTCATGTAATTTTGATTATGTATGATTTTACAAAGGAACCTAGGGGCACCTGGGTGGCTCAGTTGGTTAAGCAGCCCACTCTTGATTTTTGGTCCAAGTCACAATCTTGTAGTTTGCTGGATCAGGCCCTATGTTGGGCTGTGTACTGAAAGCATGGAGCTTGCTTGGGATTCTCCCTCTCCCTCTCTCTCTCTGTCCCTCCCTGACTCATGTGCAGATACTCTCTCTCTCTCTCTTAAAATAAACTTGAGGGGCTCCTGGGTGGCTCAGTCGATTAAGCCTCCGACTTCAGGTCATGATCTCAGAGCCTGTGAGTTTGAGGCCCACAACGGGCTCTGTGCTGATAGCTCGGAGCCTGGAGCCTGCTTTGGATTCTGTGTCTCCCTCTCTCTCTGCCCCTAACCCACTCGCATTCTGTCAGCATCTCTCTCAAAAATAAACATTAAAAAAAATTTTTTTAACTTTAAAAAAGAGAGCCTAATTTTTTTATGTACTTTTCATGTATATACTACATATGATGGGTGTGCTGTATATTATTCTACATATTATGTATTTATAGATAAAGATTAATATACAGGGTTATATAAGCCAGATCATGTTCATTATATTTTATGGGCCATATAAATTATCGTCAAACTCAATGTTGACTAATTGAATTCACCTTGCGTGCTGAATTTAGAACCTAACTTCTAACATACATCTACTGTTAAGTTTCTATTGTTATAATTAATTACCACAAAGTTAAATGGCTTAAAAACAACATGAATTTTCTGTCGTATCATTCTGTAGGTCAAAAGCATGGCAAGGGCCTCATCAGGCTAAAATAAAAGTGTTTTCAGGGCTGTATTCCTATCAGTATGTTGTGGGTGGGGTCCATTTCCTTGCCTTTTCTTGCTTCTAGAGGTTACCTACCTTCTTTGGCTCACAGCCTCTTTATATCTTCAAAGTGAGCAATGACAGCTCAAGTCTTTCTCACATTGCATCCCTCTGGCCTTCTTTGCCATAGCCCTCTTCTACTTTTAAGGAGCATTGCAATTACATTGGGCCCACCCACATAATGAATGATCAACTCCTTATCTCAAGGTCCGTACCTTTAATTATGTCTGCAAAGTCCCTTTTGCCATCTAATAATGGCATCTAAGGTAACATATTCACAGGTTCTGGGAATTACAACATGGATCCTTTCCCACCAGCCTGAACTGGCCTGAAGTTTGCTGCTCAGAATTCCTTAGATCACTGGTGCTGCCCCAGAGGTGTAACAGGACTTGACATGTCCAGCATGGTAACAAATCTCCACTATACCTTCAGTTAGTCTCTTGGAAACTTCTATAATATGTATTTTATCCAATACATTTCCCCATTATCACAGTGGTTACTCCAAACCTTCTCCATCAAGCTCAAGCCTCTATTTCATGTCACGTCTGTCATGGTCATTGCAATATGCCCCAATTCCTTTGCAAGGTAGGACTTGTAGCCCAGGTGCTGGGAAGGAGTGTGGTCAGCAAACAACATTTAGTTGTCAGAGCCCTAATACCACTGCCTGTCCTAGTAGGATTGCTCCCTCTTGGGGTGGCCCTTATGCAGATGACTGATTGATATGAAGGGTATAAAGGTGTGCTTATCTCTGTCTAACTCAGAGCAAACCTGAAAGTCTGCTCTATTTCCAGAGCTCCCTATGGGGTAGGCCAAGACTATAATTGGACCTCCATCACACTTGAATTTCACCCCCTATTCTATTCTGCTCTCCTCTTTTGCTTCCTTCAGGTCTGGCCCCAAGAACACCCCTTAAAAAACGTTCTGTGAGCTAATCCCTATTTTAGAGCTGGCTTTACAGAGAACTCAACTTGCAACACCCTTTCAGAAAATGAGTTGTCTTCCAAACTACCTAAATATATTTCTGTTGCCCTCATATGTTTAAACCAGAATATCCTCTTCTCTTTAAGGTCTTTTGTAACCCTTCCAGGAAAACTGAGTTTTTCTTTCTATGCTCCTCCATATTCTAGAACATAAGACCTCTATCATAAGAAGTTAGATACTACATTGGTAAATATAATTATTCCTCTTTACCTTCACAACATGTGTTCTCTGAGAATGTCTTGTAGTTTGCTGGATCAGGCCCTATGTTGGGCTGTGTACTGAACATTAAAAAATTAAATTAATTAAAAAACATAAAAGCAGTATGTCTCTTTTGTGTTAGCCCTCTAATATCTAACAGAGCTTGGCATAAAGATGCTTAATAAATGTTTTTAACAATTGTGTGAATGAGAAGATGGTCTCTTCTGCATCCATTGAAATCCCAATTTAGTTACGATTCATCATATTACTATTTATACAGAGTTGGCACAACATATCTACTCTTCTTTGCACTAAATGTGTACTCAACTCATGCCCTACCCCCATCTAATCATGCTTTCTACACACTTTAGGAAAATAGAGTCCACAGGCCACATCAGGTAGACTGAATTTCTACCATTTAGAATGCTTTTTGCAATTCTTCTACCCAATTGTTTTCTTACAGGTTCTCCTCATGTCTCAATTACATTATCTTTCCTGCCCATCTATCTATATAGGTTACACCGAGCCTGCTTCCAGTTATCGGAGATGATCAACACCTGTAACAAAAAAAAATCTATAATAAAAAATGACAGTAGCATTACCTATCTATGAGTTGAACTGGAATTTTTTACATTATTAATGGCCTTGGAGAGGAATAGTCTGTATTCAATTAGAAAGAACAGAACACCAGAGATAGATCATCTTGCCCTCTTAAAAAAAGTTCTCAAGCATCTAGTTCACAACAACTATTTTTTTCTTTATTTCAATTGCTTAAGAATCAGGAATTTCTTTCTATTATATTATATAACAGTTGGCAATGCACACCAAACAACCACAGGAAAAAACCTAGTGTAACTGATCACGGAGATATAATTCTTCCTTTCTTATCATGTATATCCCCACATTTTCTATTCTGCCACATTACTTATTTCCTTCTCCTGGACATGGTTATCTTATCTGTTTTCCACAGCATGTTAACACTTTAATGCACATACCTGCTTTTTGTGATCTTTAAAAGGTGAGTGTTCTGGGACCAGGAAAGTGCAGAAACAGCTTTAGATTTCACAGTGTCTGATAATTTAAAAATCCTGATATCCATACCGACTCTTTCTTCATTCATGATTCCAGGTTTATAACTTCTTCTCCAGGTTAGGATTTGATCATGCTGCCCTCCCAGTTGTGCATATTTAATTTTGAACATCTAAAAAATATCCATACCAGATTCAGAAACATATCTAGGAAGTATATGCTTCATGGGCGCTCATGTCAATGGTAGCACTGCCATAATGTGGTCAACCTGATATTTACCTAGATTGTCGGTGATTATATGGAGACTAAACTTCAATTCCAGCCAAAGTGATTGCATTTTTCTCTTCACATTTTCCCCAAAGTTCAAGAATGTTGTTTTTTTAAATTTATGTGTATGATGGCATATTTTGACATGTAAAATATCAAACTAAGCGAGTCATAAAAATGAGGCAGAAAAAATATGTGTTGGGTAATTCATATAGCATGAAGACAAAAATGTGATTCACAAATACTGTGGGACTTTCTTATTTGTATAACTTATTTGTTGAATTGAAATATTACTCTATAAACAAAATAAAGTCTGAAGTCAGAGCTAGAGAGATAAACAAGTATAAAACTTGATAATCAGACTTTCTAATAATGGAATTGAATTAGACAGAAAAACACTGAATTCTTAAGAGAACTGGTAATGAGTACCAATTTACAAGATCAAGAATCCCTCTAGTTGGACCTGAAATTATCGCTGTAACATTCCTAGAATGTTGGGACAGAGAAACAATCTGGTGGAATGAGACAGAGATGACGATGAGGCTGGTGATGAATGAGGTGGAGAAATATTTTTCCACTTAAAGATGGTGCTACCGATGGTATTACTGACTTCTGAATATAATAATGAATATCAAAAATAAGAATTGGTGAACTATAGTTCCTTCTACGCTGAGTAAAAATCTGTCTTACCAATTCAGTCTGTTCATAAAGACCTTGCTATTGGTAGCTTTCTCTTTGGGACTCAGAGGCTACACGACACGTCTCTAAAGCAGGCACCTCATTTATGAATTGTGCACCTTAGAGTCATCCACTCATAGCTATTCCTGAAGTACTTCCCCAAGGATGTTCAAGGAAAACTAAACTAGTTATCAGGATAACTAAAATTTTTGAGAAAACAAGTGTAGCCTCATAATTGTTTTTTGTTTCCTTATATCATCTGAACTGAACACATGTGGTCAGGTTTACTAGAACACATCAACTTACTATTGATTTAAAGTAATTTAACACAACCAACCTTATTTGGGAATAGCCTAGTTAACTGTATCTTTCTTAGTTGTTCAAAAACGAACATCTTCAGAAATAATATTTACAGTGAGCAGTCTTGGGAAATCACAACATTTAAAGATTTTAGAAACAAATTGAGTATTTACTTTGAAAGACTTGCATCTTTTTATGGTATCCTCTTAGAATAATAACAAGCAGTGGAAATTTAAAATCAAATGATATGTGAAATGTTTGGCATAGAATAGGTGCCAAGAAATAATAGTTCTCTTCCCTTCAGGATCTCAAAGCAGCTAACATTTGTAATTGAAGAGGTGCAATTTATATCACACTTAACAGTATCAAAACATACATGGATCATTATCATTTAATTGGAAATTACAGGCCAGAATCAAGATATGAAATTGCCCCATTCATTTGCATAAGAAGAAGAAGAGAAAACTCCAAGTCTAGTCTAGGATGGAGGCAGAAATTAAAGACCCCAGTATGATGACCATACGGTAAAAAATACTTTCCAATATCAGTTTTTTAACCAAATTCTCTAGAAATTGCCAAGAAACATTCTAATCATAGACACTATAGTTTCAAATTAGAGAAACCAGTTTTGATTAAGGAAATTATGGATATATATTTTAGTATAGGTTTTTTTTAATCTAAGAGATGCAAAGGCAACAAAAGATTTAGATTTTTTATCATTTCCCAAATTATTATCAAGCCTTACCTAGATCTCTTTTTCTGATTTACCTCTTACTTTTATTTATAGTCAAATTTAATTATTAAATAAAGCTACTTCTCACAGACTCCTAAACCTTTTTCCCCATGTGAAATTTTAGAGAGTGTAGTCTCCACTTTACTTATGTTCTGTTTTAATAAAATCACTGGAAATAATTTTGAGCTTATATCTCTCTGTAGTCCCATTCACTCTCAGCCAATGAAAGTGTCCTAAGCACTATCCAAGTTCTAGGGCACTGCAAAGCACAGGAAGTAAATTAATGAATGGAGTCCTTCTAGTCAAGCAGCTTCAACTATGTAAAAGGATTATTGATACCTGAGAGTGGACAGTTAAGTTACTAGAAATATATTTGTTCAAAAAATGGATAAATATCTGGTGAAGTGTTATGTTTTAAAATTAATACTGAAAACATCAATCTGGGGTGCCTGGGTGGCTCAGTCTGTTAAGCATCCAACTCTTGATTTCAGCTCAGGTCATGATTTCGTGGTTCGTGAGTTCAAGCTCTCCATTGGGCTCTATGCTGACAGTGTGGAGCCTGCTTGGGATTCTCTTTCTCATTCTGTCTCTGCCCCCGCCCCCCACTCGCACTCTTTCTCAAAATAAATACACTTAAAAAAAAAAGAAAACATCAGTTCATGTGCTTGCATACATTAAAGAAGTTTAGCCATGATGATTGGACCTTTACTAGCTTTTGGGTACTTGACTTAGATTATCTCTATTATTCATTATATAACATATTGTAAGTTTGCCTTTATTATCCTCATTTCTCACATTAAAAACAAAACAAAACAAAACAAAAACAACTGAGCCTCAGGGTTTCGGCAATGCATCCAAGGTTACACTGCTAATAAGTAGTAATGTTATCATATGTTATCATATACTCTTTCCTTAATTGTCATATTGTAGTGTATTTCCTCACCCTCACCTAATCTCTACACTTACTGTCCTTAATGAATACTAGATAATGACTAGAATCATGATCTTAGAGCATTTCCTGAACAATGAAACATTTTCAGTGAGGCTCAGAGGTGTAAGCTGTCAACACAAACTAGACCTATGGTGAGGTAAATGAATATAGTGTATACAAATTAATAACACTGGAAATCTCAAGATAAAATTAAGATTGGTTCATTTTGTGATTTCAGTTGAAAACACTAAGGAGATTTTAATATCACCAAGGATCAAGAAATAGAGTGATGAAGGGGCGCCTGGGTAGCTCAGTCGGTTAAGTGCCTGACTCTTGATCTCAGCTCAGGTCCTGATCTCAGGGTCTTGAGTTCAAACCCTGCATTGGGCTCCATGCTGGGTATGGAGCCTACTTAAAGAAAAAAAACAGAGTAAGGAAAAAAGGAATGCAGTAATAGAAGAATAAAATTTTAATGCTATATATATTTCATTAACCTACTCATTCAATACTTACTGAAAGTTCCTAAGAAAAGGTTTGGACATAATAACATCATCGTTCTCTTTAAAAAAAAAAAAAAAAAAAAAAAAAAAAAGCATTATAGGCTAGTAAGTGAAATGGCACAGACACACTGATAAAGAGAGAGGAACAGGGATACAAAGGAAGTAAAGGAGATAAGCATAGTGAAGGAAATCCTCCTGGATGCTTCATGGCATTTTCACATATCCTTGAACAATATGTATTATTTTAACATACAAAGATGAAGGGCATGTCAACTAGAGGACACAACACAAATCAAAGCATTAAGCATGTTCAGAGAAAAAACCAAGGAATGTGATTTGGGGACAGAATACATGAAATGTAGCCTTATAAAATGAGACAGTTTAGCATCACATTTTTCAAGAGCTTTGAATGAGTCTAGACAGCGTTCGTTATAAAACAGAGAATTGCTGAAGATTTATGAAAGGTGGTTGGATATATATTATCAGAATGGTAATTTCTTAAATTTCCTGAAAGTGTGGCTAATCAGTGAATGGACAGAAGAACAAGGGACCATGTCACAACAATCCTGGTGTCACAACAGGAATCACAAGTCAGGGATTAATGCAGAGCATGGGTAAATTTGGCATACATATTAAAAATTAATAAATAAAACATGACTTGCAATTCACTGGATTTAGAGGTTAGTGCAAAGAGGGAAGAAGTATCAGTGAATCATGTAAGTTTTCAAGAACAATGATAATTATATAATGTAGAAGCCACAGGAGGAATTGCTTTACAACTGAAATCTAAGCAGTATTCAATATTCAATAGGCAGTTTTCAGTATGTGGCTTGAACTTGGGAGGGAGGTTGGGAATGAAAGTACTGATTTAGGAATTTAAAGAGAGTTGGTGACTAGAGTCAACCCACTTATAACAACAGCAATAAAACAGCCCACAGAGAGTGGGAAAATGACCTCAGTCGAGGTAAGAACAGTAGCTTGGGAGGGAAGAAGGAGATAGAGAAATCAAAGACGTATAAAGAAGACCTAAGTAAACATTGTATCAAGTTGGAAGAGTGCTCTTCAGGGTGACCCAGTGAATAATAATAACATACTGTGGACATAAAGAAAGGTACAGCTAGAGCAAGGGGCACAGTTCGACAACCTTAGCGGTCTGTGTGCACTCTGCCTCGATTCCAGAACTACTTTATTCCCTCCACGCTGAGACTATGCACTGTCTTCTGGTGTCAGCATTTCCCTCATGCCTACTCCCAAATCCAGCCTCCATTACCAGATACAAACAGTTTAGAGATCATAAGACCAGGTTTTAAGCCAGGCAAGAACAGGCATACGTTTTTTTCCCTCTCCGTGTGGAAATATTATCACATTATTCCAAATACATAAAAGGAATTATTTCCTTTCTCATATCCAAGTGGGCTATATGCGCTTTCTTAACCTATGGTTGCTTTGATATTGTAAGATCAACACAGAGTTTTCTACCAAATAATGGAATACACAATAAAAGGCCACTCTGGTAATTACAAGAGGACTTTTCAGGATAAGGAAAAAAAAAGATCTAGATTTCTCAATAGATGGTAAAGTTAGGGATCTTTTTGTTTGTCTGTCTTTGCAGGAGGTAATCTTGCAAGATATTTAATTATAGTCAAATTCATAATGAGCAATGGCAGTACACATTATAAAGTACTCTGGCATTTCTAAGTATTTAAATACATTCTTTTTTTTTCCTGTAAGTCCCAGGGTTAACTTCTATTGGTATGCAGGAGAGATTGTATCTAAGTGCATGCTTGAGAGAGAGAGTGTGTGTGTGTGCGCGCGTGTGTGAGAGAGAGAGAGAACATACAAGAGCAAGACTGAGAGAGCAGGAAGTATATAGAGACCAAAGATAATAAGAGAGTGAAAAAAGAGAGACGGAGGAGTGAGGTGCTTTGTTTTTACTCTGATGTGCTTATTTCAAAGTGTTGCAATTCTAATAATTAGAAGAACTGTAGTATCTTAAAGTATCCTCATCCTTACAATTTATCTTTGTATTGAAAGGAAAAGAAAACACTTCTTAACAGGGTTTGTTGTCCCAATATCCACAGAAGGGAAGCTATTCATTTGCTGTCTCTTTCCTTCAATATATTTTGCAATAAAATTAGGCAAAGGAAGTGGCTGGTCTCTGACACTTGGGTTGCCCTCCTGGGTGCTTTTTTCCTGTCTCAATTTGATTCCAGACTACTACTCTGAGTCACTGCTCTGCCTCCTCCCCTGTTTCCTGGTTTTCACTGAGTAGTGATCAGTGACCAGATAAAAGGCTACATTTCTTCTGGCTTGTGAAAAGATCATTTATTCATTCATTTAGTCACCATTTTTTTAAGTCATATAATTGGATGAAGACAAACAAAAGTCTGAACAAGCTACTTACACGAGGCTCTAAATATAATTATTTATCATTTCTTGATTACGGCTGTTCTTTTCCTATCTATATTGTATCCCTTCTTTTCTATTGGCCTGACACACAAAAGAAATTAAATTACATCTCAGATAATTGATCTCTCTACTTATTTGGCGAAAGAAGGAGGACATTTTATTTATCTCATTATAATGTGAAAAAAGAATGTAATATGATTGAGAATGTGGAAACTATCTCATCTCAGCTTTCTGTAACTATTCTGATGACCTGGAAGTCTGTTATTAAAAGCATTCTCTCATTCAAAATGCACACACGTATTCATACTTCCAAGAATTTTATATCCTGTACTATTTACCCAGTTGTCATAAGCACAGAAAATTAAAGCACAATGTTATTATTAGTTATCAGAATAATTCAATTTCTGATGGAAAAACTCAGAACTCGGTGTGAGATTAAATGATGCTAGGCAGTGCTCATGGGACAGATTCTGGGGTTTCATGAAGTGTAAATCCTAGAATAAGATATCTATGCTATAGAGCTGCAGTTGACTGCATTCCTTAACTTTATATGCTTTCCCTGACCTAATAGTAGCACATCAGGGATGTATTCTTTCATCGGTGTTAGATGTCTTCTGGTTGTATCCAAGTTTACAGGCAGGAAGCATTGAATGCATGTTTTGAGAAATAATGGTTTTCAAATGGAAAATTTTTTATAATTAAAAGTGAAAAGTTCCTTAAGATTTCTGAAAGTTCTGCTATGTTTAGATCCTATCCTTGGGATTACAGCTTCCTATAAATATAGAGTTAGAGGTATGGATTAAATAATGGATTGGGGCATGGGAGACAGGACTTTAAATTTCATCTTTACCAGGGAAGCTCACTATATGCCTTAAAACAAGCCACAAACAATCACCTGTATCAATGCTAAGTACTTTATGAACACTTTCCCACCTTACCAAAGTAGAAGCCCAGATTTGCCTCCCTGGCCTTGCTTGGAGATACAGTGTAGGCATGTGACTTAGTTCCCTTCAAATTGTCATTCAGAAGAAAAGTAACAGGAGGATGGTGACGTTGAGCAGACTCCTTATTGCTGGAAAGGATGGTGCTATGCTGTAGAAAAATGGAAAGCTTTCCACAGCAGTGCCAGAGGCCCAGCGACGCCTTGGAAACTTTGTGACTCTACCTGCTGTGGGGTCTGTTAGAGCAGCAGAAAAAAGCCTCTTGGGCAGCACAAGGCTGTTGTTTTTGGCTGTAGAGCTTCCCAGCCAGATTTTCTTTGCTCCTCTAACAGTTTATGTAAACTATCCACTATCCTTTATCAAATTGCTTTTGCTAAATTTGTTAGAGCTGGTTCAGACGTTTATGAATAAGAATCCTAACTGAAATACGTATGAAGGAACTTGCAGTTCCTTACGCCTGTAGGCTAGCATTCAAATCTCAAATGCCAATGAGACTGGTCTTCTAAGTAAAGCACACCGGTATAATCCACTAGTGAATGGCAAGGAACTTGATGATGGGAGCTTAGAGGCCACAGCTGTACTCAGCTCTAGCTGTTGGGTCATACTAATACACTGACTCAAGGGCACTAGCTTCTAATCCATGAAAGAAGCTAGACATCTATTTTAGTACTTACAGTCTTCCAACTTTATAAATATTGGCAATTAACAAAAATGTTTTAAAGTGTAGTGGGATCAGAGAAAATGTATCTCTATTCTGGGGGGGGGGCCTTTGAGCTTTCAATTTATGAACTTAAAATTATTTCTCATGCTGGCTCCCTTTCTCTGGGGTAGTAAGTTGAAATAACTCCTCTAAGAAGTATTTACTGATCATCACCCCATTTTGCGCAGCAGGCAGTGGGTAGGGAGGTGTGACAGGAAGAATAAAGAATCAGACACAGGGTTATGGAGAAGGATATGGAGAAGCTATGTGTTTATGTAAGAGAAGCCTCTTATTGGAAAAGAAATTGTAATTTTGGTTTAGGAACCACTAGACTTTTTAAACATGAAAAATGAAAAGTCTGGGTCATACTAAGCTTTTGTTTTTTTTTTACATGTAAACACAAAAGTGACAAGAAAAAATCCCTTGAAGATACATATGCATATACACTCATACATGCCAGGGTAGGAAGCAGGAGTGTTTCCTCTAGGATTGAAGATAGAGATTGGAGAAAAAATAAATCTATTATTTTCTTATATTTCAAAGAGCACATTAATAAAGAAATAGAATCCATATTTCTCATTGACCACCGCATCCTTAGTGCTCTAGCTGAGTAGAAACCCAGTACGTGTTAAATCAATTATCATGTATTTATGTGTATGCTCTTCAGAATAAAATGTGCACACTTTACTGGAAGAACTATTTTTTTGGGTAGAATTATTGAACTGTAGTCATTCAGAACCAGAAAAAAAATTTAGATATAATCCAGAACAGCTGTATCAGTTTACCTACAAGAAAGAGTCATCATGAAATAAATCAGTTTGCCAAAGTCACAAACATTCCCACAGCAGAGCTATAACAAAGCCCCTGAGACCCTAGATCATAACCCTGACACAGCTATAGAGCTGGAGTTTGTAATATACTCTATAAGAAAATAAGCTATTTTTTAACAAGCTTATATTTGTAGCTCAAAACTTAATGGCTTCTAATGGAAAGTATATAAATCTAGGTACTTCAGATATGGGCAATATACTGAAATATACATATGCATAATCATATGTCTCAGATTTGGTTTCACTGCATTAAATTTACATCAATTTTGAAAATATTTTGTAGACAGAAGATAATCTGTTGGTGAGAACATATTAGAGATTTTCTGGAATGCTCTTTAGTTGTGCTTCCGTGTCAGCATTTTCACAGCTTTAGATGTGCTCTCCTGTTGATTGCTTTTCTTCCAGATGAAAGGAAGCAATTTCCAGCCTTGCACTTACTACACACTTAACTATGAAACAGTGATACACACGAAGGGCCAGTGATTATTATGCAGGTGATTTTATGGTATGAGTTCCCATAGTCCTCAGTCTCTCTAGAAACCATACACTATCCACCATACCCATTATTTTCACATAAATTCTACAATTTCGTTTTTAATTGTATATTTTACATTTTTTCCTACATTGTTAAAATCTAGAAAAATGCCTTAATTTAAAAATAAGCACAGATTATTTATTCAAGAAGTTTATTAAAAAGATATCATGTTTTATGACTACTCGCTGCTAAAGCCAGTGAAGAAATAATATAAACCATAGAGTTTACATTTAAAACTGGTTTGAAATTCCAATGACTATTACCTTGAGCAAATTAGTTAATGCTACTCAATAAGACTGTGTTCCCATTTGTACGATGTTGACAATGGTAGCAGTTTTGCTAGGTTGCTAAGATTTTGTGAATAGATTAATTTAAAATGTTTAATGCGTGAACTGTTTTCAATTTTATTTTTTTTAGTTTAAATAAATGAATTTAAAAAATAAAGTGGTTCTAGATATTGGAACTTTTACTTTGGAAAATCTTGTTCCCCTATGTCCACAAGGAAAATTCCTCTCTAATCCCATGAGGAATTATACTGGGTAAAATTCTAGTCTCTCGCTTCATCCTCATAAAAAAAAGAAAAGAAAAAAACAAACAAACAAAACACAGAAATAAATGTTTAATAAATGTCATTGTATTTTTGTAACATTTTTCTTTAAGATCAGCTATGTGACAATTATACCCCTATATTATATCAGTTTTCTTCTACAACTATAGTGGCTTGCATCCCCAGCATCCATTATACTCTGTCCCTGTTACACAGCAGCCCGTGTAGAGGTATCGATCGGTCATGAGCTCCTGGGATTCCAACCTCACCCCTCCTTGACACAGTGGACTAGTTCAGGGAGAAACAAGTTGAGTTGTTCTAATTAAAGCCCTAGACTTTAACAATTAGAGGAAGAGACATTCTGTCTACTTTTGCCTGTTATTAACATGAATAGAGGGGAAAGCAAAAACATAGAGGAAAACCTATGCAAGACAAGAACAGATATAATTTTTAGTATATTGTTAAACATTTTAAATCAGTGCATAACACTGAATTGAGACAATAGACTTCAAGATATTTAATCATGTTTATGTTATTCAGCGTTTACACTTTTTCTTAATTTTTGGGTTTAAAAAAGATTCTGAAACATGTATTTTGCCTCTGCTTTTTTTTTTGATTGTTTCTTTGAGATTGTTTCACAGGAGAATTATTGGACCAAACAACATGAGTTGTGTTTAGAGTCTTGTCACTGCTTCCACAGTACTTTCCAAAGCTGTGGTGACCGTTTATTCTCCTTCTCTTCATTGACTTGTGAGAAAGCTGTTACTCTGCATTTTGCCCAGTTAGGAATTATTGTTAACATTTGTTTTCCAAAATTGATAGGCAAGAACTGTTCCCAAATCAAATATTGGTTGATGATTCCTTAAGTGTTGATTAGTTGAATTTGTTCAGTATGCTTAATAATCATGGTATTCTTTTCTTATGAAAGGTCTTTTCCAGATTTTAGAACAGTATTTTAATTCAATGATAAAATTAAAGACAAAAGAAAGAATGCATATATCAAATAATTGCAACTATGTAAAAAAAATGTCATAGAAAAAAAATATTAGAAGCCAACAGAATTGGGTCCTGTTTTTTGCCCTTAAATTGCTGTATATGAAACTTCCTTAAGCTAACTACATGCCATTCATAAAAGATTTTCAATTAAGTGAAGCGAAATGAAACTTTAAAAATAAATGTTAACAAATACTGGGTTTTACATAATTCATAGGGCAGTTATGAGCTTCTTTGTAAAGCACAAAGTACCCTAACAATATTAGGTTTTAATATTGCTATTATTAATAACAATGTTAATACTACTACTAATATTAGTATTAATAATAATAACTTGGTGCTAGAATAGTTGCTAAACAATTATGACATAAAAAACCTAAGATTGAAAACTTCCAAATACCTCACACAATGTAAAGGAAAAAATATTCTCTGAAGATTGCTTGCAGATGAAGTACATAAATATACAGATGAGTTATGAGATAATCGTAGCTGAATAATCATTTAGTCTAATATTGTATATTAAGCATGCTTTAAGATGCTTCAAAAAGTAGCCAAAGAATAAATTTGAAGATATTTGAGAACATTCTAATATTGAAACATTAAAGCTTTATTTATTCTCTCTGAAGTGTGTGTGCTAATCATAATATCATATTTAATTTCCTCTACAAAATCCAGCTGTTGCCATAAAATGCCCACTCCTGTCTATAACCAAAGGTAACAGAACTTACATTTTCTCTTCATTTTTAGGAATGTCATGTGACCAACTTAGTCATTCCCTTAAAATAAATTTAATGGAATATAGGTTTAATTCTAAAATTGTTATTTCTGGATTTTATGAGGAAGCTCTCTCTCACTCACTCTCACTCTTGCCCTTGCACTTTCTCTTCTAAAATAGAACTGATTATAAGAGAATTTAAATTGCATGAATTCGTATTTGCCAAACCCCCCACGGCTGAAAGATGGGAGATTTCTGGCAGGACAGAGAGCAGAGATTCTGAGAAGGCAGAGTAATGAAGTGCATTCTTGTTAGTGTTAATGACTGCACGTGGATTGTTGATCTCAAAACTGGAGAGACAGCAGTGGTTTCAAGTAAACCTGCACAGAGCCTAATTTCAATGGTTATTTTCAGAAGATCTCTTAACTCTGTCTTGTCGGGACTGATATCGCAGCTCCCCTTCTGCATCACAGATCAGAACACTGAGTTGTCCTTTGTTTGAAGGGGAGAACAAGAGGTCTATTTGCTAATAGAACTTGTTGTCATATACTCTCCCGGAGACCTTAGTTTTTCTGTTTTTCCATTATGCATAAGAGGCCCATATGTTCTGAACAAGAACACATTGAAAACTCAAAGAATATCAAAATATTCCACATTTTGCACCCTTGTTCTAAAGATAACATTTCCCTTGAGAGAGTTTACAAACTTGAAATGATTGGGATGGAGCCAGTCCAATTCTAATTAGCAACATAAACTTCTGTTAAGGTTTTATTTCATGGATTGCTTCTAATTCTTTATATGATGCATTTCCTATGTATCATTAAGGAGAATGCACTGCTGTCTGATTTTGGCCAATTAAGGGAATAAATAACTTACAGACATGAGTCCGAATTATAGATATATATTTGTTAAATCATAAAATAATATTGCTTAGGACCACTTTAATCATATCCAAATAATAATCACAAATAACCATAAACTATACAGATTTACTTTTTCTTTATATATGCAGTATGAGAGGTAAGTGTATGTATCATGCCCAAAACAAATGTGCAACACCATGTGATGAGAAAAGAAATCATTTGGAAAGAGAAAACTAACAGAAAAGAATACCAAAGAAACTAAATCTAGCCTAATTTGCCAAGTCTATAGCAAATGACCAGTGGTACATAAACATATGGAGAAGAGACTAGAGAAGAGAAAGAAATGTCACAAGAATAGTGCTCAACTTGCACTCTGAAAAGTAAAACACAATCATGTCCTTTCCGATTTTTAATGACTTCATTCAAAATGCATGAAAAACTTCACACATAGAACGCAACAACAATATGGTTCAGGGTTTTGTTTTTTTGGTAAGTATCATATATTCGATACTGATATTTTTGAAGTACACTTTATTAGTGTGAAATACTGCCAATTCTATGGTAACATCTTCTATTCACTTTGTCCATCAAGAAAAATAGCTCCTACCAAACAAAAGCAGAGACACAGAATTGTTTTAAGGTTAAATTGTCTCATTGTAAAAATCATCCCGAAAATGAATTTTTACTCATCCTTTTATTTTTTTTTCCACTTGAGTTTGCCACCTTCTACACCACTAAAAGATGTTGTGTTTAAATACAATTACAATGAATTAACTAATCTTTAGAAGTAATTTTTGGCTCTGGAATTTTTGGTGTATTATTTGAAATAAATCCCCATCTGAGTTGATTATTACAATTAAAAATATTTCTAGATTTAATGTCTTGTATTATATGTGACCTTATTTCTTCATCAGAATAATAGCAGAAAAAATTATTTTCTATATTTCATTCGATGCAAACACGAACTCACTTAGAACACATATCGTCATCCTGTCTTTAATATTTCTGAATGTCAAAATGTAAAAGCATGTCACTATTTTTTTCTGTCCCTGGGAAATTTCTAAATGATGTCTTAATCCCAGTTGACAGAAAGATTACTAGACTTACTTAATCTAATAGTTTTGTAAATACTGTATTTTCGCTGGATCAGTTTTCCATTTTAAATTTATTTAAAAACTGGGGCACCTGGGTGGCTCAGTCAGTTAAGCGTCCAAATTTGCCTCAGGTCATGATCTTGCAGTTTGTGAGTTTGAGCCCTGTGTTGGGCTGTGTGCTGATAGCTCAGAGCCTGGAGCCTGCTTCGGATTCTGTGTCTGTCTCCTCCCTCTCTCTGACGCTCCCCCACTCACACTCTGTGTGTGTGTGTCTCTCTCTGTCTCTCAAAAATAAACGTTAAAAAAATTTAAACTTATTTAAAAACTGAAAAACTAAGTGGGTATCTTAATGATGTGGGAAAATTCTTGTGGCTCTTTTCTGTGCAGTTAAGAGGGGATTATTAAAACATTAAATAACTCATTATGGTCAAAACTCTTTTATAAAAGTTGAAAGGAAAGGAAACTTTCTTATTCTTTTGTATCTCGGGGTTCATTTTACTTAATTCAAAAAATATATCACAATTACCATGTTAAATCTGCCATGTGTATGTATGTGTATGTATGTGTATGTATTCAGTTACATAAAAATTTATATAAATTTTATATAAAATTTTATTTTATATAAAATTTTATTTTTATAAAAATTTATATAAATTTACATAAATTTTATGTAACTGAATACATAAAAATTTATATAAAATGGAATATGTATGTGTATGTATACACACACATGTATGTATGTATACATACACACATATGTATGTATACATACACATACATATTCCATTTTATATAAATTTTTATGTAACTGAATTGCAAAATAACTACTCAAATATGACAAAAGGCTTAGCTACCAGCAATCTAAAATACCTTGTTTCTTATGTAATGTACATATGCATATACATACACACAACTATGAAATCCAGACTACCTTTCTGAACCAGAATTTTAGAACCTCAAAGGTAAATTCACAGATGATTATGCCTAGTAGAGTATAAGAAAAAAAAAATTCCAAATGTGTGATATTCTAAATCTGTGATTATTCAAAAAAATCAAAAAGAACCTCAGGGATATATTTACCGTAATTAACTACAGTACAGAACACTAGAAGTTAAAATGGTTAAACTCATAGACAAAAAAAATGATAGTGAAATACTCTTAGTCATAATTAACATCAACCTTTTGGGATACATAGCATGGTATATATGTAGTCATGAGTGAGAAAAGGAGCCTCTAACATCTGGAAGCTGACGTGGCACTCACAGATAGACTTTGATGGTCTTCTGAGAAAGATAAACAACTTTACAAAACATCAGCATCACACAAGGCTACTCATTGAGCATTATGGATGAAGATAAAAACAAAACACTTCAGAAATCACATTTAATCACAGAAAAAGAAAAAAAAAAAAAAAAACACGAGCAATGTTCATACCAAAAAGAACATGTATTCTATCTTGGCAAATATGAGTGACTGCTGTTTCTTTACCAATACAATGTTAGTCTCACTCTATTCTTTTCTCCTTCTCAAAAAAATTTATTAAGATAATCAGTCATAGAATAATTCCTGCTTCCTAATATCATCCAATTCAGAGCAAAGCCCCACTTCCTTAGCCCCTCCTCTAGATTACCAACACAGGCTCAAATCCCATAATAATCCCTCTTTAACACTCCATTTACTGAAACATTTAATGATTCCCCACGGAATGTGTTCTCCATCAATGCAGTGATGAATAAGCACTTGTTCAACTGGTGATCTTTGGCTAGGGGGCATTAAGGAAAATCATCAGATAAATATTTTCATTTATCAGTGATTATACCTGATGTCAACTTTATTATTTATTAATGCTCTTGCTATTTATTTTTCACTACATATTTTAGGGTGCTAAAAATATAAAAGTATCCGTAATATAGCCTACTATTTTTGGTTGAAAAGCGGTTGCATCATAATTATTCACATAGATCTGTTGAGCTGAATGCAAACAGGTTTAGGGTGTAAATGTATAAAACCACATGCTATAACTGGAGTTAGAAAAAACTAAATGATTATTGTTTGTATGTGGCACGTCAACCTAAATGATTAACATTACAAACAAATGTTTGGTAATTTACAAATCTCAATAGAATCACTGGAATCTATTAGAATTAATTAAATAATTCAAAGTATTAGAGACAGAGCAAACATTAAAAAAAATCAACATTCTCCTGTGTACCCAAGATACTAGATAATAGAACAGTATCCCATATGCAGCAATAACAATAACAAATAAGTAGGAAAAACTCAGCAAAAAATATCTGGAACATATTTTATGGAAATTAAAAAATTTTATACACACATATTTATAAAAATTGAATGGAAATATGTGTGTGGAAGGGTTGTTAGTTCCTCTTCAATTAATTTATAGGATCTACACAATTCAAATTAAATATCTAAAGAATTTTTCTTGAACTTAATTAGTTCTAAAGCAGTTTCTAAAATAAATAAATACCAAGAACATTTTGAAAGACAAAACTTATGAGGACACCCTAGGACTGCCAGAGAGTAAAGAATAAAATAAATCAACAAAATTCAGCATGATATTATAGCAAGAGTAGATATAAGAGACCAGCAGAATAGAATGAAAGCCTCAGTGATAGATCATAGTATGCAAAAATGTTTAACAGAATGTAGTTGACAGAGAAGTCAACTACAGAGTAGTGTCCCCATTCCCAGAGATGTCTGTAATGTCTATGATAAACATGTTAACCTTAGATTGCAAAAGAGACTTTGCAGATATGAATCGAATTGTGGAATTTGAGAAGGGAAAATTACCCCAAATTATCCATGAGGATTCAATCTAATCACATGAGTCCTCAGAAGCAGAGAACCTTTCCTGGCTGTGGAGATAAAGAGAATCAGTGATAGGAGGATCAGATCAAAGAGACATGAGAAGACCTTGACTCACAGTTGCTGGCTCTGAAGGTGGAAGAAAAAAGCAAGGAAACAAGAAATGTGGGCACCCTCTAGAAGCTGGAAAAGACGAGGAAACAGCTTACTCCCTAGAGAACCCAGAAATGAATGCAGCCTTGCAGATACCTTGATGTTAGCCCAGTGAGACCTATGTTGGATTTCTGATTTACAAAAGTGTAAGATAACAAGTGGATGTCAATTTAATCCATTAAATGTGTAGCCACTTAAAAAAATTTTTTTTAATGTTTTTATTTTATTTTTGAGAGACAGAGTGTGAGTTGGGGAGGGCAGAGAGAGGGAGACAGAATCTGAAGCAGGCTCGAGGCTCTGAGGTGTCAGCACAGAGCCCGACAACGGGGCTTGAACTCACAGACTGTGAGATCATGACCTGAGCAAAGTTGGATGCCCAACCGACTGAGCCACCCAGGCGCCCCTATGTGGTAAATTCTTATAGCAGCAAAAGAGAAGTGAAGCACAGAAGATATTACGGTTTTATAAATCTATATAGCAAAAGTATTATCCAATAAGTGACACCAAGACAATGAGCTTAATTATTTTAAAAGAAGAAAAATCATAGACTTTCATCTCATAACTTACAATGACAAAATCTATATTAATAATGAAATTGAATAAGAAAAAAGAAGCCACACCAATTAGAAGAAAATGCGAGAGCCCATTCATTTCTTTATAGGTTGGATAGGTTTTTTTAAAGCACAACAGAAATTGAAAAAGTGATAAAAGGATGGAACAGTAGTCCACAAAAGGTATAATGGTTGGACATGAAGAAACACTCTGAGGAATACTAAAAGGCAAAGAAATCACTAGAGGAAAATAACTTTAAATATAACAATGAGTTAGCCTCTTTAATAGGCAAAGAGATTCTATGAATGAATAACATCAATATTCCTAGTTTAATATGGTCAGAGCTGTGAACAATGAATTTGAAAAAGAAAAAGAAATGCATTATAAAAAACAGTTAATCCTTATTGCTTGGCAATTCCATATTTGTGACTTTACCTACTTGCTAAAATTTATTTATAACCCTAAATTGATATCTGGGGCACTTTCAAAGTCATTCACAGACACACACCAGACGCACACATTCTCGGCTGAGGTCAAACACGATGAAGCTCTGCCTTCTTATTGCAGTTATCATCCTATAAACAAGTGCCCTTTTGTGGTCTATTCATTGCCACATTTTTTGTACTTTTGTGCTTTTTGTTGGTGACTCTGCTATTTAAAATGGCCCCCAAGCATAAAATGGCCCCAAGTACTGAAATGCCATCCAGTGTTTCTAACTGAAAGAAGACTGTATGTGCCTTATACAGAAAAAAAAAAAAAAATACATGTGTTAAATAAGCTTCATTAAGGCATGGGTTGTAGCGCTATTAGCCACTTTGAGTTCAGTGTTAATGATTCAACAGTTATATATAATGTCTTTAAATAGAAACATGCATTAAAAAGATTATGTCATGATCAGTTGATGAAATGTGTTAACCACAGGCCGTCAGAACCTAATTCTGTATTTCCCCTAGGAGGAAAGGTTCAGTATCCACTATTTCAGTGTTTACAACAACTTTATACAATTAACTACCATGAATAATGAGAATCAACTATAATTAACACTGTGGAAAATATTCACTCTCGCTAGTAAAGAAAAAAATGCAATTAATACAAGTAAAAGATTTCTTTTCAATTTCTAAATAGATGAGCTTATCCTTTCTTAAAACAAACTTAATGAAAAAAGATAGATAAGATATGCAAACATACACTGTGTAGGGTGGTAGAAATTAGTAAAATAATTCCATTAAAAAAAGATGGCCTTAAATCTTTATGCACCTTGATATACAAATTCTATTTCTAGTAATTAATTCTAAAGATGGAATCAGAGATACAGATTTATATAGGCTCCTCTTTATGCCAACAATATTTATACAAGTAAAATTACAACATAAATATATATTTTACAATAAGGCAGTATGGTACATCTATATATTATAGATTTTAAAAAATAATGGAAAATGTCCATTTTATCATATTAGAAAAACAAAGTGTAAAACTGTAAATTGTTAAACATACATGTGATGTATACATGTTATATATATTTATTATATATTTTTATATATAACCTAAAAAAAGAAAATATCAGAAATAATAATATTTTAAAATTAATAGTGTGTATCACTAAAGTGCTTATGAATGATTCTGTATTCTTCTAAAAGTCTTTATTTTCTATATTTTTTTGCATATATTTTGGAGGGCATTTTATAAGACATATCCAGTCTTTAATAAGCTGAAGAATCAGCTGTCACAGCATTGATCTGGAAATATATTACAGTCCTGTGACACTTGCAAGGTGCATTACACTCTGAATCTGTCACATTTTTGACCTGTTCCAAGAACTGAAACATCTTAAGTGATGGTATCTATACTGTTTTTCTCATTTAAGTATTTTGGGTAAAATTCCAAATCTATGGATTGTTTTTGTTTTCTTCATTGTTGCTTTTTGCCCATCTCTATATTTTCAGTCTTAGGGAATACTTTGGTTTAGGTATATATGCCACATAGAAGTGGTTTTGCTTTGTAAGCAACCTTGAAAATTATTTTCCTTTTAATAGGCAAGCTTAATACATACATTTATTAATATAACTGGCAATTTTCTGATCATTAATGTTATTTGACGTGTTTTCTGTTTTTGTTTTGCATAAATCTTCATACAGGCAAGAAGTTTTATATATATTTTTAGTTGTTACTTTATTGTGTTATTTGAGCCCTTTCCTTTTAGACATGTCTATCTCTTGCCTATTATGCACATTATTATGAATTTAACCTGTTTTTTTCCTCTCTTTCCCCTCCTTCACATCCAGTTTAAACAATGTATTATTTTTCTTCATGTTTATCTTTGTACTGTTAATGTGCTTATATCTCTACAACTAGATTTGTGAGCTATCACATCTGAGGCAATCCGTGAGATTATTTTCCTCACTACCTTCTTGCCCCGACTCCATGCCCAACCCCCACTGATACTATTTATGCTATCTCTATACTTGCTGGATATATAACATCTACATTATATTCAGTTGCCCTTATGGGCACCTTTGTTTTGTCTTGAATTTGCAGTAAAATGCATTTGGACCTTGTGCTAAGATTTCCCTCGGTGACTTCTTGTTTCAAGTTTATCATCTAGTTGTTTCCTAAGAAGAGTTCGTGCTAATTGTATATCCCATGAGGTCTTACATGTTCGAAACTCTTTGGTTGTAGCTTTCATGTTGTAAGCACTACTTGACTTGATATGAAATGCTTGGCTTTCCTTGAGTATATCTTAAGTGTTCTCCTCTATTTTGATTGTTTGTTGTTAAGTGTAGAGAGAGACTCTGATCTATGTTGCCTACAGCTGTTATGACAGGCTGTGTGTAGAAGATTTTAATTTAATAAATGTTATGCTCAAAATAAGGAACTATCTCTAATAGGAGAAAAGTCACAAAGAAAAACTATGCCTCTAATAAGACTATTGCCCCTCAAGCCTATTCTTCTCTAAAGAATAGCTTCACACTAAGCTAACAAAAACCATACAATAGAAGCATTCACAGGATGTTAATTAAAATCATGTTTGATGCTTTTGTATTTAGATATTTAGCATAAAAAGGCATTATCAAAGAATCTCAGTTGAAAAATTTGGCCAGAAAGTGTAAATTCTGTTGTATCATCATGTGAAATATGTCTTAAATATAATACACCGACAACAAATATTTCCTCTGTAGCAAATAAGATGTTGAATTATTTTTGTGGCATCATACGTTCCAAAAAATTAAAGGTTTCTGTTAGGAACATCTGTTTATGTAGATAAATTGACAGGCCAGTTGACATCTACCCAAGAGTTTTGAAAGAACTCAAGGGTAAAATTAGGAAACCACCAGCCAAAATGCACAAACTGTAATTATAAACAACTATATTATTGGGGAAATAGATAATTTTTTAATCAGATTTTTCATACACAGCAAGGATGCAAAAACCACCTTAGAGGATTGCAGTGACTCTTTTACTAATCTCCTTGCTTCTAGATGGCATTCCTGTAATTGAGCCTATACACACCACAGGAATTCTGTTTCTCAAGTATCATTTTGTATATCAATGCCTGGCTCAAAAACCACTTACTGAATAAAATACAGATTCCTTAGTATTTAGCACCCTACTCAGTATGATACCAATCTATTCCTCCAATAAAATCCCTCATCGTTTTTCTCTTAGATTAGACCTCTTCAAAAGGTCTAATCATTGCTCATGGAACATATAAAATACAGTTCTGTCTCTCCTTACTTCCTTTCCTATTTCCTATCCCTAAATTATCCTTTAGGATTTCATGCCATCTCCTCCTCCCCTTCTGTCTGTGAATATCCATCATTTCATTGATCAGCCAATACAAATCTTACAATTTCTGTGAAGCTTTGCCCAAGTTTTGCCACTCTCCCTTGAAATTCCAGAAGTCCTTTTGCAATGGAGATAGTAGATGCCAGAATTGGAAGAGAATTATTAAAAGTAGGGGATACTAGCAGTATAGCTTGGACTTACATCTTATATCTTTAAATTTTAGAGCAAAAGAAAGACAATAAAATTTCCAAGGCTCTGAACTTGTTAATTTAGCACCATATTAGTCAAATAATGACCAGCTAAGGTTTAAGAACCAAAGGATATTTAAATTAGGAAATCACTGTTTATATTTTACTACTTCAACAGGTCAAAGGGCAAATTAGTTTTATCCAGAGATACGAAAATATTTGACAAACATATAATTTCTGATAATAGCTCTTAATATACTAGGAATAGAAGTGTACTTCATCAGCATTTACCTCAAAGCAACTATAGATAATAAAATCATTGGAGATTTTTCTGCAGCTGTTTCTGTTAGGTGAGGGACAAGATAAGAATGCTGCCAGTACAACTCTTTTTTTCTTTTTCAATATATGAAATTTATTGTCAAATTGGTTTCCATACAACACCCAGTGCTCATCCCAAAAGGCAGCACAACTCTTAAAAACATTTTTTGGAAGACCTAGACAATAATATAAAAAGGATAAAAATAAGAAATGTATCCTAAAGGGGATATTAAACATAATTATTTGCAGGTGATAGAATTTTCTGCCTAGGAATCTCAAGAATATTACTAAAAATATACTATATATTAAAAATAGATAAGCAAAATGTAACAGCTCTCTTTTGTATTAGTGAAAAAAATAGTTGCAAAATATAGGTTAAAATTATAATATGATAATAATTTAATGCAATTGAAATAAAAATCAGTAAGGAAACAGGAAAGGCTCCAGTAGCTGTGATGGCATGAAGATACCCACTTACTCAAGTAACAGAACAACAGTGTAAGCAAAGAAATGCCATTGTTTTGCCTAGAAGGTATAAATAAAAGTAATTATTTTTAATTAGTATTAAAATTAATTAGTTTTAAAAATAAATATTCTGCATTTCCCAGTGCAGAAATAAACAAAGACCACCAAGTGAGAATAAGCAAAGTCTGTTTATTCAGAGTTGTACAGCAAGAGCGTCAGCCACCATCACTTGGACTTGGCAGAGACTCAAAGGCAGGCAGAGGAATTGCGAAAGGTTTGTGGTGGAAAAAAGGGAAAGCTTCAGGTGTGGCCTGCCTGGAGGCTGTTGGCGTGGGGGAGTTGCAGGCTGGCTAACTAGAAGCAGTGCTTCTGTCACTCATTAGGGATACGTATTTGGTTCTCTCTGGTTCATCCTAAATTGAAAGCAGGGGCAAAAATCAGAGAAGCTGAAAGTTATTTATCAAGTCCTGGTCACTTGGGGCCAATTGTTAACAGGGGTTGTTGTTTGACTTCCTAGACTCATTCTTAGACAAAGTGGTCTGACTTCCTACATGTCTGACTTGTTGATAGTAGGCTGGCTTCCTGGGGTGATGGCTGCATCTTGTGGGTCAGGATTCTATTTTTCTATATTGTCTAGATGTTGTTGTCTGATTGTATGTTTAGTCTCTCACCAGTGTCACAATGTTTTACTAGAAATAAGAGACACAGACACTATCAGCAGGTGTGCAAATCAATAACATTTCAGGAAGACAATTTGGTATTTCCATGGTGAACCTTAAAGGCTTGCATATATTTTGGCATGGTAATCTCAGATCAAAATTATGCTAAAGAAATTATTGATGATGCACCTATAGGGATACTTATTGCAGCATTATTTAAAATAATCAAAAAATAAGGAGGAAAAGCTAATGCCAATCAATGGAGAGAGGAGAAGGATGTGTTGAATAAATTAAGTTAATCTATAATTAAAATACCATTCATTTACTAAAAATCATGTAAAATTATTTATTGGCAAGAGAGTATTTTAAAAAGCATAAACTTTATAAACAGTCTAAAAATGCAAACCACAAAATGTCATTATAAATAAAAAAGTCAAGAAAGGGAAGGAAGGAAGGAAGGAAGGAAGGAAGGAGGGAGAGAGGGAGGGAGGAAGGGAGGAAGGAGATTAAAATAGATTCTAGAAGGAAAGTTATAACCTTTGGGCACTAATAGTTAAAACAGAGTTTTACTATTTACCAGAACTCTCCTAAGAATTTTACTGGTATGAGCTCACTTGATTTTCATCACAGCCTTACAAGGAAGTTTCTCATTTTATAGATGAGGAATCTCAGATCCAGGAAGATTTAAAAACTTGCTAAAATTACAGAACAAGTTAACAGTGGAGTTGGAATTTGAATTTTTGTTGTCTGACTCTAGATCCCAGAACCTAATTTTCTCCTGGATGCTTGTTGATGTTGAACAAGTGTTCTGCAGCTATTTATTAGTTTCATCCTTCTTTAGAGGATATTTTTGGACTGAACATAAAGGCTTTTCTCATTTCAAATATATGATATTAATGTTCTTCCCATTTATTTCCAATGAATGAATATACTTTTCCAGATTGCTCTGTGCCTTTAGTATAAATACTAGCAGTAAAAGTGGGAGCATTTATGGAATTTGCGTTTAATAATTGTACATGTGTTTAAATTTAAAGGACATTGTCCCTAGTACACAGCAAGTCCTCTAAGACTGTAAAAGATAAATAAGTATTAAATAATAAAAGAATAAGTTGGAGTATCAATAATAGTTAACTAATAAACCAATGCCTAAAGACTTCCTATCAATAACATATGATGTTATTGATATTTGCAACTTCTGGTGACACTTTGAAGTGTAAATTATCATAACATACACATATACAATGCTCTATCCTTAGTAAAATTTAAAAAAGAGAGAGAGGCACAGCAGCGACTTGTCCTTGTACTATTTTGTAGATACATTGGACAACTGAGGAATGACTAGCAAAACCCTTTTTCCTGTATGCGAATTTTACTTAACCATAGACATTTTATGCCATCATCTAAAGATATAAAGTTATTTTTTTTACAGTTTTTTCACTAATAGCAAAGATAGGATTGTAAAGACATATTACTGCATGCTCTGGGAATTGTAAAATGGTTAGAAAAATATAACACATGATGAAATAATTACTCTCAAAAGTTGATAGCATTGTGGGAAGAGGGAAAACATGCATCTCAAATACATTTGTAAGCACATATTTAAGTTTGTGATCTCCATAGTTTAAGTTACCTTAATATATTAATATTTTATAAACTGATAAAATTTATATAATTCAAAATTTATTGTTATGTTACCCAATAAAGCTCAAGGGAGTAAAATTTTTAACTAAAAGATGTTTATACTGGAGAAATCATTTAATTTAAAAAATAAAGTACTATAAAATTGAAAGAATTTTAATAGAAAATAATATAAAGAACTATCCAAAGAAAGTGAGCAGTTTAAATACGAATAAGCAATGCCAATTCACAATTACAATCTTGTCTTACTAATAGAGGATTTCATGACAAAAATTGGACATAAATTGGATTTTTAAATTAATTTTGAAATAAATAAGTCAGTGATACTAGAAATAATGCACCACTTATTATTTCAAATCACATAAAAATTGCTACAGTAGGTGGTGGCAAATCTTAGTCCATAAATATAGATTTACAAAATATCTTGACTCCTAGCTCCTCTCCCATCCAAGTGGAAGGAAATCCCATTTTCTGCTGTTTAGTGTTCTCTATGATTATGGGGATCATGTGGTCCGAAAAAATAGTGAAGGCAAGTAATACAGTATTTTTCAAGCTTTTTGGACAAATGTAAAATAAAATATTTATGAAAAAATATTTATTTGACTAGAATTGTTAAAGTCTGTTAATTTATTTTAACCTTTTCTAGTTTAATGAAAAATTCTGCTTACAACCCACATATGCAATGCATAGGACCTGTTAAATGTTCGTGACCCACAATTTGAAAATCAATGCTCAGAGTCAGATTCCCCCCAGTGATCTCGCCAACATCTTAACCCACAGTGATCCCTTGACATCTTACAGCAGTAGGCTTCCTTTACTTTTGTTGGGTGAAAGAATATTGACCAAAGCAAGAATCCCCTGTGCTTAAGGTTTGTTCACCTGAGATATATCATGTAACTAACATACCTGATTTCCTACTGCCTAATTTCTTAGAAAGCTAATCAAATAATATTTTATGTCATTTCCTCCCCAGACTGGGGAAGTGATTTTCCTTAGCCTCCCACCTCTCACACTCAGCCATTCTTCACCATATGTTTATGCAGCCTACAGGTTCAAAAACACCCTCTTTTAGGGGGTGTTTTGGTGTCTTTTACAAAACATTTGAAATGTATGAGTTTCACATGT